>NW_017805783.1:2508566-2534243 GCF_001891065.2 Hippocampus comes | reverse complement strand
GTCGCCCCGCCCGCCAGGCGCTCGCCAACGAGCCCCGCCTCCAGGCCTGGCTCCAGAGGGGGGCCCCGGTGACCCGCGTCCGGGCAAGGGAAACTTCGATCCATTAATTTTACTCGTCATAAGGGGTCTTTGAGCCGTGCTTTGTCTGGTCCCTCACCTAGAACCTGTTTGCCATGGGTGACCCTGCCAGGGGCATAAAGCCCCGGACAACTTAGCTCCTAGGATCATTGGGACACACAAACCCCTCCACCATGGTAAGGTGACGGCTCATGGAGGGGAATGACAAACATGTATCAAATAAATCTGCTCACCTGCAATTTATAATGGCGCATTGTAGTCACCTTCGTGCACGAAAGTTCGTTCAATCTCAGCTGTTAGTCAGTTATTAGTTCGTCAGTTATTTGCTGTTGTATCGCCGATTTTCAAAATGCAAATGATCTGTTTACTTTATTTTCAAAGAATAGTTTGTTTTGTTATTGTTTGGTTGGTGTCTTATATGAAACTGCGACATTGCACAATTTATTGGACAGACTTGATCACACAGCGTAATTTGGGTGGCATTTTATTTCGTATTTTTAAATCATCTTTTTATTTTGGACAATATCTGTAAATTTAGTTTCCTGCTCTTAATTGGGAATACATACTTGATGGTTTTAAATGCTGCTGAAATTAAGTGCTGCTTGACCAGCCTATATTGTGTATGTATGTGACGTCACTGAAGGCCTAAGGTTGAAATGCACGGCCCGCCACTGGTCACAGATCATTTTCTTGAAAAGAAACGGAGAGTAGAATTCACGTATAAATAAACAGACCCATTTTATGATGTCGGCCAAAATTGAGCTTCCCCTCTTTGACAGACCAGCATCTGCCACTGATTTTGACCATATTAAAAATGGCATGTTTGACACCCATTCGATTAAGAAGTTTGCAGTCCTTTGTGGCCTCCCAGTAGCACTGATAAAAAAAATTGTAGCCCCCTACAGCATTGAAATTGCCCATCACTGCACCACGCGTAATAGTACAGTACTGTGCGGCAACTTCTTTATCAGGCAAATCATTGAACACCACAGACGAAGTTGGGGTCCTTTCATAACAACAATATGGCTGCGCTCGTTAAAGGCAGACACCGTTGGAAACGAATCAATTGGTGTCATATTTTGACCAGAAATTTGACAGGTACCACTTAATAGTGTCGAGATTACCGGAGTAACTATGCAGTGCGCATATATGAACATGTTTTATGTTATTTCTTTACCCTCTGCGTAGTGGCACGACTTCCTGAGAACACTCTACTGACCTGTCTGTGACTCCAACTTGAGTCGATGAGTCAGATTTAAAAGCACTCTTTGCCAGTTTTACAATATGTTAACATTATTGTGGTAGGGAAACGACATATTGAAACAAACTCAGTTTGAATGGGAATTTGGCTGTGTGAGGTGAATACGATCAATTGAAAACCGAAATGAAAAATAAGATCAATTAGTTACGCAATGAAATAAAATAAATGGAACTACACTTCCAGTTAGTTTGTTTTATTACGATCGTGTCTATGCCAGAACATGTATTTTGAACCGCTTCATTTGTTGTTCATCAAATACAGTGTAAAAAGATCGCTGCCAAAGTAAGACATAATGTTTTTTATTTCATAACATTTGTCCAATGTACAGGGAAGTATGACTATGATGTGGTCGTTATTGGCGGTGGTTCTGGAGGGCTTGCCTGTTCCAAGGAAGGTGAGTTCTGAAATGGTCCCACCTGCTTTGCCCATTTCATTCTGTCGAATAGGATGCAACTACAAATTAGTTGCATCCATGTGTGCTGTTTCCAACAGCTGCACAGCTTGGACAGAAAGTTGCTGTTCTGGATTATGTAGAGCCCTCTTTGAAAGGTGAGTCTTTATTCATAAAAACCTCACTAGTAATTTCATAACTTGTAATTTTTTTAATACAAAGTATTCCAGGACATCCAATTCATATGTGTTATACTTCTCCACACAGGCACCAAGTGGGGCCTTGGTGGCACGTGCGTTAATGTTGGCTGCATCCCGAAGAAACTAATGCACCAGGCAGCCCTCCTTGGAACTGCAGTCAGAGATGCACAAAAGTATGGTTGGCAGCTCTCAGGACCAATTTCCCATGATTGGTAAGGTCTGAATGTTTCACCGTGCTTGGTTTTGTTTAGCAAGCTCATCTCGGTGTATTTGGTTTAGTAATGCACAAACATTAGGTCTTACAGAGCTTCTCAAGGTGTGGATTGCAATCTCTAGCGGGTTAGGGTTGTGGGGGTGAACTGTGGCAGGGCGGACCAAGTAACTGGGAAAGCTAGATATAGAATCTTCAATAATTGGGTCAAAGTTCAGACAATCACCAACACAGTAGGAACTGCTAAGAAGTAAAGTTTCCAAGGACCACTGTGTCGTGAAATACACTAATTAAGGCTTGATTCGACATGTGTCATACAAGATCATAAATGACTAAACAGCACCATCTAGTGAAATTATTGAAATAGTGCACAACATTGGGTTTATGTTCGTTAATTTACCCCATCGCAGGGCTTCCCCCTTGGGATGAGTGCAGCAAAATTAAACAAACTACATAAAGCGTTCTTTAATTTGTCACTGAGAGTAGGATCTCTAAACAAGTTAGTGATGGAGACACAACGGACACGGTACACAAAAACGTTTAAAAATCACTGATATTTGCTTGAGGGGAACTGAACACAGATGATCTTACTGGAAAATGATAACCACTGATTTGTTGCTGAACAAATGTCCATTTGTCAATTAGCTTATTGAGGTCAAACATTCCGGATAGTTACTTCTAATTATTATCAAAACGCCATTTGGACTTGTAGAAACTGGGCCACTTTCCTGTTGTGTGGGGCTTTATTTGTCATGTGTTGTGCAGGCTGGGAAGAAGAGCAATGATTCAATCTTCGAAAATGATTGGGTTAAGTACGCCTTGACAATGCTCTTCCAGAAACCGCTCTCCTCACTTTGATATTAGCATCAGTTATTGCAAATTAACATATTTCTTCTTGGTCTTGAATTTCTCTGATGGATGCCGAATACATCTATCAGAGACGTGCCACCGCCAAGCTTGAAGCTCTAGCACTGTAATCCTATCATAATGTATTTTCTACCCTGTAAGTAAGCACATTATAATAACATTAATAATGTTGCGTGTGTGTGTGTGTGTGTGTGTGTGTGTGTGTGTGCGTGTGCGTGTGTGTGCGTGCGTGCGCTGCAGGATCACCATGGCTGAGGCCGTTCAAAACCACGTCAGGTCTTTGAACTGGGGTCACCGGGTCCAGCTCCAGGACAAGTCAGTGGCATATAATTATCTCGAGTTGTTTTTGATCCAAACACAACTTATTTTGATTTATAATCGTTTTAACTACTTTCACATAAACCTTTAAGATGATGTAGTTTTTTCACTGCTTTTACCCAGCACACTTTCCTGTGTTAAGACACCCATGTGCTGGTTTGTAGACTTCGACACATGACTTTTGCTGGCTTCTGATGTAGTATCAGAGGTTCAACAGAAAGCAGGCAGCACCTCTGTGCAAAGGTACAGTTGAAAGTCGCGATGGGAGTATGAAGTTTAACAACCAAGCTTGTCCTGTTGGTCAAACCAATTCTTGCTGCCCCTGATGTTACTGTTGCCAAACATCTAATTATATTAATTCACCGTAGCTGTACAAACGCACTCTATGGGCACGGCAACATCCGCTTTGGTGGCTTTTGTCACTGAAGGTGACGTTCCAGTTGCTACTTGATGCTTATTACAATTAGATGTTAATTATAATATTACACGTCTAGTACATTGATATCAACTTACTGCTGTCTTGTTTATTACTGCTGGTCAGGATGGTTCTGTGCTTGACGTGTTTGTCTACTCGTCATAGACCACGTGTGAATAATGTGCATTGCATAAAGTTAAACTAACTAAAATCCTTTTCTTATATCGTGAGTGCATAATGTTTATCACAGTGCCACGATGTGTATTGTGACTGATTGTTGGTGTAGCGGTATTTTGACACCGAGCGGTAGTTCTGCCGGACACATTGAATTTATGAATGGCGAGCTTGATTCAAATACATATCAAGATGCAGAGTGAATGACACGGACTCTTAGTTCAATCATTTTTCGTTGACATAAGCTCAACAAGGTTTGATTGTTTGTCTTGCAGGAAGGTGAAATATCTGAACATGAGAGGTAGCCTTGTGGATGAACACACAGTCAAAGCAGTGACAAAAGCTGGGAAAGAGGTGGGCTGGTAATTCCCAAGAAATACATTTAGTTGATACAGTAAATTAAAATACTGAACCTTTTGAAGAAATCTCGTGGGTTAGTTTTTAAACGCAGATTATATTTCCACCCACTGGGAGCGATAAAGCTAACACTTTTGCTGAATAGTTTTAGTGTAAAATGCCTGAGAGACTACTTGCCTCAATTTGACATTTCCTTGTTTTTCGAAGGATATGACCATGACTCTGTTCCTTCGTATTTTTTATCTCCTCTCATGCAGATGACCCTGACTGCCAAGAACATTGTTATTGCTACAGGTGGCCGTCCCAAAATCCCCACAAATGTTGGTATCAGTTGATTAGTTATTATAGTTTGTTAGTAGCATTGTACAATATTGTGAATGATTGTTTACCTCTTCCTCATTTTTTTTGCATGACAGTCACTTTTACAATAGTTTCCATCATCAAACAAATCTTGATCTTAAACATAAAAGTGGAGAAACTATGCAAAAAAAAAAAAAAAACAGAAGGGCGGCAAATACTTTTTCATGAAAATGCAATTTGCATGTGATTTAAAAATAACCCTGAACTATTGAAATTGTGTATTGTACATGTATGTTTACTTGCTTTATTGTGACAGCAGCACACTCAACAAGCTTTAAACGGGACATATTATGGAAATTTGACTTTTATAATGAGTATTCTGGAAAGCCTGCCCTCCCTTATAGTGGCAAAACAAGGAGATCTGAAAAGTGAGTGAATCTCTTTACAGTCATAATGCTTTTATTCCAGATTCCAGGAGCAATGGAACATGGTATCACCAGTGATGACGTATTCTGGTTGAAAGAGTCGCCTCGAAAAACGTGAGCATCTTTTCTCTCCAACTCCAAAAGCAGTCTGTACAACGCCCTCCATAATCATTGGCACCCCTGGTTAAGATGTTGTTTTTTAGCTTCTAATGAATCAGTTTTTGTTGTAAATAATACAGGACCAAGATGAACCGAAAACTCCAACCTTTAATTCAAGTGCATTTTATTCAGGAGGGAAAGAAATCACACATGTAATAATAAATCATACATTTACATCAAATCATATGTTCCACAATTCTTAGCACCCCTGACATTAATGCTTTTTATAACCCCCCTTTTGCCAACAAAACAGCACCTATGCTTGTATAATGTTTCACAAGATGAAAGAATACAGAAAGAGGGACGTTCAAGCATTTCTCTTTGCACAGTCTCTACAAATCCTCCAGCAACTTCCATCCTCTCCTCTGAACTCTCTTTCGCCCCTTCCACGGGTTTTTAATGGGGTTGAGATCTAGGCCCCTGAGATGGCCATGGGATGACCTTTATTCTGTCAGGTGAAAACTTTCTGCATTTTTTTTTAGTACGAGAGTATGCTTCTGCAAAAAAAAAGAAAAAAAATGAATTCATTTTAAGGTTTTTAACACACCTTGACAAGGGGAGCCAATAATAATGGAGGGCACTGTATTTAATTCCACAAATTACAACACAGTCAACACATCATTTTTTTTTATCGTGTACAGTATATTATTTGAACCTAGTTTTAAATATACAGTACACCGGTGTGAATCTATATATTCTTTTTATTATAAGAAGACCATTGAAAATCAAAAATGGGTTTTGAATTGTGGTTCAAGATTGTTTTTAAAAATATATTCTTGAAACCGGTTGGAAAAAAATGGGCCCCCCAAGAAAAGATTGAAAATAAGTTGGCCATAGGGAGATGTTCAGTCAAGGTGTGTATTCTAATTATGACAGGTGTCTTCAAACATATAAGCAGTCAGTCGGCCTCTTTAAAACATGACGAGTATGGGTGTGCTGTTATTGTTATTGTGTGTACCACACAGAACACGGACCAGATAAAGTACAAGAGAGAGTTGTCTCAGGAGGTAACAAAAGAAAATTGTAGGCGAGTATGTTAAAGGTAAAGGCTACAAGACCATCTCCAAGCAGTGTGATGTTCTTGTGAGTACCATAGTAAATATTCTTCAAAAATGTAGATGTGCCGCAGGAGGAAAATAGATGAAACATTGAAGCAATGGATAATATGAATGACAATACACAAGCCCAGAACAGCCCCAAAAGAAATTAAAGGTGAATTCCAAGTTCAAGGTACGTGAGTGTCACAATGCGCCATCTGCCGTTGTTTGAACCAACGTGGATTTTATGAGAGATGACCAGGGAGGGTACCACTGTTGAAAGTAAATCTCTGATTCAGGAAGAGCATTGTGGTTTTTGTGCTGGCTATGTAACCATGGACCCGCTCTACACCCTCGGCAGGGTCCGATCAGTTGCATGGGAATTCATCCATCCAGTCTACATGGGCTTAGTGGGCTTGTAAGAAAACGTGTCACTGTGCGCCACCACCTCCCAATCCGCACCCCAGTGGTGGGAGATGCGGGAGCACGGGGTACCGGACACCCTAATGCGGACTGTTGTCACCCTTTATGACCGGTATGAGAATTTTGTCCACATCGCTGGCTGTAAGTCAAATTTATTTCCAATGAGTGTTGAACTCTGTCCAGGCTGCCTTTGGTTACCAATTTTGTTTGGAACATTGTAATTCAAATAGTTTTCTTTTTTTGTTGTTGTTGTTTGTTTGTCTTTTTTAACAGAGCCGGACCAACAATTTCATCCACATATTTTTATTCCTAAATTTGTACTTGAAAACAAAAACAATCACATTCGGGATAATTTGCTGGATGGACTGCCACTCTGTCACGTACCGTTACCATTCATCACTGACAAAGGGTTTTTTTCTCTCTTCCTGTAAAACTGTCTTCACCTTTGCAATTCAGATTAGTAGCATGTATCATGCCTTACACCGAGCAAGCCCTTTAATCCAACAATTTAGCTCTTGTCATCACCTGGTTAATTGGTCGATCTCAGACGTTTCCTCTTGGCAAAGCACACAGACAGTGACTAGTGGTTGTAGTGTACCTGGGTCCTGCTGCTTGTTTGCTTCATGGTGACAGATACCGTCACGGTAGCCGCTGAAGACTTTTCCGTGCCTTCGAAAAATCTTATAATGCTTTCGGAGTTTGTTTTGGGGCACTATCTTTTTGTGTGTAAACTCCCCATACATAATGAAATACAACTTTCACCTTTTGATGTTTTGTATATGCAAAGGTGTTTGTCACTACTGCGGGCTATTATAAATTTGACATTTCCTAAAAGATCCATTGATTCCAGTGTGATGTGCTTCATAGTCATAGATCCTTTTTACTATTACCTCCAGTAAGTTTAGTTATGGTGCAATGTGTTATTAAATGTGTGGACTGTTACCAGTCTTATGGAATTACCAGTGGAGCATTCAAGTTTCATAAACTTCATGTATGAACCCAAATCAACCACTTGGAAATGCCACTTTGAGCTCAGGAAGTCCTTTCACGGTATGCTATGATTGATCTCTACCACCCTCGGGTTAGAAAGGGGAAGCAATAGCTTTCTTTCTTTCTTTTTTCTTTTTTTTTTTTTAAACGCCACACAGGCTACTAACAGGATGTTGTTTTGCTGCAGAGCTGTCGTGTGTGTGTGGGTGAGGTCAGACAGGCGCTTTCTGGAGGGAGAGATAGCGGGGCTGTTTGGGGGTGGGGGGAGCAGGTGAGTGATCTCTGTCTAATGGGCCGAGGAGCACATTACACACCTGAGTGACATATCTTGGCCTGAAGCCGGGAAGGGGGGAAAACACTAAGCGCGTGGCAGTAAGACTGTTAATGTGCTATGAAAACTTACCTGGACTCCAGAGAATTACATTGACTTGCAAACATGCAAGAAACAGCATCCTGGCATTATTATTGGCCGTTCATGGGAACATGTTTTTGTAGCAATTGACCGACACGTGGTCTCATGTTTGACAATGCTCTTAACAGAGATGTACTGTCCTCTAAATACGTGTTCTTTATTTCCACGAATATGGAGTCCTTTGCTTGTATAAAGGACATTTATCGGAATGTTTACACAAGTAACGTTGCCCTTTTTTTTTTTTTTTTGCCAATTTTGAATCACGTGTTCTTTATTTCCACGAATATGGAGTCCTTTGCACATTTATAGGAATGTTTACACAAGTAACATTGCCCTTTTTTTTTGTTGCCAATTTTGAATCCTTAGATTTAAAAAACTGCTTCATAGAAGTCATTTGGTGCAGTGCTTTCTTTCTAAAGTTTGAATGGCATTGAACGGAGAAAGTATCCAAATTTATGTTGATTAGTATTGAGGCTCGTGAAACTCAACTTCCTGAAACTCAAAACATGAATGTTGCAGATAGTTGTGTCCTTGGCTTCTGTAGTAGGAAATAGATTGTATTTAATTGTTTTGAGTCACTTCTACAGTATGTTTGAAACAAATTGTGACCAAAATTTAAGTTCACCAATTCAGCAAACAAATCTTACTCTCTAATGAGCTTCCATGGCAAACACAAATGCCAGTTACAATGAATGGCAACATTATGGGTCTATGTAATGGATTCTATAACCTGTGTAAATCATTCCCTTAGTTTTTGATTAAGCTGATACATATTGACAGGATTTCTCCTTTGTGAAAATTTGCAGGTTTGGGCTAAGAATAAATAAATAGATAAATCTGATTGGAATTCTCTGTCTGTTTATATTGGCTGCCAGTGCAATTAAGTGGGATGAGTGTCCCTCAGACCTGACTGTATGCATCACAACCATCGAAAAGAATCTCCTAGTTGACCAACTGTACAGTCTCCCAACCAAGTTGATAGAGAATCAGACAGAATTGGAACAAAATCAACCGGGTTGGCGCAATGACAGTTTTTTTTACGAATGAAAGTGTATAATCAAGATAAAGCTCTTAGCCTCATCATCTTTAAGCCACTCACAATATGTGATAAGTGCACCTAGGCATTGTACAGACATGAGACATTGAGGCTTTTAGAGGTTAATCTTAGCGTGGACAAGGACAGGATTTGCTGCAGGCACTCTCAACTGTCAAGTATATGCAGTCCAAAGGAAGGAGCTCTGGTATAAACAAGTGAGAGCAGGGCCTCCTGTTTGCAGGTGATGGCCTTCACTCAGCAGGCTCGTATGTGGACTTGAGCTCTGAACATGGCACTCCCCATCCACAGGGATTACTTTAAATGGTAGCAATTTGGCCTCCTACCTGCCATGGATTTTAGGGTTGGATTAGATGTGCTATTTACTTGGACCACACACTAACCACATTAGACATGGTACACCCGCATAATCCAATACAGTGCTCACACTGGGGTGTCACATCTATCTATCTATCTATCTATCTATCTATCTATCTATCTATATGTGTGTGTGTTGTGTGTATACATTATTAGCATTATTATGTGTCTTATTGTTCGGTATGTATTTTTTTTATTTTTTTATGTCATACTTATGTACACCATTGCCGGTGTACTCTGTGCTGTTTCCAATTACCGGTAATCTAAAACTAAATCAGCTTTATGAAATTAAAATGAATAGATAATCCATTGTTCATTGTACAGCATGACTGTCATATGAACGTGTACTTAAAACGTCATAATAATTACAGTATGCTGAATAGTCCTTTTCATTTGTTTTGTACAGGCTTGTGGTTGGAGCGAGCTGTATCCTTTTCTGCCAACCGATGTTGCATGTAAATAATCACTTCTTGTTTGTTAAGAAATTGTGCAGTTATAAACTTACATTTACCACTTGGCATCAGTTCAGTGTTGCATAAATAACATGTAGTATTTGTTTTTAATGTCAGTGTGCCATGTGGGAGAGCCTTTTAGTATTTTTTACAATGTAAAACACATCTGCTTCCCATATGTGAAACTTCTGGACAATAACCAACATGACATTTTTCCAAAAACAGTTGACCACTGAGTGCTGTTACGTTTGCTACTGTTCGACTACGTTTTTTAGGCTGTCACCATAAAATACATGGATAATAGACTGTATGATTTCGCAACACTTCTGGTATTACTTGACGTGCATGACAAACACTGCAGTTCCCTAACCTACTGCTTAGATGTAGCTCTGGAGTGCGGCGGCTTCCTTACCGGCATCGGCTTGGACACCACAGTGATGGTTCGCAGCATCGCCCTTCGGGGTTTTGATCAGGTATTGTCCTCTGTAGCATAGATTAAAGTCATGATGGAAACTCATGTGTTTTTTACGATTTCACCTTTTTTGGCTTCAACAGCAAATGGCAGGATTAGTGACAGACTACATGGAGTCTTATGGAACCAAATTTGCATTGAGGTGTATCCCCAAGAGAGTAGACAAACTTCCATCAGGTGACCTGAAAGTGACCTGGAATGATGCCCTGACAGGCAACGAACACAATGGCACCTATAACACTGTGTTATGGGCAGTTGGTGAGTATGTTATTGTATGCAAGTGTGTGGAACAGCTCAGTATGAGCAGGGATGGGCTACTTAAATGCTGGAAAGGCCACGGTTTTTCATCAGGGCTAGTGCATAACACAGCCACTATTCTAACCCAAAAACAAAAGGTTTGAAGCAAACAGCAAATCAACCACATACCTCCCAAAAAATAAGTCAGTGCATAATAATTGCCATTCAAGGACAGCGCAAAACTGCTGAACAAGAGATAATTTTGTACGTTTTTCACAGAAATCAACTCCCTCAAAATTTCATATTATTTAGGTACCATGTTTGTCTTGCATATCATTCCAAATCCACAAAAAAATATTTGGATTACTCACATTGCAATATAGGGCCATATAAAATCCACTGGAAGCTCAACTAAGACATGTCTGCCATCTAGTGGCGATATTAAAACTTAAACAACACTCAACCCCCCCTGCACATTTGGAGTTGTGCATCTGCAGTCTTCTCAATTTCTCCCCTTTTTTTGTGGAAGACGTAGATTGAATGTTTATCAGCTGTTTTTCAAAGAATGGTTCAGTTTCGTTCAAAAAGAAAAAAGGAAATAAAAAAAGATTTTTTAAATTAAGTAGTTTAGGGGACACTCGGAGTGTGGTCATTCCTGTAAATGTTTTGCAGCCAGGGGTCAAGCTGTATTAAATTATGTCGATCACCTGATACCGGTACCTTATAACAACACACTGATTGATGACAAAATTAGGCCAATTTACAGAAGCTGATGAAATACAAGAGCTATAGTATACATTCACTATTTGCCAAGACAAGAATGTATGCTCACTTTTGATCAACACCATCAGAGAGATATTAATTGAACTGCCCCAAAATAAAATGAAATCAGGAGGAAAATGGCATTCAAAATATCTAGCACTAAAGCTTATTTCAAGGAATCTACACTGTTTTGTGTACATTGTAATGTAGTGTAATGTGCAGTGTTGTTTACGTCCATGCTTCTCTATCGGTGCCGTAAATTCCTAATGCAGTAACGTTGATGAGTGACCTTCGTTCAATGTAAGTGCGGCAAATTAATACTTTTGAAGCACATGGGTTGACCATCTGTCTTAGATCTACAGTACTCTTAAGTTGCGAACTAATTTTTCCATTTGACATGTTAACTGTTTTACCTGATTGTGATTTCAGTGCGATGCAGAGGGTCGGTGCTGGCTAAAAACACCGGAGCTCGCACAGTCAGGGTTTTCTAACATATTTACTACTGATATTGAGCAGTTGTGTATCCATATTCATATTGATAATTTATAATCCCCCAGTCCTTTAGTTTGACCATATCTTGACGTTGTAGTGTGTTCATTTAAATCAACGTATGAGTAATTAAGTATGTGCAAATTATTTTACATTATTCTGGGTTTATTTACAGTTTCCACAACATCCCAACTTCATTGGAAATGGGGATGGTAGACCTGCACAACATCATACCCGAGGGCTGTAGCGAATGTTTTCATTATCTCACTTACCGTAGTTACAAGAGGTGATGATTATGCAGTGTTGACCACAGCCAACCACAACCTTGATCTTAATACCTGAATACGTTTAGAAACAGAGTAGAAAAATATGTTTAGTGTCATAATTGGACCTGCACCTAATATCTGTCTAGCATTGGAATAACACCACCAGCAAGCTATTGTTTTTCTGTGATATACTAGGGGATCTGTCAAAAACAGTGCTGATTTGCCTGCCCTCTCCCAGCCGTAATCCAAGTTCATTGTCATCCTCAATACGAGTGCAGTGTCAGCAAATGACAGTGGAATCCAAACTGAAAACAAACTAATAAAATTTGTGTGATGGAATAACCAGGGGAAGCGTTAATCACCCTGCAATGGCTCACTGGCTGTCTGGTCGGAGAGGGGCAGAACCAGGCAGGATGCACCAAGGTACAGGGTCACTTTATTCCCCTCTTTGTTCTCTTCTCCGGATCATCCTGTCTGTGCCAACCCAGAGGAAACCTATTGGCATCTGTCTCTGCCATCCCTCCCCATGGACTTTTACACCTCAGAGCTACCGGCCATTCTACTCTGCTTCTATATCTATTTTATAATCAACTACTTTACATATCCCAACCTGCCAGTCTAAAAATCAACAACAGACACTGATGATATTAGGGCCAACCATTTTATCTGTGTGGAAAGCCTTTAAATTATCCACGTGTCTCATGAGTTCCGTCTTTATTAGGTCATGAGTATGTTTTTATGTGTGTGATGAGAGAGCGCTTTGCCCATAGGCGTGTGACAGTAACAAGGATGTGCGTGACCTTGCAACCGCAATGACGTTTGCCATTTCCTCTTGTGGCCCAATTCCCACATCATCTCAGCGTGTGACTGTTGGTGTGAGGGATATTTGCATTGAATACTGGAAATGGTGTGTATGGTCACATGCGTGAGATGCGGTGACCTTTATATTTCCTTTTTGCTTTTGAATTGTTTAAATGTAGCTAAGTGCACGACAGTTTATGGTCCAATAAACAGTCGAGCAGACAACTTAAGTGTCCCAAAGTGCACTCAGCTTCTGTATAATTTAGACTCTTGTATATTTTTTGGGCAACTTAATATGCGGCCTTATACCATAGCAGTGAAATGTTCTGACCATATCGACACACACACGCGCACACACACACGGACAAAAGTTGATTCACTTCTTAACCACCCAGATACTGTGGGGCCTCCATAGTCCAATGCCCTTGAAGTTGTAGAACAACAACAGTTTTTCTCCAAAGTTTCTGAAAGATAGGCCTCACAAGTTGCACAAAACATTTGATGCCATTACATCACATTTCAGCAGATTGGTATGTAAAGATCTCACGATAAACTCCAGAAGTCTCTTTTTCTTCTTTCGTTGGCTTTTGTTGTGATGACATCCCTGAAGGACACTGGAGGGGTGGGGCTAAGTTGAAAAGTGAATTGGAGCCTATGATCACATAGGCAAGCGGTGCACTCGCCACATCCAGAGGAACATGCAGCAAAATAAATACGCAGAGCATATTTATCAAATTCTTGCAGAATGGAGATGATTCTCCCAATAGAAGACGCTGTGTGCAAATACCCAGCTGGCTCTGTGCTTTATCCGCATTGTATCTCACTTGAGGTGAAATAAGAGGGTGGCTGTGACCGAGTGTTTAGGATCATCGCCTGCCATTGTGGAAGAAGCTTGAGAGGGTATGAGGATGTACCATCCACCCCCGACAACTACACACCCATAATACGCAGAGCATATTTATCAAATTCTTGCAGAATGGAGATGACTCTCCCAATAGAAGATGCTGTGTGCAAATACACAGCTGGCTCTGTGCTTTATCCCCATTGTATCTCACTTGAGGTGAAATAAGAGGGCTGCTGTGGCTGAGTGTTTAGGATCATCTTCTGCCGTTGTGGAAGAAGCTTGAGAGGGTATGAGGATGTACCATCCACCCCCTACAACTCCACACGAATGAAAGGGATGTCCTTCAGCAAGACACCAAAACCCCAAACTATGAAGTATGCACGCAGTGTGTGAATTTCAACATTTTGTAGTAGTTCTTCCCAGAACAGCGGAAGCTGCTACAATTGTAAAAGAGAGACCAACTCCATATTTCCTTCCATTTTATCCCCCTGAAGTTGGAACGTGTCCCAATACTTTTTGATTTAATGATTGAAGGTGAACTGCTGTATCTATGCTTTTGTTCACTCTTCTGATATAGTGAGAAAACGGAGCACAGCCTCGGGCCTTTGATGCCGGCATGCAGGACTCATGAGTATGAGGCCACTTCCGTTTACCTTACACTATAGAGGCCAGGCAGAGTTCGGGCCTCTTTGGGGTTATTAAAGGCCTGAGGGGTCCGAGGGACTGTATCACCACCAGTGTCTAACATCCTTCTCCCCAGCCATGCAACCCTCCACCTTTCCCCTGTTCCTTCCTGCATACATGGCCGCTCCCCTGTCCAGGTGCAATACACCAGGAAACAGAACATTTCCACTTCCTGTGGACAGGCAGACGATGGACGTGGCTTTTCCGCCTCAGTGCACACCACGATACGCCGGAATATTATTCAAAGTCAAACCCTATGTCGGTGGTAGGCAACTTAAGTGATGGAGAGAGGCACAATTTCATCAGTGCAAACTGGAGTGTTATAGAGGATCACACACATTTCCTAACCAGTTTGACGGTAAAAATGTCAATTTAAATATGGACAAAGTATTTACATTCGTGCAAAATCTGTGTTCTTAATATATTTCATTTTTGGTAATACGTTTCAGTACATGTACAAAATTTATTCCGGCCCACAAATAAAAGTCTTTGAATAAATACCATTAAAATGCATTGGGAAAATTCTGACGACTGGGGGTGGGGGAATAATAAAATACAATTTGTAAATTCCCAAATTATTTTAAAAAAACACGCTCATAAACCTCAAATATGCATTTTACACAATTTTTGTCATGTGGAGTTTGAACAGATTATATTATTAAAAATGACAATAAAAATGTTTTTTAAATCATTGCTAGCTAGTTGAGCTTTGAAAAATAAAATTACTGTACTGTAAACCATACATCATCATCATCATTTTCTTATTTGTGTGGGAGCTGAGAACTAATAATGTCATTCACAAAGTTGCCTTACAAATCCATTGAAATTCAATTCATGCAAAAGAAATAGCATTGAATCTGTTGTTGGACTAAACCCAGGCACCTCTTTCTTTGGCAGCTAATGAGTCGTGTGCTGTGCTTGAACAAACTTTGCCACAAGCTAAAATTATTAAACTAATTTTCTTAGCTTGAATGTTTCTTTTGCTGCTTTGGATAATGTCTTAGTGCACTTAAAAAAAAAAAACAGGGAGTGGGGGAGACCTCCCTGTCAATTCACAAACAAAATGTATCAACACACACACAATAGCTTTTTGCACATGATATGCAGGCCATGCACTTCATACATGAGTCAGTGAGGTCTGAATTGTTCTGCATCTTAAAATCTTTTTTGGCCTGAACATTGAAATTTGTTTTTAGCATTCTGTAAAACCTGCTCCCCCCAAGAAAAACAACACCATATTTCCCATTTGTCTTTGTTCTTTGTTAATTGATCAGATAAGTGTTCATTTTTTATTTTTCTTGTGAAGGTTTATTATTGCTAATTAGCCTAGCCATCTGGAAGCTTCCTCAGAATGTCACAACAGGCATTGTTTCACTGTGTGTGTGTGTGTGTGTGTGTGTGTGTGTGTGTGTGTGTGTGTGTGTGTGTGTGTGTGTGGGTGTGTGCGTGTGCGCGTGTGCGTGTGTGCATGTGTGTCTGCGTGGGCATGTGTACTCCATCCAACCAAGTCCCTTATCAATGTTGTGTCCTTGGTCTACAATGCAGTCACTCTTGAGTGGAGTTACAGACAGGAAGGCCCTATATGGAATTAGATAGTCTTTACTAATTTATAGTGATTTAATATTTTTAGCATTTTCACTATGGATGACAAGAAAAATTGTGTCAATATTTCATCTTAAATGCATTAGAATCTTGTGGCAGATTAAAGACTTAACATTTGGGTTCTAGCAAGTTACTTGAATTACTTTAACACTTTAAAAATACAAAACAAAAATTTATATATGTATATATATTTAACAGCAAATTTTCAGTACTTTATATTTGGAGGAGTTCTTAAAATTGGAATTTACACATTGGGGAAAAATGTCTTGCTGCCTTCGTTGCCCTTTTTTCCCCCCCCCCTTCAGCCACCCATGTTGTGGAGTAGACAGGTCCCTGTTGTCCCTCCAGTCTGGGGGAAGACGTTGTTCTTTGGCTCCAGCCAGGAAAAGGATCTCAGGGGTTTGTTATTTTTGCTTTCCGATAGCATCTACATGTGTACCTCGGGCTCGGTGTTTATTATGCTGCCCTGACTAGTTTTGAGGAACTACGCTGAGGAGGAGGGTGGGGATTATGCAGTCAGTTCTCCACTGCCATGGAGATTCACACATGGAGTTATCAGCATCGGTTGCCTGCCCCCTATGAAGTGTCACAAATCACATCCTTGATTTGAGGATTGTGCTCTCTTTATTCTACCTTTACATCTAATCAATCACCATTATATTCCTCTACTCTAAGGTAAGAGTAAGGAGCAACATACAGGTAACCTTGTTTTGGTAATAATGCACCTTTGATAATTACTCTGTACACTTTTCATCCATCCATCCATTTTCCAATCCGCTTATCCTCACAAGGGTCGCGGGGGATGCTGTAGCGTATCCCAGCCGTCTTTGGGCAGTCGGCGGCAGACATCCTGAACCGTTTACCAGCCAATCGCAGGGCACACACATGAACAACCATCCACGCTCACTCTCACACCGTGGGACAATTTAGAGCATTCAAACACCCTGCCATGCATGTTTTTTTGGATTGTGGGAGGAAACCGGAGTACCTGGAGAAAACCCACACAGGCCTGGGGAGAACATGCAAACTACACACAGGGAAGCCGGAGCTGGAATTGAACCCGGTACCTCCGCACCGTGAGGTCAATGCGCTAACCGCTGGAGCACCGAGCCACCCTTTGTACACTTTTGATTTTTTTTTTTTCTTCTATTTAAATGCGATCCAATTTTGGTCGAGTAAATGAGGTGGACACATGTTTGGAGGGGGGGGGGGGGGTTATGCAACACTATCAAGATGTTTGCTTTAAAGCAGAATTGTCAGCAGTGTTCCTTGATCCCTCTCGCCATCCGACAATTTGAAATGAAAAATTGTTCATGTTTACTGCAGGTAGAGCTCCAGAAACGAAAGCTCTGGGTCTCAACAAACTTGGTGTGCAGCTCAACAAGGAGACTGGGAAAATAATTGTTGGGGTAGATGAATCGACATCTGTACCAAACATCTATGCTTTTGGGGATATAGGCCAGGTATGCATCTCCACCAAATCCTACACACAGATAGCAATGATAATGAGATTGTCCCACATTTATTTGATTGTGCTGTGTGTGTGTGTGTTTGTGTGTGTGTGTGTCTTCCTTTTTTTTTTAACTTGATTTGCGTGTCTGCTTGTTCTGAACATGGGTGTGATGCATTAAGTACATTTTCAACGCCGATTGGCTGTCGCTGATGCGACGCCACCAAGTGTTATCTTCAGAAAAAAAATCGGCTTTGAATGCTTCAAACGCGCAAACTGCATTCACTATGGATGGAAAAATACATGCATTTGGTCTGACCGTACCATATGTGTCCTTGAGGCTGATAAAAGACACCCGAGTTGTACCGTAAAACTAACAAGAGTTACTCACATATTTTATTAAAATGCAAAATACGCCTTGTTTTTACAACCGCTAGCGCTAATGCTAAAATCAATTGGCATACTAACGGCTTCGGGAGTGATATTCCTGGAAATAACAAATAAGCAATAAACATTGCGGAAATATAAACAAAGGCAAGATAACTCAATGGCACACATTTTTCTCATTCTGTGAAAACACGAGTTCTATGAATAGCGTTCAATCGCAGTCGCAACATAATTGTTTTATTAATTGTGATATCAGTCATAATCAAAACAATCGCGGTTGTTGTATTTCATAATCATCCAGCCCTACTGCTAGAGGACAAGAGGAAACAACAATATTAAAATCATGAAATAATAAATTAATGTGACTAAATGGGAGTGTTGCCCCTGAACTGTTTGTGTGCATGTACAGTATTCTATTCACCCTATAATTACTCAGCATGGGGCTGTGTAAGAGCATTTATTGTGCTGCTGCACTGTATTCAAGGTGCACAATGTAAATACTGGTTAGGTGTAGCTGCTGTCATGTCGGTGTGGCCTTTTTTTTTTTTTTTTCCAACACAAACAGCTGTGTGCTTCCTTCCTGTCCTGATGACACCCACACACATGACAGCTTGCTTTGATGAGCCATGCTTCACGCCAATCTGTCTGTCATCTTGTCAACACGGCAGAAGGCTTGTTTTGGTTTTGTTTTTTTTTTTGTTTTTTTCCTTCAAGCAGACGGTTTGATATCTTGCTCAAGTTGTCCACCGCATTTCTTGTTTTCATTTCTTCTCATTGCCAAACGAAGTGCCAAGAACTGCATTAAAATGACGAAAACTATCTGGTGTGGAAGCACTTGCACATCAGAGAGCACCACGTCCACATTTGCAGAGGTGCAGAAGATATTTGTGACAACAGGATGTGTTGTGGAAATGTAACAGGTCTTAAGTCATGCCTTTAAAATTGCCCCGCAGCCCTACTATTTCCTGCACCACTCAGATGTTTGCCTCAGTGCGTATCCATGTCTGTATTTTATTTGCTTTGGCTCACGTTCAGAACAATACGCCATTAACGTCGGAGAAGAGAAATTTGTATATGTCTGTGTTTGACAATTTACACAGGGAAGTTTCCTAGTACATTGAAGTAAGTCAGGCAGTCTTCTGTTTCAGGGGCGTCCTGAATTGACACCTACGGCTATTAAAGCAGGAAAACTCCTCGCCCGCAGACTTGCCGGCCACAGCACAGAGCTCATGAACTATGACAATGTGAGACAAAAAACGCAATGCACACCTGTCACCTTTTTTCTCCGCTAACACACTGTCATATATAATGACATCCATTGCAAAATTGGTACTCAAAAGACTGCCTTGACAAGATCATGCTTGTTTTGGGTTTTTTTTGTTGTTTTTTTTTTGTCAATTGACACTGTCTTAAGTTGTTGTGACTGTATTTTCCATTGAGCTCGAACTCTACTGCAACACACTGCAAGGTCTACATCAGGGATCACCAACATTTTGAAGATGAGATCTACTTCTTGGCTGTTGATTCGTGCGAAGGGTTCTAAGTTTAATGCACAATTGTTGTCAAATAACAAATTTGCTCAAATTACATTTCATCACGGTATTACTATTATTATGCTATCAGGGCTGGGAAAATAAATAGGCTAACTCTGTTAGCCTATTTATTCACTTTCCAGTTAGCTGACGACAAAAATTGGGTGACAGAAATTTCTGCCTTGAAATGGGGGGCGGTGCAATTACCTGAGTAATCGACGGCATATGCGATAGGATAAACAATTCTGAAACGATTCATGAGTGACACTGCTAGTTATTATTAATGACATTTATTGATGTGAAGACTGGAAACACTGATCATGTTCATGATTTCTCACAATGATTAGGAAACAGATAAATGCCAGTATGCAACACTTAGGTTCTATAAATCTCTTCCATTGTTTACATTTTCAAATTATCACTTACGTATTTAACATTACCACAAAATCACAATGCCCCATCACTTTTCTTGGAACAGGCCACTCATGTGATCCTTGAATAGTGAATAAACATGAGAAATTCACTTTCCATTTCTTATTGTAGGTTCCAACCACCGTATTTACTCCACTTGAATATGGCTGTGTGGGCCTATCTGAAGAGGAGGCTGAAACCAGGCATGGCAAAGACAACATAGAGGTAAGAACAGGATGGCATAAATGTTTTGGAATGCCCTCATTTTTCTCTTGTCTTTTTTCTCATTGCAAGTCAAGCATTTCAAGTCTTTGAAATGGTACAAAGTACGGTATTATACTGTTGGGCGAAAAAGGCACTGTTTCCAGACTTAAACCCAATCGAGCTGGTTTGGGATGAACTGCACAAAAATGTGAAAGCAAAGCAACCTACAAGTGCCACACATTTATGGGAACTTCTGCAACAGAGTAGGGAGAAACATTTCCATTGTAGAAAAAATCCCATTGTGGAGCTGTGGCCGAGTATCCATTCACCGTACTAAATTGTCCTTCGGTGTGAATGTGAGTGTGACCATTTGTTCTATATGTGCACTGCGGTTGCTGGTGCGCCACTTCTAGCGTAAAGTCAGCATGGGATTGGCTCCAGCAGACCCGTTACTTTGAGCGAGGATAAGTGCTCCAGAAAGTAGATGAATAGAAAAAAGCTGTGTGTGTTCACCAAATATATCTGCCTAATGCTAAGTTGGGGCGGCTGTGGCTTATTGGTAGAATGGTTCGTCTAGTTGGCAGTTTGAATCCCGGCTCTGAGTATCTTTTGTCCAAATGCCCTTGGGCAAAGGACTGATTCCTAATTGGCTTCCAGTGGGCCCGGTGTAGCACCTTGCTACCTCCCATTGGTCATTGGTGTTTGATTGTGTGGCTGAATGGGTGAATGGAAGCCTCTTTAAAAGCGCCTTGCACACTGTCAACGTGTCGGTAAAGCGATATATAATTGCACTCCATTTACCATTTGAAGGTGGTACTTTGAGTCAAAACTTTCTAATCCATGTTTTGTTCATAGACCGAGTCCATTATTATTTTGTGACTTGAGTTGTTTATTTGTGATATGTTTTTATTTCAGAGTACAATGACACATTGAACTGCTATTATTCCAGTTTTGTTTTGTTTTTTTAACAGGAAATGTGTGATGGTGTACATCTTGTGTACATCTTACAGTAAATGATGTTCTTAAAGAAAATTAGCAGCTCAAAATAAATTTTCACTTTGCTACGAGACAGTGTGCTTGTGTGCCCCGTTCAAATGGCAGGTTTTTGTGACCAAAATGAGACCAAGATAAATAATTTCAAAATTGTATCCACTATTGTATTATGACATAACCTGGACAACTCCATTTTTTTTTGTCTTTGTTTTTTATTGTTGATTGATCAATTTGTTTATGAGCTTCTAATGATGATGTCATATGATGTGGGGAATGAGTCAACTTGCTTTTCTCATCAAAGTCTTTGCTATGGTGAGAAAAACAAAACTTTGCTGTTCGATGACTATTTTACAGTTTTCTTATCCAGTTCTTTTGCACGAGAAGTTTAACTTAAGAGCGTGCAGCATCATCTCACTTGGCAGACTACTCAACAGAGCTTGATCACAATTATCCCAAACATGTATGAAAAATTAAGTAATGTAGGATTCGAAAAAACGTTTTTTTTGTGAACTTCTAAATTTGCATAAGAATTTGAAAGTCTGCATATTGTTCCAAGTTAGCCAATCATATTGTGCTGTCTTTAATACTGTAAATTTGATTAGATCTAAAAACCTGTCATACATGCACATGAAACACTTGTCAGGATTGTCAGTTGTTGCTTCCTTCAACCAAGATTTTAAAAAAAGGTGGTGGGGGGTGTTAATGTCTTCTAACCCCTAAAAACAATAGAAAAACAACCAACTGTGTGTTTTCTACGCTTGTGTACGTGAGCGGGTTGCCAGATGCTCGCCGACACCTGCGCAACACGGCGGATAAATGTTTTAGCCGGTAAGGTGGGGCTGTGGGCAATGAGTGACAGGCTAGCAAGAGGCCCGATTGAGGTGTGTGCGCGGTGATGACAGGCATGCTTAGATCTTAGGAGGAGCTGCTCCACTGGCCCCCACTACAGCTGCATGCTCCTTCAAACTTGTGTTGGCACGCTCGGCCATTGAATTAAACGCATTAAACACACATTGGCAGTCGCCAGATGGAAATCTGTCAAGGTAATGAGCTACTGGGATTTGTTTTCCAGTGTTATGCTTCTCTTTTCAGTGAGCTACAATCTTAACATCCCATTGTTAAGATTAAGATGCCTTTTAATGAATATATTTCATTTCTGTACCATCACAAAGTAAATCTTTCTGTTGCAATACAGTTTCCTTGCAGAACTTATGCAGTATTATTTTCACAAGCTGAGATCTCCATCGCGGAAACTTTTTTCCCCCGTCTCGACGAGTGAGGGAGACAAAAATGTGAATACATTGAAAAGGTGGTGATTTGTTTTGGAAAAAAGAAAAGGTGTGTGATGTACACCGATTATATTTTTGTTGTTTTGTTTTGGACTGGCAATTGTGACTGTCCTCATACTTAAACTGCACAACAACTGTTGTCCGCTAGGGTGTACAAATGGGCTATGAAAGGTCTTTGGGAACATGACATAAACCAAGAGATTAGATGTGTTGAACTTTATTTCAAGGGACCCCAGTTAAGGGTTGATTATTGTGCATAAATAGGTTCAGAACAAAGTTACAAATGCTTTACCCCATTATCTGTTATGAATATATGTCTGACAATTAGTTACTGCGTCCGGACACCATGCATAGGATTGATTGGCAGTGTCACAGATGCTAAAATTTTCCCTACAATGGCAGCGAGTCCCTCCCAGGGACTCGCTGATCAGAAAAGTATGAGTCCCATTATGCATTTAGAGAGTCCCAAATTTCGAATTCTGAAATGGTCTACTTATTCAATTGCATATGATAATAACACAAACAACACCATATACATGCAATTATAAACAAATGCTGCAAAAATTTAAATAATTCAGGAGCAGGCCTGAGGATTTCGGAAAGTCACAGTAACCGTTTTTCGGTTCCGTCGGATTACCCAATGGGAAACCACGGTAACTATGACTGGTCTGTGGTCTTACTGTCAGAATCAATTTCTGTCATTATCATGTTGATGTGTGACATTTACAATAAATCTGGTTGAGAAGAGGTCTCTCTCTCTGTCTCTGTCTCACGCTTTCTCTCTCTCTCTCTCTCTCTCTCTCTCTCTGTGTGTGTGTGTGTGTGTGTGTGTGTGTGTGTGTGAGAAAAAGGGATGGAGTGATGTTTATGTGTGCCCATGTGTATGATGTGGCTCTTTGCAGAAACACAGTAAAAAAAAATTGCTCTTAGTCTCTGACTGGTTGGCCACCCCTGGGTAAGCCCGTCTACCTCACAGTTCAGGGGGACAGAGTTCGATTCATGCTTCCAGCTTTCCTGTGTGGAGTTTGCATGTTCTCCCTGTGCCTGCATGGGTTTTCTCCGGGAACTCCAGTTTCCTCCCACATTCCAAAAACATGCGTGGCAGGTTAATGGAACACGCTAAACTGTCCCTAGATGTGAGTGTGAGAATGGATGGTTGTTCGTCTATGTATGCCCTGCGATTGGCTGGCAACCAGTTCAGGGTGTCCCCCGCCTACTGCCCGAAGACAGCTGGGATAGCACGCCCGCGACCCTCGTGAGGACGAATCAAGAGAATGGATGGATGTATGGATGGATGATGTCATAACAATCTGCAAACACAGCATGTTGAAGATGAGACATTTGATGATTCACCTGCTCTTTGTTTATACGTCTCTGCAGGTATACCATGCCTTCTACAAGCCTCTGGAATTCACTGTGGCAGAGCGTGATGCTAGCCAGTGTTACTTAAAGGTAGACTTCTTCTTCTCCTTTCGGCACGTCCCTATTAAATGTTCACTTAAGAATTCACTGTGGCAGAGCGTGATGCTAGCCAGTGTTACTTAAAGGTAGACTTAAACTGCACAAAACTGCTGTGAAAAGGAAAATGTTCACTTAGCTCAGCAAGGATTTCATCATCACAACTTCAAGACAGCTTCGAGAATTCTTCCATCACATCCTAATAGCTTGTTACAACCACTCACATAAATGTGCCCTTGACAAGCTCTGTCGTATCAGGTGATATGCCAGCGGCATGGAGACCAGAAGATACTGGGTCTGCACTTCACTGGACCAAATGCCGGAGAAGTTACACAGGGCTTTGCCATGGGCCTCCGGTGAGTTACTATTATACTATGACTCGTAGAATGTAACATCTTAGCCAAATTAAATCAATAACTTAATGTCTGTGTTTGTTACTGTAGGTGTGGTGCCACATATTCACACCTGTTGGGTACGGTAGGAATCCACCCGACCTCCGCTGAGGAGCTAACCAAGGTCAACATCACAAAACGTTCAGGATTGGATGCCACAGTCACTGGCTGCTGAGGTTAAAGCCCCGGTCTCTGAACACTTAAGCACACAGGGTAGAAAATAGGTTGGGTCCAAATGCTAATTCTGGTTTAGCCCGCTAATTCTTGTCACTCCATTTCCTCTCCACAACCATCTAAATCTGGTTTTTGGCATGACAGTCACTCACTATTGGTGGTCAACTATTATTGGATTTGATTTCTTTTTTTCAGCAAAAGTTAGAATTTTTGCGAGTTGAATCAGTAAGTTGTCATGGAGCAAAGTCTCCCAATCAGGTTTGTGAAAGCCTCGGCTGCAGAGAGCGTTTTGAAAGAAAGGCTCATAAATCAGGGTGAAACCCTGTTCTCAGAGTGTCATTGAAATTATGCAAGAAACACAGAGCAGGTTGTAACATTTTTCTGAAAATATATTCTACAAATATTGTTGTTTCTGTGGCTATACTTCCTGTCCATTAGTCTTTAAGGTGACACATACCATAACCCCCCTACACTCCGCCCTCAATGACACTGATGGATGGCCCCTGGGCCGTCGTCGCAACGACACCGCCCCATTTCCCATGGACAGACACAAACAGTTGTTGGGCATTTGGTCAGACATTCTGGAAAGACTTGACCAGGGAGACGGACCTCTCCGATGGTGTCAAAACCTCGCCTTGTCCTACCAAACTCTCTGAAGCAACATAAAACAATACAGTAGAATGATAAACTTCTGTAGGCCAAGCACGCAGCACTCGATGGGGCATCACTGCACAAGTAGCTCTGCAGGAGCCGCAGTACTCAGTGTTGCCCAACGGTGGGTCTATTGCCTGCTCATTTTCCTCTTGAGTGGAGTGGAAAAGAGAGGATAAAGTTGTCACCAGACAAAACCTAAGCTCCGATACATTTGTCTCGTAGATTTAATTCCCTTAATCCCCACAAGTGATATGCTTTTTGTTGAAGTTGGAGAGTAGAGTGGATTGATTGCTGCACCAATTGCTCAGCCTTATCTCTCGTGTATTTACATGGATGGGAGGTTAACGCTCAGTAGTCATCACCCTCTGAGATAAGCTAAGTTGTTTATATCAATAGCCGTAATAGCAGATAAAAGTGCCCAAATGTTTAACCTGCTGACTGAACTGGACATCCTCAACACAGCTTATTAGGCAGAAGGTGAGGAGAGCCAGAACTGGGTCGCTACACAAATTTGAGGACCGAAATGGTGGGTGTCGTTTATTTTTGATCTGCCTGGTCTGATTAATGATTCCGATGAGGGGAGTGACAGCGTGCCTGGCGATGGAAAAAAGAGAGAGCAGGCTACCAGGTTTATTTGGACCTGGCCTGGGAGAGTACGGGCTGATTTTCAGCTGGGTTGGGGAAGGATCGGGTGG
>NW_017805783.1:2492292-2508406 GCF_001891065.2 Hippocampus comes | reverse complement strand
CAGGAGGGGGGGGGGATTCCTGTGTGCTCTGTTCAGAGGCCGAGTGCTGACTGAAGAACCCTGACCTCCGCTCAGCAGGAACAGCTTGACTCTATCACTTTGAGGACAGAGGGCTCACATGCTCTGCTGCTGCACGGCAGGGGCCAAGTGGGTTTCGGATGAAGGGAGTAACGATGGTCACTGGACCCAGGAAAGCAACATGGCACTGAGTCGCTAATTGAGTCTCTTTTCCCGTGCTTAACAAGGCACTTCACAGACCCTGGGTTAGGGCGAAGGGAAGTCAAGTCAGTGTGTCGGTGTAACCTTCATGTCTGTTTGCTTTTACCATCCATTTCCCCTCAGCTGTCCACGGTATCCACATACAGTACCACTGTGCTCACACGCACAACGTGGAAATGTGTGTTCAAAGTATTTTAAATTGGAGGAGTACTGAACATCGTTGAGTGGTCTCTGTCATCCAACACATGAGTAGTGAGCCCCTTCTGAGCAGCACGGTGGTTCGGGGTTCAACTTTCAGGTAACCAGCTAATGATGACCTGCACTAAAACTCAAAACTGGGGAGTGCTGGCCTGATGTCGTCTGGCTGCCCACCTAAAGTAAAAAGAAAAAAATGTAAAAAGAGAAATGTCATTTTCCATGAAAGCTTTGTTATACATAATCTATTTGTAAATTAATAACGCTGCATAGTGTCCATATTAAAGTTGTGATGTGCACTCATTGCTTTTGTGTGTGTGTACATGCCTTCAAAATGGAATGTATGATTACCATATTCCATGTATACATGAACATTTTCAACAGTTCAATGAGGACTTGTACCTGGCATGTGGAAAGATGATAATTCTCCATCCATCCATCCATTTTCTAGTCGGCTTATCTTCATGAGGGTCGCGGGCATGCTGGAACCTATCCCAGCTGTCTTGGGGCAGTAGGCAGGAAACACCCTGAACTATTTGCCAGCCAATATCAGGGCACACATAGACGAACAACCATTCATGCTCACAATTACAACCAAGAACAATTTAGAGCGTTCAATCAACCTACCAGGCATGTTTTGGAATGTGGGAGGAAAGCAGAGTACCCGGAGAAAACCCACGCAGGCGTGGGGAGGAAATGCCAAGTCCACACAGGAAAATTACAGAAAGTATGCTGTCAGTAGACCAAGTAAAAAAGGTCCCCTTTAGGCAGTGAAATTAACATATGTCCAAATGTTTTTCATATCACAAGTTTAACAGCTCAACAAGATTGTGTTGAATCATGAAACCAGAGAGCGCCCGATAATACTTAGAAATGCTGCATGTACTCAGTCCTAAAATCACTGTTCAAACTGCAGAAAGAAGAATATATTTTTGATTGGGCAGTTTTGTGTTTAGGACAATTTTCAAATTCATGTTAGATAAGAAGCTATAGTTCGATTCGTATAGCACAGGCTGTGTGAACAGATACATAGGTTGTCTGAGAGTCAAAACAAATGTGAAAAAAATGGCCAATACGTGCTGTACTGTTTCAATACTTCCAGGGTAGGGGTTTTCAAGAATTCTTTCCTCTGATTATTCCCAGTAAAACTACAATTTGACATTCATACGCTTTGATTTTATTCCATTGAGCAGGGCATGCTTTGGTCGTCATTCTGTAGTTTGATATTAACTGCACAACTTTTTTTTTGGCGAAATGAAATGAATTGTTTAATTGAGACGGTCACCACAATGAAGGCAAGATGTGTTCATCAAGGATGAGTACAGGTAACTGCTGCACAGATTTTGCCTTCATATGAAGCTGTGTCGCCAGGGGTGGTCACACTTTGACCCCGACTCGTCTCTGCTGACAGGTTCCTCTGCTATGCGGCCCTGTCACTCAACCCTGTGCACCAACAATGGCAGAAATTCCAGTATGTTTGTTTGGTTAAGGATGGCTCTCTGAAACCCCTGAACCTCTTCGGGATTCACAGCAGCCTGCGTCACCCAGTGTCAGTCCAAATTCAGACAGCAGGAGTAAAGTTCACCCTGTGTCTCAAGAATAGGCGAGCCATTTCGCGTTTCTATCGCTTATGTTCCTCTACAATGGAGCAAACAGGCTAAATCCACCTTGAAATGCACTTAGTAGAACATGTCAACATGTCAGTCTCTGTTGGGTACTACGTTCCGTCTTAATCCGGCCCATTGAATGCTGACAGTTGTCTGTGAGTCAGACATTCACGAGGCCTTTGTCACCTGGGCTTTTGAGTCGTAGCAGCTCCAGTGAAGAGCGCAATCCTCAGACACACGTTCAAACACACATGCTGGGTATTAAGCTCCACGACGACGCAAAAGGCGAAGGGGGAGGAGAATGAGATACATACCTTATGTAAACATCAGAGGCAAAATGACGCAAAGAGTAGAAAAGGCTCAACCGAGGCGAGGATTATCCTTGAGAAATGAATAAAGGGCAATTATTCAGATTCAGATTCAGAAAACTTTATTTATCCCCGTGGGGCAATTAGAGTTATTTTGCTCTGAATTATGAGTGCTCTGTTGTGTTGCCAGTATCTCGCTCGAGGCTTGTCGGTCTGAGATCCCATCAGGGCTCAGACAGGCTATGTATGATGAATGAAAATGGGGTCCTTGGGCTGCTTGATGGGATGGGACTCTTGGGGACCCCCATCTTCAAGAACATCATTTAAAAAGAAGAACTGAACTCTAATGGTGAGTTCACCCAAAAAAAAAAAAAAAACTGGTAACCAGTGTGTTGCAGCAGGAATTGCTGTCCACGGTCTCCTGAGTCCAAGGACACCTTTTTAATTTTTCCTATCAGGATTGTTACTCTCTGTACAGTTGTACAGAGTACTCCCCTACAAAAAATACAAAGGTTGTCCTCATTTGTATTTCTCTGATCTAAGGGCTGCGGATTACAATGAGCAATAATATCTGCCTCTAGAAAGCTCCAGTCAACAACTAACATCCCTTCTCCACTCTCCTTCAACCACAAACACTGTAGAAAAAAAAAAGGTCAGCTCTTGTCAGCACAAGGTCCCGTTGGTAGCGGAGTGGAGGTGGTGGAGGGCTTGTGAAATGAGCTTATCTGACCCCTGATAAGAACAGGATACCCTCAGGAATGGTCTAAATTCAATACACATGGCTGCCGCTGTGGCTTTTATCAGAGGGGATGTGGGTGTTTGAAAAGGAGTTCGCTGTCGCACTGTGGTTGGATTCGGCCTTTTGAGAAGAGTCCAACACGACTCGACCTGATGCAGAACACCAAAGCCTGTGGCCACTGGCCAACAGCAAGAAAAGGGTGTGTGATGTCATACGTTGTTGTTCCTCAGACATCTCTGTAATTATGCCGCCAGCCTTAGCGAACTACTAAGGTGTTTCACCACGCAGGAAGTTGTTTTATTATTTCCGAACACTGAGATTTATTGGGGGACAAACTGCAGTCCCGTGGGGTGATTTTATTCTGATGGCGGCAACACACCCAGCTGAAGTGGTAATTGTCAGCATTATGTCCGCATTGACATATCAAGCATGGCACATGGATTATAACAATGTTAGTGAATTAAAAACACAATTCCAATGAAGTCGAGACATTGTGTTAAACAAAAATAATAGCAGAACGCATGCATGCCGACTGTATGCTTAGCTACACGTTAACAATTACTTGCTATATACAAAAAAGTTGATCAGATTGAACATTATCTTGTCTTTGTAGTGTATTCAATGAAATATAGGTTGAACGTGATTTGCAAGTCATCGTATTCTGTTTTTATTTATTTTTAACTCAACGTCCCAACTTCATTGGAATTGGGTTTGTATATCGACATTCTTTTGATGTCGCTGTATTTTATTTTTGAAAAGCCTTACATGAGTCAGTCTACCAAACAACTAAGATTAGAATAATTTGAAGTGTTTTAGGACAGTGACTGAAAGTATGCGTTCCACTATAGCGTCATGCATATTTAGTGAAAAAAAGAACATTAATTTGAAATACAATGAAACACATTAGAGTGAAGCTTGTCACTAAACACACAGTTTGCATACATATAACTTAAAATTCAGTAGTGTGTTTTTTGTGTTCATGCACAGCATATTTTTTAATACAGTAATTCTATTTAGTACATTTCAGTTGGATTTAACTTTTAAGCAAAATCCCAAATTTGCAGTTTATCTATCTATCTATCTATCTATCTATCTATCTATCTATCTATCTATCTATCTATCTATCTATCTATCTATCTCTTTTTTTTAACGCTATCTATCTATCTAGCTAGCTAGCTATCTATCTATCTATCTATCTCTTTTTTTTAACTTTCAAGTGCAATACATTTTTAATTGAATCCTTTACCACAGAATTAGTATTCGTGTTCAAACAGAATAATATTGCAATAGCAAACGGTACATAAAAAATACGCTTTTTTTTTTTAAGATCACTTATGCCTTCTAGGCGACTGCATTTTAACGTTGAACATTATTGAGAGCAAAGTATATTTTTCAGTCGGTGTAGCAAGTTTGAGAATCACCGCTTGAGGGATTTTGCTATCATATGTCAAGCCTGGTTATCATGAGGAAGACAATATTTGAACATTAAGATTTGATGTCACTGCAATGTTTTGAAATAAAAATGACACACTCTACACTACACGAAGACGACTGTGGAATTGATCAAAACTTTCTCTGGATCCACTGTCTACTTTTTAGTTGTGCAGAGGATGAAGACGTCAACATTAATCTTGATACAAGGGAGCAATTTAAATGTGTGAGGTGGCAGAAATTCTCGTATAGTCTTACAGGGTTTATCATGGTAGCTTTCCATGGAATGGTTCTGTGGGGATAGATGACATTAGGAGCATGCATTGTTGAGGATCACCTAACTTGTCATCCATCACTGTCAACAGTAGGGTGAACTAGATGCAAAACTAATGCATGGCTCTCCCAGTCTCTCTAAGACTTATATAATACATTGTACTTGTACTCAGTTGTGCTTGCCGATGAAGACTCAAAGAAAAAAAAAATTACAGTATTTACTGTGCATGACTGGAAAAATGTATTGTTGATGAACATCACTTGCAACTGATTTGTTAACTTTTGAGGAAAATGACCCAAAACAGCAGATGCTTAATAGATGTGATTGATATTGATCTCATCAATGGCCATTCAGCTGCCCACATTTTCGCGCTGAATTGCATACTGGCCGCTAAACGTCGTAGTTTTGTTTGCTCAGACCTGTTGGGACGAGCCATAAGTTCAAATTCGCCCTCGACTGCCTAGAAGAGGGATAATCATTTCACTGACTGTTTGGTTTGTAATAAAGGAATAAATGTCATGGAGATTGATGCTCTCCAGTCCTATTTGCTGGTCATTGCGATTTCTGCTTGTGTTTTTGTGAACATGCAATATTGTAAGAATGCACACACGAGTGGAGCTGCAGAGTGGTGGTGTGATGTGACGCAGACAGACTATTTGCTGGTCATTGCGATTTCTGCTTGTGTTTTTGCGAACATGCATATTGTAAGAATGCACACACGAGTGGAGCTGCAGCGTGGTGGTGTGATGTGACGCAGACAGACCGCATGCAGGATTCGCCCCCTGGCTGCTGTCAATGACTCCCTGATTGATTCTGTCGCTCCTGTTTAGGCAATACAATCTATGTGGTGGGACAAGTGGCTTGTAAATAAATCACGCTCACACACTCTGCAGTGAGGCTCAATGTCCGTGGCTCACAGCTAGGCATGCCTGTGTTTGTCACTTATTTGTTGAGCGACCGCTTGTATGGTATTTGTTGCGATTGTGTGTGAGACATGGCAATAGGCATGAGTGTGTGAAAGTGGCGCAGACACAGAATCTGGCCAGTGGGTCCCCCGCTCCTGGATCCTGGACCCATAATTCCTCAATGAATTCCATGCAGCTCATCCATCCAAGCCAGGTAGTCCGCCAGGGGCCGTGCTTTGAGGCAGGGGTACTGTCATGTTCTGTGCACCACTAAGAAATAGAAATTCAACATATACAGTACACGTGTTTTACAACAATGCATAATTAGAATTTCATATGTACCTGTAGATGAAATAGCAAAGCTATTGATAAAAATACAAGTGGCATAGTAAGGTGCTGCTTACATTTAAATGAATGGGAGCGAGAGACATTTTTCAATATATCTCCATTTTTTTCATCTTTATTCTCACTCACATCCTCTGTCATCACCTGTGTCTTCCTTGTCTGACTCTCAATCTTTTTATGAACTAAAAAAAGTGGTATACAGTGTATTGTGTGAGGAGCCTTAGATTGCGATACAGGCTCACAGTTCACATCGCAAGGAGTCCTTATGCAATAGTGCCCAATGGGCTGGGGTGCGTGGCCAACTGTCATGTTTTGTCGGGCTCTAGTCGGATTCTAAAGCATCACGCCATGCCATGCTCATTTAGATAGCTGGTTTCAAACAAAGTTGAACCAAACAGCCACACAAGTTAAAAGACAACACATAACACATAAAATCCTAAATCATACAGGGTGTCACATGAGCAGTCACTCAGGCTGTGTTTCAAAAGCTTCGGCATGAGGAAGTGTCATTGGACATGATTTATACCTGGAGAGTGGCGGCTTGCCTAAAATTCAGAGGCATCTTGTTCCAAAGCTTTGGAGTTGCCACTTACAAGCTACTTGTGCCACCACAGAGATCGTGTTGTCTCACCTTGATTTAGGCTTGTGGCCACCAGAAGAGATATTGGGTTCCAATAGGTTGGAGCGATAGCCAAACCGTTCAGCTAAAAAAATGTATATAAATCCTAAAAAGCACAGGAAGCCAGTGGAGTGTGGCCAGCACGGGGGTGATGTGCTCTTGCTTACACGTACTGGTTCGCAGATGTGGCAGCAGCATTCTGGACTAACTGTAGGGGGATGGAGGCCTGACATTCAAAGCATGCATAACTGTTTCGAAAATGGAATGCGCTAAAAGAGACCTTGGTCAGCCTCCTACTCTGAGTAAAGCTCTTCCCACCATAGAACAGCAATTATTGCGAAAATGTCCTTTGATTTTGTCTTTGTCAATTAATATCATTCATGGGCTTTCACGGTTAATTTTTAAATGTATTTATTTCTGTTTTACTGTCGAGAAAGAAGACCAGTCATTTAAGAATTGTAGTTTATTACACAATACTTTTTTTAACTTGCACTTTACAAATACTCCATACCAGTGGTTATTAACCTGGGTTCGATCGAATCGAATCCCGGGGGTTCGGTGAATCGGTCTCACGGGTTCGACGGAGCCTCTGCCATGAAGGGTAAGACATACCCGACTCAACATGTCAATTAGTTATGACACGCCCGCTTGGCCATCATTGGCTGCAGATGATCACATGACATTGCTTGTCCAATCAGTGCTGTGGGAAATTTAATTCGCTTAGTAGTCAACATGTGACTGTTGTGATAGTATGTCGTATAGTTAAAAAAAAAAAATTATACTTATCTCTTGAAATTTTATATACTTTTTTTCTGTTTTTAATAAATGTGTTCTTTATATCTTGAATTTGTAAAAAATATGTATATTTATTTTTCACTAATGAAGGATTCGGTGAATGTGTATATTAACTGGTTGGGTTCGGTACCTCTAAGGAGGTTAAGAACCACTGCTCTATGCATTAAAAAAAAAAAATGAAGTAATGCTAAAGCGATTCAAAACTAAACTAAAACAAAGCATTACAAAAAAAAAAAACCTACTAAAAACTCACAAATCTGCCCTAAAAACTAAAACCAACTGAAAAAAAAAAGTCAGCGCGAAATACAAACGAACTTGAATGAAAAATGCAAAACTAACCGTGGTCCCACCATCGCTCCCTGCATGTGATGTGGACCAAACTCTGTTGTCCAGCAACCGGGCAGCCCATATAAAGGCCACCACAGAGTACCCAATACTGCAGCGCCCCACGCATACATCCCCCCGGAGAGACATGATTGAAAGCTTTCCAAGCCCAAATCCCAGATGTCCATGCAGTACTGCAGAGGCCTGTCAACCAAGACAGCCCGACAACATCCAACGCCTCAAGGGACTCCAGGAAAAACTTGTCCACCCCAGGAGCACCTGTCACCGAGGACCTTTTTCACCACCTGTGCGACCTCAACACAAGAGATAGAAGAGCTCACCTCAGTTGCTTGCATTTTACTTGCCGACATATCTCAGGCCTCCAAATGATGATGATGGGAATTCCATTCTAAATGTTATTTCTTTGATGAACCAATGTGTTGAAATATTGACATCAATTGCTCTGTAACGCATCGATTGGACTGGAACTGAATAAATCATATTGGTTCATATGATGTGTAGCAAAATGTATATCATGGTAGAAAAGGGATTTATCACACATAATTGAGTGTCCTCATTGTTGAGAAATGCTCAGAGCAGTCAAAGCCATTTTCACAGGAGCAGAATCAAATCATCTGGCCATGAGAAAACATTTCACCTTTAAAGAGGAGGGTTTAAAAAAAACAAAAAAAAGCTGATAAGAATATTAACTGCAGTCTCTAGGTTGCCTCCCTCATTACCATTCCAAGGGAGGATGGTTGAGCCATGCTGATAGTGCTGCACATAAGCTGTCTCCTTCAAAAGAATATTAACTGCAGTCTCTAGGTTGCCTCCCTCGTTACCATTCCAAGGGAGGATGGTTGAGCCATGATATGTATTTATTAAAGTTGTGTGATGTACTCCTCCTCCTCAATGCGATGGGCAGGCCAGTCACTCCTCACTCTCGTCAGTCTCTTCATTCACACCTGAAAAGCTCCCCAAGGAAAACAGGAAGGGGAGTGAAAATCATGAGACGATACAATAATCATCCAACACACACTCCAACACATGCTATCCTCTCTTCCTATTCTGATAGCACAACGCAGTGCTTGTCCGTGCTCACATTACAAGTTATAGAGGAAGGCAAAATGAAGGTCCATGCAATGTATTTCAGTGTGTTTATCAGGGTAATTTAGAGTTACCGTGACTGGGATCATTGTGACCTTACGTTACTTTCTCATTCCTTTGTTCTCCAGCGAATTCCATTCATGCAAAATGTCAAGCCCTAATTACTGCATCTGTTACCAGTGTAGAAATTCGCCAGCACAAGTCCTGTGCATGTGAGCGAAGAATGCGATGAATAATACCACCAAAATATTCAATATTCAGGTGTACAGAGCACAGTATTGCATTTTATTTTCAATTGGTCTAATGACTAAAACCAAGTCTTAATCTTCATCTGCCTCACATCCTCAGTCAAATTAAATTATGTGACATCTGAAGTTGACAAGCAGAGTCTGCGATATTCTTCCTTGGGCTTGTTCCTTCACGGCAATTTAATGCTTCAATGCCAAGAGTTGAAATGTCGGTGGCCCATATACAGTACCGTATTTTCTGCACTAAAAGGTGCATCTAAAAGCCTTCCATTTTCTTAAAAGCTCACAGCGCGCCTTAAAATCCGCTGCGCCTTGTGTATGGTTATTACAGTAATATGTTGATCTCAAAATGGCTCCTTGCTAGAGACATGCTTACAACGCAGAGTTCAAACTTAAGGCGATCGGGTTATGCAGTTGAACACGGAAATAGAGCAGCGGCAAGAGAGTTCAATGTTAACGAGTCAATGTTAAAACTAGCTGTTGGTTAAGTGAACTGTGTCATTGCTTTTTTAAATATGTTTTACTGACATTTGATCGTTCTGTAGCAATGCCACTCAACAGCTGTTGTCATTTGTTCAAAGCTTCCTTGATCTGTGACGTGGGTTGCATCGGCGCTGATTGGTTGAACCACATGCGTCCGTGCTCGCAGTTACGCGCTCACAGCAGAGAGCAGCGGACTATGGACTACTGAGGCGCGCTTCACTCGAGTGGCGTTGCTACAGTTCGGTTGGCATTTCCTTGAGCGTAGCTCTATCTAGTGGATGCATTGTAGATTGCATCTTATAGTGCGATGCGTCCAATATTTGAAAAGAATTACAAAATAGGCCATTCATTGAAGGTGCGCCTCATAATCCAGTGCGCCTTTTAGTACGGAAAATACGGTATGTGTATCACACAGTGGTCCGGCTGTTACTCAGCCTTCTAATTCGGTGATGAGCTGTAAAGTGACCTGTGTGTCAGACTGTGTGACTTTGTAAGGGAGAGTGCCATCCCAGGGATTTCCTTCCACACATTCCCTTGGGTGAATATTTATACACAGCCCAATCTCTAAACCTCAACGTCACTGGCTCCTCAAGGGGGATCTGTCTCTCAAAGGCACACCGACGTTGTCCCAAGTATCATCTTTGGCCTCGAGTAAACTGAGATGCCAGGAATAATTGATGATGATCTCGGCTAGGCTATCTGGCTATCTGTGCTCATGACAGGGCTGCCAACACTTCCTCCTATCTCCTGCTCAGGAGTTATGGGCCTAACTCCATTTGCACTAATTGACTAGTGGTCCAAATCAACATCTCAATTTATGGGGCATGCTATTTTACATGCATTATACTAGCAACCATTCAAGTGAATCCCCTAATGCTCAATATCTATGAAATGATGAACTTGGTGAAAATGGATGTATTTGAGGCAGCTGCATTTTTGTTTCAACTTCACGTCTCCTGATTTTCAGTTATGATGTACCAAATTACGCCTCTTTTAATTGCTTTTTAATGCTGCTTGGGATAATACCTTCAGGTATCCAGCTGTCCCTGCCTTGCATCATCTCCCACTGATCCACCCATACCCTTTATTGTTTCATTTTGGAGTACAGGGACTGCCTGACTCTAATCCATGGCCACAGAAGAGGTTTAAAACACTCTGGTTTCATCTAATCTTCCAGCTCAAATCAATCCAAGCTTGAAACCTTCCTTTCTCTGTGATTGGAATGGACAAATAAAGGTCTCTCCCAGACCTCTTGTGAAAGGGTTCTGTGTGCTCTGTGGATTTAGGGCTGTGCGTTTTTTCTCTCTCTCTCTTTCTCAATTAGACTGAAAAGAATGCAAAATGACTCACTTGTTCATAGAGTGTGACTGTTACTGCTCTGCTCATTTCAAGAGCTTCTGTAGTTTTCAGGAATGATGGATTATAATGCCATAAAATGGTCCAAGGAGTCAGTGGTCATTTCATTAGGCAATGAAAAAAGGCAATCGACAGAAAATGCAAGTCAGGCTGATAGTAAACATTTTCATTCTTACATTTCCATAAACTTTCAATTCGGTTTATCTGTGCAGAACTGCTGGAGCTTAACCCAGCTGGCTTCTGGCGAGATGGGGGTACACCCTGGATTGGTCACTATCCAAGCACACATTTTCTCACCTCACACTCACATTCACACAATTTTGTTTTAATATACTTCGTATGAATCAACCAGTCAAACTTTATTAATACAGCACTGTCTACATTTCAACTCAAAATTCTTGACATACATGTATTGTGGCTCTCTCTCTCTCTCTCTCTCTCTCTCCTCTCTCCCCCTCTCTCTCTCTCTCTCTCTCTCTCTCTCTCTCTCTCTCTCTCTCTCTCTCTCTCTCTCTCACACATACACTTTCTCGCTGTCTCGCTTTCTAACACACACGCACGCGCGCGTGCACAAGCACACAAACGTTGTGAACTGGGAAAAACACTAAGAAGCGCGCGAGAGATTTTTTTACAGGCATTATAAGGACAGCTAACGTAATGTAAACAAGGGTCCTTTCAAACTGGCGCATGTTTTGTATTGAGCCTAGCTACGCTAAGCGGGTCCTGACGACTGTCAAAACAGCATTGTCGTCCAGAAATGGTAGCGTGCTAAAGTTTCTTTACTACCGTCATGTATTTATTTCATCGAAAGGCTCTGCCGCGCTGTCTGTGCGTTGTTGTTGTTAGCTCCTTCTGCGAGTTGTCTTGCAAGGTCGGTCGATGTTTCATATACACAGAATAATATGTGAAGTTTATGGACCACTTTTCTAACGTGACTTGTAATCTACTAACAGAATGGCAATATGGATGTGTAAAAACCGAAAATGAATTGCTTGAAAATGCACGCGTTGTTTTTTTTTAGGTTATAAACGTCCAAATGCACTCCTCGAAACCTGTCTTTGCCAATGTTTACATTATGTTTGTATTTTATTCATTTTTCTTAGTCACTGGTGTATATGATGCAGTCCTCCAGCATGGGTTAATACAGTGCAACTGTCTAATTTAAGTGTTCTGCCAATGCACATTTGCATGCAGAGACATGCACGATGCAACATGGGGTGTCAGAGTGAATGGGCCTCTTGCTCTGGGGAATGCGTGGTGCCTTTTTCAAGGGCACATCAATACTACCCAAGAAACAGACGAGCATATCATATAGTTTGGATTATTCTGTAATCATATTCAATATGTTTATTTGTCATACGCACAGTAGAAGCTCAGCAGTCACAGCAAGCAATGAAATTCGAACTCAGCTTGTCTCCCCTCACTAATGTAGAAAATTTAAAAGATGGAAAAGAGTGCTGAAAGTAGTACTTGAAGGTAAATACTGAGGAGAAAAGGCTCGTAGCAAATGAACATAAGAACAATTTAATAGCAATTAAAAAAAAATTAAAAGCACAATGTGCCCTGGCTGGCAACCAATTCAGGGTGTCCCCCGCCTACTGCCCGAAGACAGCTGGGATGTGCTCCAGCACCCCTGGCAACCCGAGTGAGGATAAGGCGGTTCGGAAAATGAATGAATGAATAAAAGCACAATGTAAATGAAATCGACAGTAGTAACAGTCAGTGCAAAATGAAAATACAAATATAATGTGCAAAGATGTAGGCATTGACTATCCAAGTTTTGCAGCTTGCAGAAGTGATCTATTTCATAGTATAATGTTCAAGAGACCAGAATTACAAAAACAATTGCATAGCGTGGTTGACAGATTGTGATGGCATTTTTTCAGGAGTCTGGAAACATTTTTTTTCAGTCTTGTTGTTCTGGCTGTAGGGCGGCATGGTGGATAACTGGTAGGAACGTCCGCCTCACAGTGCAGAGGTGCAGGGTTCGATTCCGGCTCCGGCCTTCCTGTGTAGAGTTTGTATGTTCTCGACGTGCCTACGTGGGTTTTCTCCAGGTGCTCCGGTTTCCTCCCACATTCTAAAAACATGCATAGCAAGTTAATTGAGCACTCTAATTTGTCCCTAGGTGTGATTGTGCGTGTGGATGGATGTTTATCTATGTGTGCCCATCCAGTTCAGGGTATACCCCGCCTGCTGCCCGAAGACAGCTGCGATAGGCTCCAGCATGCCCACGACTCTCGTGTGGATCAGCGGATCGAATAATCAGACAAATGAAGTTTATCAGGCATCGAGAGCAAACAAAAACTGTGAAGTGCTCCATCCTTTTCGTTGACCTCTGTGGTCACTGTTAAAGGAAGACAGGCTCCAGCACGCCCCTGACCGACCCTTTTGAGAATAAGCGGATTAGAAAATGGATGGATGGTGGGATGGATGTTCTGGCTCTGATCCTCCTATAGTGTCTGCCCAATGCGTAAAGTTTGATTGCTCCTCAAGACGTCAAAAGCTGGCGACACGTCTGTGTGCCTGATTTATTACACACCACAAATGTCCACTTTATGTTTCAGGTGGGATCAAGTTAAACTTAAATATAAACACCTTTACTCTTCACAACTTTGCAGATGCAAATACTATCGTAGTCGGTCCATCCAAAGGAACCCCCATTGCTCAGCGCATACTTCGAGTGACTGGTAAATGTGTAAAAAGCGTTGATGAGTTGCTAATATATTACAATGAATGACTGCAAAAACAGACAATAACCGTTGTTTTTATTTTCTTCATGTGTCCAAACCGATTTTACAAAACGCCAAAATAGGAGTTGCTTAGTCTGCCTAGTCGGTGAACAGTATCAAGGGGCATTACTAACACGAAACTACTTAAATATCCATCCATCCATCCATCCATTATCTGAACCGCACAAGGGTCAACTCGAATCAATGTCCTGTTTTTGACTAATAAATGCAGAGACATTTAATCAATGTTTTTTAATCAGATTAATCAATTCATTAAAAAAAAATCAACAGCTTCATTATTTCAGAACAATCCGTACTTGTAGCTCTAAAATGGAAAATTTTACACCAAATCCAAATGATTTGTATCAGTACTGGCCGATCACACTCATGATTGATTGGTATTGGCAGCTTATAACCCTCATCGGAACAACCTATAAGACTGTGATGTCGTTGAAAATTTGGGTGCACCTAACTTTTGTGCCACTGCACCAAAGAAAAAAAGTTGGCCGCACCAGTGCAAAAAGTTAGTCTAGATCCCTGCCTGACTGTGACCTCCCATTTCGTTTCGCCGCACATCTCCATAGGAAAGTCGAGATGATTTCTTCTTAGTGACTTAGTGTCTCTGTACGTTGCTGCCCACGTGCAAGCAACCAAGTGATTGGGAAATAAAATTGATTTGAAAGCTATTTTTGCAAATGCGGCAATATAAATTACGCTGATCTTTGGTTCAACCCGTCGAGCACAATGGATTTTTTTTTTCCACGCAAATCCCTGCTGATCCTCAGGCCATCACACTGAAATAAGTGTTGATGTATGACACTTAAGCTATTGACCCTCTTGTGTTCATCTACCCCATAGTGTCCAGGTAAATGACTTTATGGAGGAAATGGGTGATAATGCAAACAGATAAGCCCTCTGGTACCCGTTGACCACAGATGGGACCTGCTAAATCAGGACCCTGTGACATGGTGCTCCATCAATGCTTGCCTCAATGACACCCACAAGGCATTGAGGCCTTATCTGCCATGGCCCCTGCTTAGCATTCACGCTATTCACGCAAACAATGCCACCTCTTCCCGTTCAGTGGATCTGTGACTGACAGTGGGTGTTGGTGCACTTGTGTCCGACTTCAGCATCTATCTGATGCGGGACTGTTTATCCAGTCCAGATCTCCCCACCAAGACACAATAATGGGTGTGTGGCTTCCTAACCATTTCCCACGTTGTTTGTCTAACTGGACTTTAATAATGGACCTGCCTCTCCTTTCTGCAACTTGGTTTCCTCCTCAGAACTATCTTTGGTGGGAAGTCAGGGCAAAAAAGCTGTTCAACAACAGGACAACCTCTGCAGAAGTGCTCCCTGGTTGATTTACATGAATGGAAAAAAAACCCAAAAAACATTCACCCAATTGGAAATGGATTTTTTCAACCGTATTAACACACCCTGACAATTCAATTAGAAAGGACATTCCTCTCCACATGTTTACACTGGATGCAAGAAAACATACCTGTTAAAAACATTTTCGAAATATCCAGCAAAAATATGTCCATTACAAAAATAAAAATGAAACCTGTAACCGTGCCCCTCGTTACCCAACTGAAAATTAGTATTAATAATATTTTAAGTGAGCATCATTCAAAAGATGTGAGCAAGAAGGAGCATCGGACATTTTATTTGTTATCGTAAACCAAAATATCCTCTGTAGATTATTGTGCAAAAATAAATCCTCGTCACTCATGTGGCAGTTGTACAGAGCTGTAAAGTTACTGATATACTTTAAACCACTTGACTTGTACCAACTAGCAAGCAAGCAATAAGTCACTAAGTGAGCGAAACCTATGCGGCCAAACAAATGAGAAGGAGCATTTGGGTACAGATTGAACTGCGTCCTGTCAGTGGATTGTAAACTACTACATCACAGAATAATGTGAAATAGTGAAGAGAATGAACTTTTTCAGTATCCCACTTAATATGTGCATGTAAACGTACGCACATTGAGGCGCCGACTCCAACACACAGTCACATAAGACTGTTGATGAATAGAAGAATGACTAATATTTGGACGTGATAAGATACCGTATTTTCCGCACTAAAAGGTGCACCTAAAAGCCTTCCATTTTCTTAAAAGCTCACAGCGCGCCTTAAAATCCGATGCGCCTTGTGTATGGTCATTACGGTAATATTTCGACCCCCAAAATGGCGCCTTGCTCGAGACATGATGACAACGCAGAGTTCAAACTTAAGGCGATCGGTTACGTAGTTGAACACGGAAATAGAGCAGCGGCAAGAGAGTTCATCGTTATTGAGTCAATGTTATAACTTGCTGTTGGTGAAGTGAACTGTGTCGCTGCTTTATTAAATAAGTTTTACTGACATCTGATCGTTCTGTTGGTATTTCCTTGAGCATAGCTCCATCTAGTGGATGCA
>NW_017805783.1:2489151-2491736 GCF_001891065.2 Hippocampus comes | reverse complement strand
AATCAAAAAAAAAAAAAAAAAGGAATGTGGACAGGACCCCTGCATCACTTCTACCTCCAAAACCCCAAAACTTGAGTGCCTGGCCTGGCATCATAACTCGACCTCCTCATGTGGTGAGGAGAAGAAAGGGTGGGGCAGGCGCACAGATAGTGGCAATGTTTGATCTGAAGGTCGCCAGCCCCTTACTGGCGTTGAGAGATTCTTGGCAGATGAGGTAGGCTCTTATTTAATAACATGAAGGGGAAGCAGGCCTTTTTCTCATAATTAGGCCTAATTACACAGTAGGTGTGGACAGACAGCCCAAGAAGAGACAAACTGCCTTTATCCACAGACTTAGACTCAGATTACCCAGAGCTGTCTTATCTGTTTGAGGCAGCAGAAGCTTCGACCGTCCTTTACTGCCTTCTGCCCCTTTCTGACATGTTCTTATTAGGACATCTTGAATGAGAGAACCAGACAGACCTTATGAAATACAGATTTATTATATGAGTAAATTATTATTGAGCTGCGGAATGATGGAGATCAATAAAGTAATTTCTCGGCCTCTGCTTACAATTATAGCTGTAAAGTTGCTTTGTTTTAATCCACTGGGGTCTGGGGTTATTGCTCAGGGGTCTTGATATAGATCTGAGTGACATCCAGCTGCCTTTTTATTCACCTTTGTATAGCTCCCCGCCAGAGCTGTTTGTATTTGGGCGTGTGGGTGACTGGAGCTGGCACCACAACAGGGTCATTGGTCAGCGATGCTCAGCAAATGGAAATGCTGCCGCTTGGTTAAACCCGGGAAAGTGGCCATTGTACTCATCTTATAAACATGCTGCAGTTTAGTTTGGCAGCTCACAGCCACTGCACAGTGACACCAACATCGCTGTCTCCTGCTGTTGTGTTTGTGTGAGAGGGAGCCGGAATTGCCAGTGGAAAGTTGAACCCGAACACCCACCCACCCTATGTCTTTAGACTGTGAAAACAAGCTACTCTGGCCATGAATAACAGCGACACACGGCCCTTCTACAAGGGGACAATGAGTCAAGCCTAATCCACCTGTTATCAGGGTGAGCCTCCCCCTGCCACGCACTCACATAGACGCGAGCTCGGAATGCAGATTTAACCACCCATTGGCTTAAGCCATAGACCCTCACAAAAACACTCGTTGGGTTTTGCCATTTTCTTCATACCACACGAAAACCAGTTTGTACAGTTGTTGACCGAGACGTTTCTTCTCAGTTTTGCTGAAAGAATTTCGTCGGTGTCCACTCACTTGTTCTGTGCATAGCTCATTGCGCTAATTGTGAAAAACCTCTCAATTACAAAATGCCCCCAAAGACCGACGTAAAACTCCATCTCTGCTCTACGGCAATTCCTCTTTCAAATGAAAATGCGTCTTCCACTACAAGATTTTTTTTGGAGAAAATGAAGTTTCCAAGGATCTGTGTGCGTGTGTGTGTGGGTGTGTGCAAAACATCTGAATAAGAATGTAATTTTGGAAGGCAACCCTTTTTCAATGAAGGAGCTGTTATAGTGTAAGTAAGAACAGGGCTTTCCGTTGTAACATTGACAAATCCAAAGCCCGCTTCTAACAAACGAAATTTAAACAGAACATTCCTGTTCACTTCTTACATGACAGGCTCACCGTTTGTAACGGTACTCACGGAGATGCAGTGATGCATTGTCAGACAACAGTGTCAAGATCTGTTGTTTATGCATTGAGACTTGTACCATTAGAGATTTATATATTGCATTTTAAAAATGATATTTTGGTCCACATTAGCCCTCTTATCTAATCATTGAAAGGTGCTTATGTGATCCCACAGCAATGTATCGTTTTCTGGCAGCTTACCTGCGGTCAGATGGGTTTCCTCAGCTGCCCAGCTGACAGACGACATAAAAGCCTCAACTCTTACATGTGCCTCTAGGAGTAAGAACCCAGAATCTGTTTACTGTAATTAAGCTGTCTCAGGTTGTGATTTATGACGTATTGGGTAAAAGAGGTGTCATCTTATAGACTGGAAGGAGGAAGTCAACAAGAACGAGAATCTCTGCAGCAAATTGCCGCAGGGTTTGTAGCCAGTAAAAATAGGGAAAATACAGACAGTACATGAGAGTGTCTGGTTTGACAAAAAGATGTTAGATTGTTGTTGCAGTCTTTTCTGAAAATGCTAGCGAGTGATCTGTTTGCACCACACTGTACGGGTTGCTTCATAATATGCAATGTTTTCAACTGTTTTCAAGGGTACCATCTGAACTGATCCATGTTGTATGCGTATTTTCGCATACCTCTGTTCGAATACTCCTTTCACTGGTACAGTACCTCATGATTGGGGCTCGATAGGCTGCACTTAGCTGATTCGCCAAGTTGCCCGTCGATGATGAGCATGAGATGGAATGGGAGGAAATATGGACATTCTGTATAGGCTTGGTAAATTACTTCCACACGTCATTCCCCATCTGAGTGTGGAATGTGTTTACCATTCAACGCTCTCGGCCTAATTTACTCAAATCACAACTCCCTGAATTGCATTGTCACTCACACCAACAAATTATGCATGGTGTTGGCAAAAAGTGTGGAAGAAGAATTGTGGATTTTT
>NW_017805783.1:2479227-2481463 GCF_001891065.2 Hippocampus comes | reverse complement strand
TGACGGATGTAAACTGGGGTACCAGCGCCCGAATCAAAAAAAAAAAAAAAAGGAATGTGGACAGGACCCCCCGCATCACTTCTACCTCCAAAACCCTAAAACTTGAGTGCCTGGCCTGGCATCATAACGCGACCTCCTCATGTGGTGAGGAGAAGGGTGGGGCAGGCGCACAGATAGTGGCAATGTTTGATCTGAAGGTCGCCAGCCCCTTACTGGCGTTGAGAGATTCTTGGCAGATGAGGTAGGCTCTTATTTAATAACATGAAGGGGAAGCAGGCCTTTTTCTCATAATTAGGCCTAATTACACAGTAGGTGTGGACAGACAGCCCAAGAAGAGACAAACTGCCTTTATCCACAGACTTAGACTCAGATTACCCAGAGCTGTCTTATCTGTTCGAGGCAGCAGAAGCTTCGACCGTCCTTTACTGCCTTCTGCCCCTTTCTGACATGTTCTTATTAGGACATCTTGAATGAGAGAACCAGACAGACCTTATGAAATACAGATTTATTATATGAGTAAATTATTATTGAGCTGCGGAATGATGGAGATCAATAAAGTAATTTCTCGGCCTCTGCTTACAATTATAGCTGTAAAGTTGCTTTGTTTTAATCCACTGGGGTCTGGGGTTATTGCTCAGGGGTCTTGATATAGATCTGAGTGACATCCAGCTGCCTTTTTATTCACCTTTGTATAGCTCCCCGCCAGAGCTGTTTGTATTTGGGCGTGTGGGTGACTGGAGCTGGCACCACAACAGGGTCATTGGTCAGCGATGCTCAGCAAATGGAAATGCTGCCGCTTGGTTAAACCCGGGAAAGTGGCCATTGTACTCATCTAAACATGCTGCAGTTTAGTTTGGCCGCTCACAGCCACTGCACAGTGACACCAACATCGCTGTCCCCTGCTGTTGTGTTTATGTGAGAGGGAGCCGGAATTGCCAGTGGAAAGTTGAACCCGAACACCCACCCACCCTATGTCTTTAGACTGTGAAAACAAGCTACTCTGGCCATGAATAACAGCGACACACGGCCCTTCTACAAGGGGGACAATGAGTCAAGCCTAATCCACCTGTTATCAGGGTGAGCCTCCCCCTGCCACGCACTCACATAGACGCGAGCTCGGAATGCAGATTTAACCACCCATTGGCTTAAGCCATAGATCCTCACAAAAACACTCGTTGGGTTTTGCCATTTTCTTCATACCACACGAAAACCAGTTTGTACAGTTGTTGACCGAGACGTTTCTTCTCAGTTTTGCTGAAAGAATTTCGTCGGTGTCCACTCACTTGTTCTGTGCATAGCTCATTGCGCTAATTGTGAAAAACCTCTCAATTAGAAAATGCCCCCAAAGACCGACGTAAAACTCCATCTCTGCTCTACGGCAATTCCTCTTTCAAATGAAAATGCTTCTTCCACTACAAGATTTTTTTTGGAGAAAACGAAGTTTCCAAGGATCTGTGTGCGTGTGTGTGTGGGTGTGTGCAAAACATCTGAATAAGAATGTAATTTTGGAAGGCAACCCTTTTTCAATGAAGGAGCTGTTATAGTGTAAGTAAGAACAGGGCTTTCCGTTGTAACATTGACAAATCCAAAGCCCGCTTCTAACAAACGAAATTTAAACAGAACATTCCTGTTCACTTCTTACATGACAGGCTCACCGTTTGTAACGGTACTCACGGAGATGCAGTGATGCATTGTCAGACAACAGTGTCAAGATCTGTTGTTTATGCATTGAGACTTGTACCATTAGAGATTTATATATTGCATTTTAAAAATGATATTTTGGTCCACATTAGCCCTCTTATCTAATCATTGAAAGGTGCTTATGTGATCCCACAGCAATGTATCGTTTTCTGGCAGCTTACCTGCGGTCAGATGGGTTTCCTCAGCTGCCCAGCTGACAGACGACATAAAAGCCTCAACTCTTACATGTGCCTCTAGGAGTAAGAACCCAGAATCTGTTTACTGTAATTAAGCTGTCTCAGGTTGTGATTTATGACGTATTGGGTAAAAGAGGTGTCATCTTATAGACTGGAAGGAGGAAGTCAACAAGAACGAGAATCTCTGCAGCAAATTGCCGCAGGGTTTGTAGCCAGTAAAAATAGGGAAAATACAGACAGTACATGAGAGTGTCTGGTTTGACAAAAAGATGTTAGATTGTTGTTGCAGTCTTTTCTGAAAATGCTAGCGAGTGATCTGTTTGCACCACACTGTACGGGTTGCTTCATAATATGCAATG
>NW_017805783.1:2470192-2478030 GCF_001891065.2 Hippocampus comes | reverse complement strand
TCAGCTGCCCAGCTGACAGACGACATAAAAGCCTCAACTCTTACATGTGCCTCTAGGAGTAAGAACCCAGAATCTGTTTACTGTAATTAAGCTGTCTCAGGTTGTGATTTATGACGTATTGGGTAAAAGAGGTGTCATCTTATAGACTGGAAGGAGGAAGGATAATGTGCTGCTTAATTAGGCCATGTTGAAACTCTAGGTCAGCAATTATTACCGGTAGTTAACCCCAATAAATAAAACACAGGTAGGAATCAAAATGTGTGGAAGATAACTGAACACTCACTGAAAATGTGTTTGGCTGTGACATGAAGGTGTATTTTTTTTCACATGAGAGTGTCTGGTTTGACAAAAAGATGTTAGATTGTTGTTGCAGTCTTTTCTGAAAATGCTAGCGAGTGATCTGTTTGCACCACACTGTACGGGTTGCTTCATAATATGCAATGTTTTCAACTGTTTTCAAGGGTACCATCTGAACTGATCCATGTTGTATGCGTATTTTCGCATACCTCTGTTCAAATGCTCGTTTCACTGGTACAGTATCTCACGATTGGGGCTCGATAGGCTGCACTCAGCTGATTCTCCAAGTTGCCCATCGAGTGATGAGCATGAGATGGAATGGGAGGAAATATGGACTTTCTGTATAGGCTTGGTAAATTACTTCCACACGTGATTCCCCATTTGAGTGTGGAATGTGTTTACCATTCAACGTCTCTCGGCCTAATTTACTCAAATCACAACTTCCTGAATTGCATTGTCACTCACACCAACAAATTATGCATGGTGTTGGCAAAAAGTGTGGAAGAAGAATTGTGGATTTTTTTGTTGGTTTCTGAGGTTAAAGAAATGTTTACATGAGCAGAAACGTTTTCCCCACCACCTCTTATTTTGCCCATGCCACGTCGGCACTCCTGTAACAAGCCGATTTGCAGCTGCCTTTCAGATGTGATATTTCATGACGCAAAAGGACCACTTAATCAATTCAATTCAGATTTGATGACTCACATTGCTCATGCTAAATCATCCAAAACATGCAGAATGCACCGAAATGTTGTGCATTTTGCAAATGTATTTCTGAGTGCGCCTTGTTAGCTGATCAGCTTCCATATCTACTGTATCAGCACCCATTTCTACACATGTAAGCCTGAAGTCAATCAGGCCAATTGTTGTTCTATACAAACCACTTCACAATAATTTAACCGCAATATTACTTTCTGTTTTGCTTTTTCCTTTTTCAGTGAGCATCAAGATTTGGTTTTGTTGGGACTTTGTGAACTGATGTCTCGGCCAGCCCCGTCCCCAGTCTACACCCTGAGGGGTGCCAGTGGAGCCTTCAACGCCCTCCACTTCAGTTGCCATGAAGGGGACACTCCCCTCCTCTTCTCTGGGTAACACAGTCAATTCGTCCCCGCCACCCTCCTAAAAAAAAAGTCGCATTTTGTGTGTATTACCCGTAGTCGTGCTTGACCAGCTATTGTGGTACTGTATATCCAGTAGTATATTCCACATGCTTTATCATGTAACATATTGAAGTACAGCTAATCTCATAAGATAAAATGAAAAAAAAAAAAAAAACTTAGGCCGTAGGTGGCATGATATTAGACAGGTGTTACAGTTTGGCTGTCTTTTCCTTAACTTTCTTTTGTGTCTGGGCTAAACATTTTTAACCTTTCATTCTTTAAATTAGCCACTGAGCTCGACTTTACTATGTTTTCTCGGCATCAGGTATTATAATGTGCTGCTTAATTAGGCCATGTTGAAACTCTGGGTCAGCAATTATTAGTTAACCCCAATAAATAAAACACAGGTAGGTAGGAATCAAAATGTGTGGAAGATAACTGGACACTCACTGAAAATGTGTGTGGCTGTGACATGAAGGTGTATTTTTTTTCCCTCCATTTTTGCAGCTCAGGAAAGGGTGTCATTCATCTGTGGAATTTGAACAACAGAAGGACAGAAAGAATTATAGAAGGTCATTCTGGGAGTTCAGTCATTTGGGTCAATACACTTCACTCAGCAGATACACTCATTAGGTCAGTATGCTATTGTTGGTTCTATGCTCCTGGTTCCCTTCTATTAGTTGACTAAACATCTGTCCCTCTAATTTTTTTTTTTTTCTGGAATCCAGTAGTATATTCCACATGCTTTATCATGTAACATATTGAAGTACAGCTAATCTCATAAGATAAAATGAAAAAAAAAAAAAAAACTTAGGCCGTAGGTGGCATGATATTAGACACGTGTTACAGTTTGGCTGTCTTTTCCTTAACTTTCTTTTGTGTCTGGGCTAAACATTTTTAACCTTTCATTCTTTAAATTAGCCACTAAGCTCGACGTTACTGTTTTCTCGGCATCAGGTGTTATAATGTGCTGCTTAATTAGGCCATGTTGAAACTCTAGGTCAGCAATTATTACCGGTAGTTAACCCCAATAAATAAAACACAGGTAGGAATCAAAATGTGTGGAAGATAACTGAACACTCACTGAAAATGTGTTTGGCTGTGACATGAAGGTGTATTTTTTTTCCCCTCCATTTTTGCAGCTCAGGAAAGGGTGTCATTCATCTGTGGAATTTGAACAACAGAAGGACAGAAAGAATTATAGAAGGTCATTCTGGGAGTTCAGTCATTTGGGTCAATACACTTCACTCAGCAGATACACTCATTAGGTCAGTATGCTATTGTTGGTTCTATGCTCCTGGTTCCCTTCTATTAATTGCCTAAACATCTGTCCCTCTAATATTTTTTTTTCTGGATGGACAAGTCAGGGACGGGACATGAGGGTCTGTCTATGGAATCTCAGTCAAGGTCGTAGTGAGCTAATGGACTCTCTGAGTACAGAAAGTGTTGGATTCTGTCAGTGCTCCTTGCTGGAGACTGGACAGAAGACCTGCCTGCTCGCCTTTGCAGGACAACAAACCGAGGAGGTGAGAACTCATGATATTAAACTCTGTGATCACCTCCTCAACATGTACAGGTTGATTGCCGTAGAACTTTTACAAGATGAATTTGAAGCAAGCGATCAGCATTTCACTTTTATTTTCAGGCATTTACATTTACATCATATCCACAACTTAGAAAATAGCATTATTTGTAGTTTGTCATTTAATTTTAAAACAAGTGTGTGTCTGCAAAAGCAATGGAACAGATACTTAAAACATGTGCTAGTAAATAAGACTTGAACAAGAAGACACTATGTAATTTTTTTTTCCAGTTTAAATGGTTCCACGGTCTTTGAAGTTGTCATCAAAATACCCCAAGCAATGTTCCCTCTCGGTGGCACGCGTGCACAATCATGCACTGCTCTCACCCCCTCAGCACACAACAAACTTATACAGTGCATTAAAAAAAAAAGAAAAAAAATGAAACTTGACCTGTATTGGTATTTTTTATTTTCATATTCCCCTCATAAAATGAAATTTAAAAGTTGACTTGGCGCATGTGGTTGACAGAGCAAGAAAGACGGAAAATAGTTAACGTGTGGGAACATTTTTAACCCATTTGGTTAATTTTACCTAGTCTGGGGTTCTGTATGTGGCTTCTTAACAGTTTTGATGTACCTTATTAACGCAACATTACCCCTGCGGAGGGCTTGGTCTCTATTAATTATATGACTGCAATCAAGTTATGGCCTGTTTATATTATTACCATGGTGCCACATGCCGCACACACAAACGTTACCCCTGCAACACTTGTTCATGGGTGACACAGGTTGAAAAATAGTTGAAATGTGTTTGACATGTCACTTGGAGACGCGGCGTTGTCCAGCATTCGTGCTGTCCGCTCATCATCTCACCATTCCCCGCATTGTCGACCGGAGAAAATTGAAGCATATTACTTTGAAGGACGCATGAGCTGTCGATGGCCAATGTGTGATGCAAATTGCTGAGTTCTTGCAGCACCCCTCTGCCTCGCGTCATCAATGAATGAGCTGAAAATGATCACACTTTGACTGGCTCAGTCCAGGGCCGCGGCTAGTCCTTTGGGGGTCGGTCCTGACCAAGGAGATGGTTATTTGGTGAGCCACAAATCCCCCCCCCCCCAAAAAAAAAAAACGTGTGAACTATACCTCATATCAGGTTTATTTTCAGTAATGCAGACATCAATGGTTGTGTTGGCTATGGTCAGTGTTTGTGCAGTGGCTCTGAGAAGTACTTCTCAACTTGACAATTGCTCATTTTTTACCCATTCGCAGGTCACGCAAGTCTCTGCTTTTCATGTTGGTTACACCAATGACCACTAGCGTATTAGTATAGTCTTTACGGGCTATGCCTAAATTTGTAGACCTTAAGCCCCATTATTTTTGAATCAATGTAATGGGACTTATCTGGGTAGCAGAACACATCTGCCGTTACATGTTACGCTACTTTACTCACATTACAAAGGGGAGGGTTCACACAAAAGTTGGACGCACTCTATACAGAATGTCTGGAAATGAAAGCTGAGATGTTGAGCTCTTGTATTATATTCATCTTTTGACCAAGCAAGAAATAAGAATTCCAATGAAAGGACGTGGCCTCACTGTTCCAAGACTTTTGGAGCGCTTCGTTTTTAATCGACTTGTGCGAATTGGCATTCACCGGCTCGACTCACTGTTCCAAGACTTTTGGAGCGCTTCGTTTTTGATCGACTTGGCATTGCGAATTGGCATTCACCGGCTCGTTGAGATTGAGTGCTCGATAAAATCATTGTCTCTGGTCATTTGTTTGGTCATGTGTCATGCTCAACACCCGCTGGCCTGTAATGTCTGGTGCTGGGCCACTGTCAAAGTGGGTCCAGGGCAGCCTGTTATTCAGGCATCCTTTATTGCCTTCAGATTCATGTTACTTGCTCTGCTGTAGCGGAGCCACACTTGAAAGGGACAGAATAGTCACCTGATCCAACCCAATGTGCCTCTGCTAACCCCCATCTAGGCACCAGGGCGCCTTTGACTCCCCAGCACCTCAATAATACCATTGTCCCAATAGACGCAGCCAGAAACGCACACACACATGCATCATCCCAGACCAAGAAGGAGGCCACTGTTGATTTTGCCATTTTGTCTCTCCACTCAATTACACAGGCATAACTGGTGCAGACAGATGCTTATCATGCTCAAATATGAAACCCATGATTAGAAGCAATGATATCAAGACACTTGCCAGGATGCAGCAGCATTGTTTTCCACAGCCATGGACAAAAATGTAGTTTAGTCGTGTCAAAGTGAAACCAACACAATGAAATAACTTATTTGTTATTGCTTGTAATGACTTTGGTTTCTCGCCTGCTGATTGCGGCTGAGAGAAATTAATTAATAGCGGGAGTGTTTTATTTATGGTCTAGGCGATGAAACGCATGAACAGCAGATATCCTGGGGCACCGACATGTCCTTTAAGGCCCACTTTATTAGGTATGCATGTAAACATGCTGGACAGAAAAACTGATTGATTGCCTCAAGGGCTATCGGCTGTGAGGCCTAATGAGAATGGATATACGCAAATCTTCAACACCAGATAAAGTAGGAAGGACGTTTTGGAGCAATCTGGGTTGGCCTACATTGCCACAAGCTTCACTCGAGCTATTTAGAATCTGCACCAGTATGTGCAGGAAAAGACCATTCGTGGCATGTCATACGCCAGCTACCGCTGGATTTATTGAAGACAATGCGGTGGCTGGTCTCTAATGATGGATGGTGCCACACTGCTTGTTGCAGGTCCTGAAGCCACAGTGACAGCTTCAGGTTTCAGGGGGGGGGGGGCTCGGTCAAATTAAGCGGTTTACAAGATCTTTGATGTACATACACACAGCTGTGTATAAATGAGTCTGACTCTGATTGATGAAAAGATCAAGTCAAGTACAAATTTATTGTCAAATGCGCTGTATGTGCAACATACAGCACAGATGAAATTTCTTCCCTCTCAACCAGACAACAAGAGGAGCCGCTGCGGGTGCCCGCGCCGCCATCAAAAGACCAGTTAACATAAAATGACAACATAATACAATATAATAATACAATAATACAAAATAATACAGATGCACCCACACTGTAAAGGTATGAGGTTTGTGACACTGATGAGTGCAAAATTGTCTCTAGCTGTAAAGAAAAAAGCATGTGAAAGTTTTTTCACCCACACTTAAAATATTGTTCTCAACAGTCTTCTGTGTTTCCCTGAAGACAGCGAGAACTGCGAGCCTGATTGCTCATTAATCAAAGTTCCCATTTGGAAGGCCTTTATAAAATGCTTTAAAATGTGAATTTGTGTTTGTAACATGAGTTGAAAACTAGTTACTGTATGTCCCTTAGAGTTATGTATCATTTCACCAGAGCTGCATTTTTGTTTTTGTTTTTTTGCCCCTCATTAATTATGATGTTTCAACTGTCTCCTGTTTTCTGCAGCTTAAGATTGTTGAGCTATCCAGTAAGGCTCTGTTGTGCAGCCTGATACCAGACTCCAAATTGGGGATGGTCATGTGTGTCAAGCTGTGGCAGGTAAGCACCAAAGATGTCCACATGTAACGTTTCAGCACACTGAAGCGTAAATTACGTCTTTTGGTGTGTACTGTAAATAAATGTCTTTTGATTTTGCAGAATGAGAACTTAACTGCCATCAGGTTACAGTTTTTTTTTTCATTTGATGTGTTTAAATCTGCTCCTATTTTCACGTATTATCAGCAGACATTGTTTGCATTTTGTCCTCTTACTGTTCTGAATGTGAACCGAATGATGAGCTTCATCCAAGGAATATACTGAGCCATGTGTTTCATTTCCCGACATTGAGAAAAAATATTGATGCCAAGATACCTTTTCTTGTCTATTTATGTAAGTGCATATTGGATTCAGGGGGTTCACCCTGTCAAACTTTGAGGTGTAGTCAATTCTACCTTTTTTCCACGCTAGAGCTTTTTTATGCTTACTCTATGCTTCACTCTGATTGGTTAGCAGCCCATAACAAGGGGCACCAACAGGAAAGTCAACAAAAATGCGCACGCAAGACGTGGCACATAATTTAGAGCCCGACAGCTCGTTCTGGGCCATTTTTCCAAGCGTTTCTTCTCAACTTGCACAGTCCCAACACTGTAATTAGGGTGTTTGGAATGGCTCGGGGTTCTCAGTCATATATCAGCCTGCAGCTGTGCATCCGATCTGATCCCAGCACAAGTTTGCTTTCTGTTTTGTAAATTAACGAGTCCCTGTAATTATTGTCATGGTTAATAATTGATGTGCTTAGTTTGGAGCTTTGTAGGGAGTTGTTTTGAACATTGTGTTCCAATAAACATAACCAGATATCCTCAATTGCATTTTTTTTAAAATTGTTGTTGTTTTGTTTTGTTTTTTTCTCAGCAAACGGCATTTGTGTTTCAGTATGTTAAGTTATGATTATCAACTGCAAGTTGCTTCAATGCGGAATGCCAGGAAGTATAATGATCACTTATATCATAAGCAAATATATCACGACATTGTCATCAAGGACATGGCACCATTTAACTTCAAAGCTGAAAGACTCTCGTTCATTTCAGGCTGTTGCTTTGAAAAAAATGTGGTATACAGTATTTCTTCTTTCTGCTGCCTCAGACAAAGCCTGTGGAAGGTGTGTGCTCATTTGCAACACTTTTTGGAACTTCATCTTTGTTACTGGCCTTTCCAACTCTGGACACGTATGTTTGGAATGTGTTAGCTGACGCTGTACAAAAAAAACAAAAAATCAAAACAAACATCTGTAGCCCCCCTCCCCTCTCTCGCTCAATCTCTCTCTCTCTCTCTCTCTCTCTCTCTCTTTCTCTCTCTCCCCCTCTCTCTCTCTCTCTCTCACCTCAAGCGCTCTCGACCATTGAGTCAAGGCGGGAGCTTAAAGGAACAGAGGG
>NW_017805783.1:2448080-2469898 GCF_001891065.2 Hippocampus comes | reverse complement strand
TCTCTCTCTCTCTCTCTCTGTCTCTCTCTCTCTCTCTCTCTCTCTCTCTCTCATTCTCTCTCACGCTCTCTCTCTCTAGCTCTCTCGCTCCTTCTCTCTTGCTCTCTCACACTCTCTCGCAATAACTCTCTCTTTCTCTCTCTCTCTCTCTCTCTACCACATTCTCTTGCACGCTCTCTTTCTCTCTCTCTCTCTCCCTCTTTCTCTCTCTCTCTCTCTCTCTCTCTCTCTCTCTCTCTCTCTCTCTCTCTCTTTCTCTCTTGCTCTCTCGCAATACCTCTCTCACTCACTCTCTGTCTCTCTTTCTCTGTGCTTTCTCTTCACCACACACACACTCTATGTGAATCAGTTCTCTTCTTAATTAACTCACCACCAAATTGACTGATTGCGTATATTTCATACGTCAAGCAGCTTGGATTCTATTCCCCACACGTCTTCCTCCAAACCATTGGGCCTTGATTCTCGAATGAAAGGCACACTTTAAAAGAGGACCTTGGACCACTGGCCAACAGTCTAGTCCTTCTTCTCCTTGGCCCCGTTGAAACGCTTCCGCAGGCTCAGAAGTGGCTTGACCCAAGTAATCCGACAGTTGCAACCCATTTCCCGGATGCATCTGAAATTGGTGGGCTTTGAAGCGGTGACGCTTAACCCATTCAGCTCTTTCTGGATATCTGGCAGACTCTTGAATCTTCTCAGTTTGATAATAAGCTGAAGCCCACAGTCATCCGTTTTGCTGGTGCATCTTCTCCTGCCACATTTTGCCCCTCCTCGAGACTTTCCACGGATATGCTTGGACTTAGCACTCTGAACAGCCAGCCTACTTAGCTATGAACTTTTGTGGCTTACCCATCCTAAGGAGGGTATCACTGATGGTCTGAGAAAATTGAACCAAACTAGAGCAATGTAATGCCACCTGTGGCACTCAGTTTAAAACATTGATGTGATGCACTCCAACATTTGAGCGAATGTGTCCACATTATTCCGATTTTTCAAATTACTGTTTTTATGCGTTTTTTTCGCGCTGGAAGCCCAAATTTTGTCAAATTCTACAATTTATGAAAGTTATTTTTTAATGTAATTATGGAAATAAATCAACTTTTCTATGATATTCATATTTTTGGGAAAGGGTCTGTACACCTGAAAACATTGTAATATGCATGTCACACACATGCGCACTTCTCAGGGCGTATGCTAATATTTTGTTCCTATATAGTTTGTTGGCAGTGTGGATTTAGATGCAGGAGGGGGGTAAGGTCCTCTCAACAGAGATGAATTGCCTTAAAAGAGCCAAGTAACAGGGAGGTGAGGGGGCCCCATCTCAGTGAAGTGTCATTTTAAATTACAAGAAATGTTTTATTTATTGAAAATGACAGTGTCAGGTCAGCAATACTCAATCGGACTGTAATCATTTGAATACTCATAATATTTGCACTCGCATGACAGACATCTCATTGGAATTGATGTTCTGGTTCACCTATATTATAGACCTCTGCAGTAAAAGATTCCTGAAAGCTTACTTTTTACTATTTTAAGGTAACATGGTAATCGCACATTGATCTGCCTTCCATGTTCCTTCAAAAAGGACCCTCCCAGCCTCATTGTAAAACTCTCAGCCTCATCGTGAAGCTGACCGAACTTACTCTTTACCTCTGATTTGCTGTGAAAGGGAGAGCTTTGAAAAGTGTGGGAAGAAAGTGCCGGCACATGTGGGTTTGACTTCACTTGTGATGTAGGGCTCAGCTCGGCCTGGGGAACAGTAATGATGTATGATCTGCAAGGCTGTTGTTATGAACACAGGCTGGCGAGTAAAAGGAAATATTCCTATACTGATATCCATCACTCTCAGCTCATCACCTTGATGCCTCCTAGCCAGGAACAACATAGTGGACACGATCCCAAGGAAAGGGATTAGTTCCTTATGCTGGAACAGTGCCACGCTGGGCCTCTACCCGCCACAATAGTACACAGGCTGCTGGTCATTTAGCCCTTGATGATTCCTGACAGTAACAGCAGCAGCAGGATACAATGACGTCGGGGCCTTACCTGACTGATGTGTAAATGTCATGTATCAAACATTTATTTAATGACCAAAAAAAAACCGAAAACAAAACAAAACAGGAAATGGTATTGCGTGATATAAATCAGTCAATTATTCATCAACATTAAGGATTATGTCGATTGAAGAGATGGGTATAAATCAAACTCCTTTTTTTCCGGGTGCTGCATGAACAGGAACTAGCGCGGTCAAACTGTAGCGAAGCGAGGCGGAACGCTCGCAACGGATTTAGTGTGTATGTGTCATAAGTGTGTGTGTTGTGATAACTTGACTTGTAGTGTCACAGTTGAAAATATCCTGGAAAAATCCTGAAAAACACTGAGATGCATTTTAACACCAAAACTTAATTTTACATTGAAATAAAAAGGAATACAGATAGGTTCATGACAATTCAAAACTTATACTGGTAAACGAACACTATGGAATTAATGTAAGCTTTACTGTGCCTCTCGCTACTGTAATGAAAGGCGAGAAATTGGGTCTATTCAAAAATACCCTCAAGAAGTGCAGTTGTCTTTGTTCAATTAAACACGGCGCCAAATGCGGTAGACTAGACTTGTGCTAGCACGAAAATGAAATGACGCCCGTTTTTATGCCAAGCACATGGAGGCCAATCTACCAAAATGGGGCTCGATATGGCAATCTGAATTTCCGTTTATTATTACATTGTGGAAACTCCCGCACTGAGTTTCTACACTGGGGTATTTTGATGAAACTACTTTATGTAACAGACACTATGTTTGGACCTCAGGAAACTGTTTTAAATTGTATAACAATGAAAAAATGATAACATATATCCATTAAAACAATCTACCACAATTTTTTCCATTAGCATCTAGTATTTATGTCACAAGTCTTCTGTACTTTGTTTTTTTTAATTAGTTTTTTTGCTTTTTTTTTTATTTTGGGCTTTGGGCTATCATCAAAACTGCAAAAGCCAAAGCCGATGTTTTTTGTGCCAAAAAAACCTAAATTATTACCACACTTACGAAACACAGCTATTAAGTTATCACATATAAGCCTTGACTCCGTAATTGCCTACAGTGGAAGCGGCAATGTCAAATGCCTCGGAAGACGAACTTGGAGTTCCAAACCATCATTGTGCACAGGTGTAAAACCACCTTCCTCATTCATAAAAAAGTAGGAGTTCGGATACGAAGGTAATAATCAAACACCTGTTGTCACATAACTATCCGTGGGATTACTCGATGGGGATCGAGAGCTGGTAATGTTGAAATGAACAGGTAGAGAAAGAGAGGATCAGAGCGGAGCAGAACTAATCACTAACTTAGAACAAGCCCGAGTCAGCCCTGAGTGAACACGGAAGACTGATTTTAGACATTCCGTCTGATGAAAGGACACCACAGGCTCTTTGAAGACAATGTTGCTTGACCCTTTAATGCTTTTTCATTTTTCAAGATGCTTATTCGGTGAAGCAATTCCTGTAAAAAAATATTTCATATTTTCCTAGCTCTGGTCAGTATAATTCAAGCAGCAGCATTTTGGACCAGTTAATTGAATTGAAGTCTGAAAGCCTTTCGAGACTTGCTGGATCAGCATGTTAATGGAATGACCGGTATTAATTGTCAATGCCACTTTAAGGTCATAAAAGTACGGGGTAGTTTTTCAGCATGAGGTAGTAGCAAGGATTTATTTTTCACCTTTCGCAAGTTTATGAAAAAATAATGTTCTTGGCATTGGATTCGGTGTGGGAGTTGAAGGACACTTTCGCATCCAATGTCAGGCCAAGGCTCCTTCAAGGAGCCAAAGATAATATTCACTGTTTTAAATTTTATTAGCAAGAAGTCATCCTTTTTTTTCTCTCTCTCTCTGGGAGTTCCGCTGCATGTCATTAATGTTCGGCAACATAATTATATATTTCAATATATTAAATCGACTGTAAACCATCAATAAAATTAGCAACCTCCTCCAGTTAATTTACACACATCGGAAAGCTAAATGTATTTTGCCAATGTGTTCCTATTATCAGTCAGATTATGTATTTTTGGTTGTATTGAAGTAAATTTGATTATTGGTCGAACAAATGAATAATAGTGATAAATGGATGAGGTATAATTGATCATCGGTACTACAAGAGATGGATGGATTTGGATCCATGGGTACTACATGGAGACAAACGTTTCAAGGTGAATTGAACGAACAAAAGCAAATGATAAAGAAGCGCACCAGATGCTTATTCAGTGGGGCATCATTTAGTTTGTCCGATAAAAGTTGCCGCAGCGTGATGTCATCGGCCAGCGCTTGCCTTCTAAACCGGAGGCTGACTGATTTGCGCTTGCTAGCCAATCAGAGTGATCCCCATTTAGCATACTGCCATTGATGTTCCATTCATTCAGCTCAACAACACAATGACTCTTAATTGTTCACAATTCTAAATACTGACTTTTACTTAGGATTGTTCCTGCTTGTATTTTGAATATTTTGCATTTGATGGAACCATGACTGTTAATGGTCTCACAATATCTTCTCCGCCATCTTCTGTGCTGACTTTGGTGTGATGTTCTCCCCAACACTAATCATTACAGAACATTTGAAAATAAATCACCATTTTATTTTATTTTTACATGTAAAATGTTATCCCGAGTTTCCTTGTTATAATTGTATGATGTTGTGCACAATGTCCTGTATCGTCGTTCTTCTTGCCATCCATCCGTCCACACATGCTTTGACGCGTTTGCTCGTCCTTGCTCAGCATCGCGATAGGCACGCAGCTCAAAAGTTGCGTGTCCTGTTTACCTATGTTCATATCTGTGGTGCAAACACTGCAGAGGTGCTTACCATTTGGCTTTGACATGATTGTGTTTAGACAGACATGTCAAAGTTACTCTTTTGCCTCTCTTATAAACTCTGTTGTGGGGGTGGTCATTATGTTAATTAGCCCTACTGTTGGGAAACAGGGGCAGAAGTGCAGAATGGCTCCCTCACAGATAGATTTTTAGAACACACACTTTTCCATATGTCCCCTTCGCTTTGATTTGGACACTAGCTGGTGAAAGCCCGAAAGACAGCTCCTACGTGCAAAGATCAGCTTAGAAGAGAAGTCGCTTTTTACGCAATCCTGTCGACTACATAACTAAGGAATAAGTCAACGAGCCAACACTCATCAATTCAAACATAACCTCTTAGAATTCATGCTTGGCACTTGGAAGAGCTAATAAAGGGATCTCCAAATCATTTCTCAGTTGCTCAAAACAATGACACATTCTGCAAAGGCTCTGTTGGAGAAGTCCAATGTAACTTTGTTTTGTGTCTCGCACCAGTCAGCATCCATCCATCTTTCCAGCTGTTGTGCAGTGATGAATCATCTCCCATAGCCTCAGCCCCATTCCAGCAGAGAGCCCTCATGTAGAAAAGCCTGTGCAGGATATAATGAATTAGGTGTCTACCCAGGGTTCCCTGACCTCTGACCCATAAGATCGTCAATCAAGGAGGTCCTACGTTTAAGTGAAATGGTGGGCCCCAAGCCTGGAACGCTTAGCCCAGACCCTGGTGGCAAGTAGGGGCCACCGATTTTCACTTGTTTTTATTTGTTTTCTTAATCCCTTCGTGTTCATCCTGGTTGATGTGTTTGGAGGGAATACACGACTCTTGTCTATAATTTGTTTAAAGGTTGAAGAAGAGAAATATATTGTGTTTAAGTGAGAGGAGGACTTGAAGATGGATGAAAATATCTTCCCCTTCTGGCTCATATGGAAAAAATTTGCTGCTCGTGGGCCCCCGTTTGTGCTGTGAAGGAGTCGTACAGTATGTCTCATATGGAGAGATGTAAAAATGTGTTTTTTGTGAGCTCTTTGTTTTGGTATTTTGGCAAAACAGGTTCATAGTGAAATACTTGAAGTTGTACCTTCCTCCTTCTCTATTTCCGATTATTCCCCTTCCACTCCCTCATGTCCGCCCCCATAAGATAGATATGAAACTCTGCTTTTTTATCAGCTCACCTGTATATTCTCTTTCACTGAAGTAATTTACAAGCTCTGTGCATTGGCAACGTTGCACCAGCCCCGTGCCTGTCTCAGCCGACACACACTGTTAGTTTGTAAAAAATAGGGAGGAGGCACTGAGAGGTTATCACTGACTGCCCACGACATCGGGGCAGCACTTCATCATCCTTTCAAGCTTTGCCTAGTATGTGCCTCGTTTGCATTTGTGCTCATTCGGTTCTACATGTTTTCTTCCAAATGTTGACATAGAGATGAATTCACAATTTGTGAAGATTACATGGGTTCCATCTGCAAGGAAATAGGCAACAAACATTCTTGCAACCATCATGTTTTTCATAATCTGATCAATTTTGGCTCCCAATTAAAAAAAAAACAACAACAAATTGATTGAATAACAGCAGCACAGGCGAAGCTACTATTTCCAAATGAATTTTTCCGTGTTTAGTGATAACTTGTTGGTTAAAATTAAAATTGACTCATTCCTAATATTTGGCCAATTAACAAAATGCTTCAAGAAAAAAAACATTACTTTTGAGAAAATGTTTTATTTTTGTTAGTCAATAACACGGTCTACAGTATGTCTCAGTAATATTTACGAGGAGTAAAGTGAGGAGTGGTGTAATGGAGTGATGTTAAGACAGAACAGCAGCCTGATGAATGGCGCCCACGGCGACTCTGCGGGTGTCAGCAGAAGCTTCCAGAAAGATAACCTCTGCTCTGCTCAGCTTCCAGTGTCGCGTAGTGGTTGAGGCCATTTTTGGCAAGAAGATTCTTTTAAGGCTGAATCCTCAATGACTTTCTCTCTCTCTCTGTTATCATCCTCTCTCACCTTCAGCCACAATCAGGCCGTGGACCCCTCTTGCTGGCCGGGTATGAGGACGGATCACTGTTGTTATGGGACATAACCCAGAGGTCCATATTGAGTCAAACCAAAGTCCACCTTGAGCCTATCATGTGCCTGACCTTCGACCCAGAAAGTCGGAGGGGTATATCGGCTTCTTCAGAGAATAAGCTCTTCTCCTGGATCTTGGATGGACAGAATAACCTGCTGGTAAGCGGAGGCCAAGATAATAGGAAGTTCAGAGTTATCAGTTGTAATATTTGTTTTTGTTATTGTTCCCATATTGGTTCTCAAAAAGGCATTAGGAGATGACTTATGTCGATCATTAATACATCCATCTTCTATAGCGATTATCGTCAGTTGGGTTGCGGGTTAGCTGGAGCCTCTCCCACCTGACTTCAGGAGACCTTGGACCGATTGACAGCCAGTCACATATGATTCTGAATCCTTTGATACATTTCCATGATTAGTTATTATGTAATATAAAGCTGGTGAAATAAAAAAAAAAAAGTGGAACTCAGTTTGCGTGAGGCCAGGGGCCAAGTCCTCATAGATGTCATTCAGGACCGGAGCCACCCACATAAACTCACATAGTCACTCTATAGGCATGCAAAATATTATTTGAGGGCCACCCAATCTAAAGACATAACCGGGTTAAAAAAAAAAAAAAAAAAGATCACTGCAATAATAAGAAATTCCTCTTTGGCCTACAGTATCGCATTTAACAGTTATAGTCAACCTGAAGGGATACTGTACATTTTTTCGTGGTGATCTCTTTCTTTCCAGCAGTTCAAATTTGCAAAGTCTCAACAATCATTGTGGCAGTCCATGCAGTCTAATAAACAAACAAACAAAAAAACAAACAAAAAAATGACGAATTTTGCACGCGCATGCCGGTACATTTTGTCTTGATTTTGGTCTCTCTTCTTGTGTAAGAATTATTTGCCACTGTAAACAATCACCAGGAATACGCTCCCTTGGGTGTACCAGCTTTCCTGGAAGTCTACGTAAATATCCTTTTTATGTGCATACCAATAGTTCTTTTTTGTGCAAAACACTGCAAGATGTTGCTCTACAATCTGCGATTCTTTGTATTTGAGTCCTTTTCATGGCATCGCTTCCGTGAATAGTGGCCGATATGGACACGCCCACTCGATCGAAAATGTTGCCATGAAAGGTCAACAAATTACAGAGGTGTATTTTTTCTGCATCTCGGCAAGTTTCCCAGCTAAACTAATGACTTACTACCAATCAAGCCATACATGATAATTTGGCCAGCATCCCTTTAAATAAAATTTTTATTTTGAAAAAATACACCCTTACCGTGCTTTCACACAGCCGCAAACACTTTTCACTAACGCGGAACGATCACTTGAGCTCATAATTCATTTTACATAACCGTCAACACCGCAGAGACCTAGCGCCTCATAAGAAGCCGTATATTCTCTCGATTTCACGAGCAAAAGGGAATGCTTCCATTTTAAAGCCAGCCCCCATGAATCAGAGGAACCTGGAGCTGATCGAATACACTCCGAATGAGTGAAGGGTGTTTTTTTTCCCAGGGCTTTTCACCAATTTGCAAACCCTTGTTTTTGTTTTGTTTTTTTTCCACCCTTGAAATATGTCCGTAAATATTCTATTGTGGATTTTATTTGCTATATACCAAAGGAGAAAGAATGATCAGGTTGTTTATTTTTGCTTGAGCAACAAAATATTGATTCAGTATGTAATCCAGGATGAAGATGACAGGAAAAAAGCACACGGAGAGCAAAAGCATCCACCAGGGGCTTTTAAATAACCTCTAAGTGCAGCTCAGTGTGAAGTCCAGACAGCAACGCTCAGTTCCTCCCACAGAAGTATTTTTGTGTGGCAGTAGTTGGAGGGTGGGCAGCCCGGGAACTGCTGGGTGGCGCACCCGGGCCTCAGGTCCTGACGGACGACCCCTGAGAGGTAATAAAAATATCAAAACCTTGGAGGCCCCTTAACCAAACAAAAAACACATCTGCAGTAAAGGGAACAGTAGACTCAGTGGGAAGCTGCAATAAAGGTTGACGAGGCTGTAAGTGCCACAGTATCTCAACTCCCCATGAATTACGACTTCAACATGGCCTCTGTTGTGGAGTTGGGCTGGCAGGGCGGATAGATGTTCCTCGTGAAATGAAGAGAAAACTTAATGAGACAAAATACAGCGCCATTGTGATTTAGTGAAGCTGAAAGTTTCTTTTTTTTTTTTTTTTCCCCCTTTAAAGAAGTACCTTTATCAGGCCAGATAAAGACAGATATCTTCAGGAATTGAGGTTAATGTGATGCACATGGCGCTCAACTGCCTTTATCTGCTGTATGACCTGGCCGCTCCGTGCTTGTAGTAATCGTCTGTTTTTTTTTTTTTTTTTTAACTGTCCGTGTGAGCTTACGTTTGTTGAACTACTCGATGCAGGTGTGGATTTCAGGATTTACAAGCTGTTAAGTTGGATGGACATATATTGAGGCGGTCACTCAAATGCACTGACAGAGCAGTGAGAGGCTCATCCTGGAGGGATGAAATCAAAAAAGGTTGCTGGCTGAATGCAAATAACAGGAAGCAATGGGGAAAGATTAGCAGCATAAATCAAGTGACAGTAATCATTCTTTTAGACGCTTGGTGGAAGGCAGCCCATGCCCTCGTTTTCACGTAAATGTAAAAATATTGCGCTTCTATATTTAAGTGAGATTTTGTCTAATAACTGAATAATACAAGCTCTGTGCATTGGCAACGTTGCACCAGCCCCGTGCCTGTCTCAGCCGACACACACTGTTAGTTTGTAAAAAATAGGGAGGAGGCACTGAGAGGTTATCACTGACTGCCCACGACATCGGGGCAGCACTTCATCATCCTTTCAAGCTTTGCCTAGTATGTGCCTCGTTTGCATTTGTGCTCATTCGGTTCTACATGTTTTCTTCCAAATGTTGACATAGAGATGAATTCACAATTTGTGAAGATTACATGGGTTCCATCTGCAAGGAAATAGGCAACAAACATTCTTGCAACCATCATGTTTTTCATAATCTGATCAATTTTGGCTCCCAATTAAAAAAAAAAACAACAACAAATTGATTGAATAACAGCAGCACAGGCGAAGCTACTATTTCCAAATGAATTTTTCCGTGTTTAGTGATAACTTGTTGGTTAAAATTAAAATTGACTCATTCCTAATATTTGGCCAATTAACAAAATGCTTCAAGAAAAAAAACATTACTTTTGAGAAAATGTTTTATTTTTGTTAGTCAATAACACGGTCTACAGTATGTCTCAGTAATATTTACGAGGAGTAAAGTGAGGAGTGGTGTAATGGAGTGATGTTAAGACAGAACAGCAGCCTGATGAATGGCGCCCACGGCGACTCTGCGGGTGTCAGCAGAAGCTTCCAGAAAGATAACCTCTGCTCTGCTCAGCTTCCAGTGTCGCGTAGTGGTTGAGGCCATTTTTGGCAAGAAGATTCTTTTAAGGCTGAATCCTCAATGACTTTCTCTCTCTCTCTGTTATCATCCTCTCTCACCTTCAGCCACAATCAGGCCGTGGACCCCTCTTGCTGGCCGGGTATGAGGACGGATCACTGTTGTTATGGGACATAACCCAGAGGTCCATATTGAGTCAAACCAAAGTCCACCTTGAGCCTATCATGTGCCTGACCTTCGACCCAGAAAGTCGGAGGGGTATATCGGCTTCTTCAGAGAATAAGCTCTTCTCCTGGATCTTGGATGGACAGAATAACCTGCTGGTAAGCGGAGGCCAAGATAATAGGAAGTTCAGAGTTATCAGTTGTAATATTTGTTTTTGTTATTGTTCCCATATTGGTTCTCAAAAAGGCATTAGGAGATGACTTATGTCGATCATTAATACATCCATCTTCTATAGCGATTATCGTCAGTTGGGTTGCGGGTTAGCTGGAGCCTCTCCCACCTGACTTCAGGAGACCTTGGACCGATTGACAGCCAGTCACATATGATTCTGAATCCTTTGATACATTTCCATGATTAGTTATTATGTAATATAAAGCTGGTGAAATAAAAAAAAAAAAGTGGAACTCAGTTTGCGTGAGGCCAGGGGCCAAGTCCTCATAGATGTCATTCAGGACCGGAGCCACCCACATAAACTCACATAGTCACTCTATAGGCATGCAAAATATTATTTGAGGGCCACCCAATCTAAAGACATAACCGGGTTAAAAAAAAAAAAAAAAAAGATCACTGCAATAATAAGAAATTCCTCTTTGGCCTACAGTATCGCATTTAACAGTTATAGTCAACCTGAAGGGATACTGTACATTTTTTCGTGGTGATCTCTTTCTTTCCAGCAGTTCAAATTTGCAAAGTCTCAACAATCATTGTGGCAGTCCATGCAGTCTAATAAACAAACAAACAAAAAAACAAACAAAAAAATGACGAATTTTGCACGCGCATGCCGGTACATTTTGTCTTGATTTTGGTCTCTCTTCTTGTGTAAGAATTATTTGCCACTGTAAACAATCACCAGGAATACGCTCCCTTGGGTGTACCAGCTTTCCTGGAAGTCTACGTAAATATCCTTTTTATGTGCATACCAATAGTTCTTTTTTGTGCAAAACACTGCAAGATGTTGCTCTACAATCTGCGATTCTTTGTATTTGAGTCCTTTTCATGGCATCGCTTCCGTGAATAGTGGCCGATATGGACACGCCCACTCGATCGAAAATGTTGCCATGAAAGGTCAACAAATTACAGAGGTGTATTTTTTCTGCATCTCGGCAAGTTTCCCAGCTAAACTAATGACTTACTACCAATCAAGCCATACATGATAATTTGGCCAGCATCCCTTTAAATAAAATTTTTATTTTGAAAAAATACACCCTTACCGTGCTTTCACACAGCCGCAAACACTTTTCACTAACGCGGAACGATCACTTGAGCTCATAATTCATTTTACATAACCGTCAACACCGCAGAGACCTAGCGCCTCATAAGAAGCCGTATATTCTCTCGATTTCACGAGCAAAAGGGAATGCTTCCATTTTAAAGCCAGCCCCCATGAATCAGAGGAACCTGGAGCTGATCGAATACACTCCGAATGAGTGAAGGGTGTTTTTTTTCCCAGGGCTTTTCACCAATTTGCAAACCCTTGTTTTTGTTTTGTTTTTTTTCCACCCTTGAAATATGTCCGTAAATATTCTATTGTGGATTTTATTTGCTATATACCAAAGGAGAAAGAATGATCAGGTTGTTTATTTTTGCTTGAGCAACAAAATATTGATTCAGTATGTAATCCAGGATGAAGATGACAGGAAAAAAGCACACGGAGAGCAAAAGCATCCACCAGGGGCTTTTAAATAACCTCTAAGTGCAGCTCAGTGTGAAGTCCAGACAGCAACGCTCAGTTCCTCCCACAGAAGTATTTTTGTGTGGCAGTAGTTGGAGGGTGGGCAGCCCGGGAACTGCTGGGTGGCGCACCCGGGCCTCAGGTCCTGACGGACGACCCCTGAGAGGTAATAAAAATATCAAAACCTTGGAGGCCCCTTAACCAAACAAAAAACACATCTGCAGTAAAGGGAACAGTAGACTCAGTGGGAAGCTGCAATAAAGGTTGACGAGGCTGTAAGTGCCACAGTATCTCAACTCCCCATGAATTACGACTTCAACATGGCCTCTGTTGTGGAGTTGGGCTGGCAGGGCGGATAGATGTTCCTCGTGAAATGAAGAGAAAACTTAATGAGACAAAATACAGCGCCATTGTGATTTAGTGAAGCTGAAAGTTTCTTTTTTTTTTTTTTTCCCCCTTGAAGAAGTAACCTTATCAGGCCAGATAAAGACAGATATCTTCAGGAATTGAGGTTAATGTGATGCACATGGCGCTCAACTGCCTTTATCTGCTGTATGACCTGGCCGCTCCGTGCTTGTAGTAATGAAGCATCATCTGCGGCTGTTTTTTTTTTTTTTTAACTGTCCGTGTGAGCTTACGTTTGTTGAACTACTCGATGCAGGTGTGGATTTCAGGATTTACAAGCTGTTAAGTTGGATGGACATATATTGAGGCGGTCACTCAAATGCACTGACAGAGCAGTGAGAGGCTCATCCTGGAGGGATGAAATCAAAAAAGGTTGCTGGCTGAATGCAAATAACAGGAAGCAATGGGGAAAGATTAGCAGCATAAATCAAGTGACAGTAATCATTCTTTTAGACGCTTGGTGGAAGGCAGCCCATGCCCTCGTTTTCACGTAAATGTAAAAATATTGCGCTTCTATATTTAAGTGAGATTTTGTCTAATAACTGAATAATTTCCCACGCCACAGCTGTTGTAATCTCTTGCAGCACAACGTGTAATTGGGAGTCACGGTCGAGCATCCTGTGTGAAATTGAAGTTCATTTCGCTGACAATGGATCGGGGGAGGCCTGTCATAAAAAATTACAGGTCTTCTTATTGAGAAACATTCTGTCTTTTTTTTTTTTTTTCTGAATGGAACCGCTCAGCTCTTTGACACGTCCATCTCTTGTCAGCCGGAGCCAAGCTCTGACAGGCAAGGTGACAAAAGGCTGTAATCTCCTCCTTCGTGAGTGTGATTCAGGGCCAGGGTGTGTCAGAAATGCCTGTGAAAAGCCTTCCAGTCGATAGGCTCGAGTGAGTGAGCGATGATGGCATGTTTCAGTGGATCGGCATGAACGGCAAGACCGAAGGAAAGATGAGGGAGGAAAGTGGAGCAAGGTTCGAGGGATGGTTGCCAACTGGACGCTCCTGAATATTTCTTATGTCCCTGAGATGCTACAAAGAGATCATGAAGTGTGAGTTTATGTTGGATGTTTTAGTGCTTAAGGAATGTCTCCGAGCGTGGCCGCCGAGCAGAACTGGAAGCCCCAAAACAAGCGAGGGAGCCAACATTTCAGCTGCATGCAGAAAGTCGGCGAGACGAGGGTGCTTATAACAATGATGAAGTCCAAACTATCTCTCAGCAATGACACTAGAAGTCAAAAGAAAGAAAACTTGGACTAAAGAAGCAATTGATGGCTGAGGCGTTGTCTTTCTTCATGCAGCTAACACATCATACCTTGATATATTAAGTGTAGCAGTAAATAGTGTCTCGATTTTTGTATTTATGTCTGGATCAAATATGCTTTCTTCAAATCGAAGTTGTGATCCAGGGAGATCTTTTGCTGCACGGTTAAGAGAACAACTGCCACATTATATCGGGATAAATGATATGCTTATTGTTCAAATTTCTATTTTGCAATGATGACATCACATTGACTCAAACTGCGCTGGAAATCCAGTGAACCTGAAACCGACTCGGCTACTTTTTGACTCTTGTGTCAGCTCAACAGAAATCTCAGACGATTTGGGGTGACTCTCCTCTGCCAAATAGTGTTCGAATGCTCCGTCTTATCTTTGCCTTAACCTTTGTTATGCTGTTAAAAAAAGAACAAAACAAAAAAAAAAACTCTTGAACGAGGCTGTAAATTGCTTCGTCCATTCACACTGAAAATGATATTGACTTAAAGTCCATTAGTGCGTCATTAATATTTACTGCTTACAATTGACCCTTTAATAAAGTAAATGTCCTTTCACGACGGCAAATTTTGGGATAGAAAACAAACACAAACAGACACTTTAACCCATCATTATCAGGCCTCTAATTCAAACCAGATGGAGAGAGGTTGTGGCATACCAACTTCTTGAGGTAATAACAAAGCTCCAAACAATCTGTCACCCCAAAGTTTTCTCTGCATCAGTGTGACTTGGCTTGTTTGGTCTAAGCAGCCACACACCGACACTGTTGGTACCAGCGATGATGGCTTGATTAATATCAAATCCTAAAAAAAAAAAAAGAAGGAGAAAAAAAAGGAAAATCACCCTTTTGAGCAAAGCGCGCTCTTTCTGATCAATGACATTCCTCTCTGCTCTCTTTCACTTGCATTCCTCTTTATCCGCTTAGGCAGTGAGTACCTGGCTTATATCTTCCACATGCAGCTTGTGTATAGTTCCAGCCCGGAACAGGAGCAGATAAATTCGGCAACATATCTTTCTATGCAAGCCCATTAGTCTCCTTAGACACAACCCATGAAGTCAATTTTACGCTGTCCAGTTGGATTTCAGCGCCCCCCGATCCAGATGTGTGCGCCGCATGGAGCGATCCGGCCGCGATCCCCAGCTAGCAGGAAGAGCACGTTTCTCTTCCAAGGAATGCCCACCTCCAAAAGGTCTTTCAGATTGGGCTCATTTATTATAGGATGTCAGCGTGGTGCCCCTTTAGCCAGACGTCTTGAAACACCGTCACACGTGGAGGAAAAAAAAAATCCGCTGTGGCTAATCTTTAGCAGGCAAACGTTGCAACAAAATGTGTATTAATCAGAGCTCTTCTTTTGCTGACCAGACCTTTCAGTGCAAATGTAATTCATCAGAGGCGCTTAAAGCAACAACTCGTCTGCAAACAAGCTTTTCACCGAGAAGGCTTCTCTCTTGCTTGTGACAAGGGAAACTCAAACCCAGGCCTTGCTTCCAGTGTGCCCCCCCCCCAGCCCCCCCTGCCCTCCCCTTACTCCAAACCAAATAGAGCGACGCGGAGAGATTTGGTCATGGCCCTCATGCCGTAATGTTTTATGCCTGATGATTGAGACTCAGGAGTTTACGGGCCATGATCAGCAGAAATGTGGACCTCTGTCATCAGAACACCTGATAATCTCGCTGTCATTATTTGTGTTGGTTATAGTTGGCTGGAAATGGTGTCATGAATTTATTACTTACCTACAACCTATTTACGAAAGGAATAAGTATATCTTTTTCATTTTAATGTTTTAATTGATAGTACGCCTCTTTTTTTTCCCCTTTTCCGTGGCAAGACTAGTATGCGTCTTGAGGAGTGTTGTCACACTCCCAACATTTTGACTTTGATACTATACCCCTGCATGAAGTACCTTGTTGTTACTGAAATTATACCACGATTATTAAAAGGATACTTTTGATCCCAAAAATATATTTTAGAGCAATTCAAGGGGAAAAAAAAAAAAACCTTTTCTTTATATCTATCCAGTACTGTACAATGTCTTGAGTCTTAGGGCAGTATAAAACCTCATTGAATATTATTGTGAACATGCCACCCACTAGAATGGATGATGCCTACCCATTGAATTATGGTATGTGTATGAAGTGTATTTTGATTAATATTAGAGGAAAATTAAGTTTGACAACCAGTTGAGAAAATCCTCACAAAGTTCGACATTAAGAGTGGCTCAGGGCCACTTCATGACTGTCGGACCAACCAAAGTAATCCAACCCATACAAATGTCAAAAATAAATAGGATGAGATAAACATGTTCTTGCTTTTTTAAAAATATGCATTCATATTGGTTCAATATTTCTGAGTTTTATCCACTTCAAAGGATCAATCATTGAGCTTTTTAACACACTGTGTACTTTAAAATGTTTGGTCATCAGGTTAAATTCTTCCAGAAGCAATGGCTTGAACCAGCTGAAAATGTCAAATGTTAAATATTCAGTTCGATTTTATGCTGCAAAAGAAGTAACTACACAGAAGTAATATTTTCGTCACGGTGTAAATTCCCCAATATAAATATGCTAAATATGAAGTAATCATTGTAACTTATTGTATTATATCATGAATAAACAGTGGACTCACACTATTGACGAACCAGATAGGGACCATACCGACCTGCAAATAACCACAATCATCCTATAATTGACAGCCATTCTAAAACCATTTTAAACCCTAAAAACAAAACACGAAAATCTTGAAGAAACACACACACACACACACACACAATTTTTATTTTTTCTAAATATTAGGAGAAAAAAAGTCTGTGAATAAGTGAATTATTGGTATGCAGGGTGTCCACTGTACATGGCCAGTGCCAGTTGCCAGTTGTGGCAGGGCCACCACTACCCGAAAAACCTCCGTGTTGGACCCTGCCTAACTGCTCACTCTTTTCAATAGCTAATAATTGCATGCAGTGTTTTCAGAGAAGCCTGAAAACAGCCTGTTTTTATTTAATGTTATAGCAAAAAATAAAACATTAAAGAGCTCATCCTATCCTCTATGACATAGGTGTCAAACTCAGGTCCTGGAGGGCCGCTGTCCTGCATGTTTTCCAAGTCTCCCTGTTGCAACACACCTGATTCAAATGAACAGGTTCAATGTCAGGCTTCCGCAGAGCTTGCTGATGATCTGATCATTTGAATCAGGTGTGTTGCAACAGGGAGACTTGGAAAACATGCAGGACAGCGGCCCATCAGGACTTGAGTTTGACACCCCTGCTCTATGAGAAGGCAGTTCTTAAAGATTTTTTTTTTTTATGTTGCGGTACAGATAAGGGATGCGTGGATGAATCATTGAAGAGAAAAAAAATGAACACAGAACAAAGGTTTACAAAATACTAGTAGATGGAAACAAGCACACATTTATTTTCCAATTTTCTCATATTTATGAAATGATTTTTGTATTGAAAAGCCTTGAGATTGATTTATTTCTTCTCCTTCCTCCTTGTAGCTACGAGACTGCGTGACTCTAACCAACCCTGGTGTTTCCCAGCTGAGTATCAGAGGAGATGGTAAACTGTTAGCATCCGCAGGCTGGGACCACCGGGTACGGGTATTTGGCTGGAAGAAGCTGCGACCTCTTGCAGTGTTGCAGTACCACCGTGACATGGTGCTGAGCGTTGCATTCTCCGACCACAAGGACCCCAGGCAAAGACTTCTGGCTGCTGGATCCAAAGACCAACGCATCAGCCTCTGGTCAATATACAATGAGGTACCTGACACTGGCTGACCCTCCGAATGTAATGCTAATGCTAATGCTCAGTGGAAGGGGCGAATGCAAGAGAGGGGGCCGCGGGCACCCTGCCTCCCCCAAGGACCACATGAGTCCCATGTTATCAAAATAGCTCACCAGTGATGGACATTGTGACTTCTGAAGGATGTTCAAGAAGTACTTATTTCAAAATGGAAACGCTTCCAGATAGCAATAAAGTGTTGCACATTGATATTGATCTGTTTATTAAATCATTGTTCGTAACGATTGTCAGAACTCGTGGAATTGATACACAAATGGATGTCATGAATTAATTATCAGAACATATAGATACAATTTGAGAAAAGTCAGCAGTGTTTATCAACTGGTAGCCCTCCACATTAGCCAGCACACAAGAAATAGCTCTCAGTTTCAAAAAGTTTGGGAACCCTGATCTAAGATCATGTGACGATGAACAAAAGGGGGCATCGGCCCCTAATTACAATGTCTAGTGTACAGTTCATTGCAAATTTGTCACCAAGAAAACAGTACTCATAAAAACCTTTGGGGGAAAAAATAAGTTTCAATCCACAATTATATTACTAAGAAAATAGTGGATTGTGCTGCTTGCCAAAAATATGCAGCGTGTTTCCTCCCGACAACTGATTCCGTCAGCTACAAGTTAAAGTGCGACTTTAATCCTTTATCTTGAATTGGTTAGGAGTTGAAAATATTAATCATGATAACGATTAAGTGACAGACATCCGGGCCTCAGAAGGAGAACTATTAACTTGATGCAAATAAGCCTGTGTTATATAATTATGCACATCTTCAGTGGACTTTTAAAAGTACTTGATGAAGAGGCCCTTGAACTCCCTTCTCCAACAACTTGCCTGATTGATGAGAATTGCCATACCTACTTTTGTTCTACAAATCTAAGGAGCGAGAAATTGTCTTCTGAGAGGGGGGGCAACTGCATGTATGCACAGAAATTACATGCAGTCATGAAAAATTACATTAGCCATAAACACAGCCTAAAAATCCTGCAACAGCAACAATGTGTCAAAATAAAGTAAGCAGGATGATATTCAATCCGATTCGGATTAAATGATTCTGACACGCACTCGAATCACAATTTGAGTCATCACGGTTTCATGCACAGAACTGGTGATCAGTAAATTGAAATATGTAACACACAAATATGAAATGCATGAACCTGACTGTGGAAAATTTGAGTGTGTGGCGGGGGTGTGAAGAAAGACAAACAGACACCTGCGAACTACAAGCTGCCTCAACCCATTTCATGAAGGATTGCACAGTCGGAGGTGAGGTTAGTTAGGCTTGTCAATGTTGCTCTTTGCGTCTCAACCGTGTAGTTGAACGTAAAATATGTCAATTCTCCAATTTTGACGATGAAATAATGAACATGGGTTCAAAAAGGAAATCAATATAGAGCACAGAGCAGAGAAGTAAAACGTAAAATAATTTGATATCCCGTATTTTCCGGACTATAAGTCGCAGTTTTCTTCATAGTTTGGCCGGGGGTGCGATTTATACTCTGGAGCGAGTTATGTGTGAAATTATTAACACATGATTATGTCATTTCACATGCGATTTATTATCCGAAAAATATGGTAGTAATTTTTTTTTTGGTTTGTTTTGTTTTTTTTGGTACTCATCATCATGCAGGTGAAACTCAACCTCCCCTGAGTGCACCTCCGAGGAGTAGTTTGCCTAATCTGTGGAAACTATGTTTAGTAACCTGACATGATTTGCTACAGTGGACTTGAATATGAGTTGTACGACGCACCAGCGCACCAACGTAATGCTGGCTTGTTATTTCAGCAGGGCTTTACCTCACAGAGACTTTGTCAAACACAGCTTTGTTAATCACAGCAGGCCCGGAGAGCAGAGGGCCTTTGATTTAGGATATCAGCGGTTTCGGTTTTTGGTCATTATTACCTGTTCACAAGTGGGTGACATTTTTTTTCCAAAGACCTTTATCACAAAGATTTGGTCACAAATAGGCAAGTGTGCACAGTCCAAGAACAGATGATGTGCAGCTTGGGAGCTGATGTGTTCGAGCATCACACAAAGACGACAATGGCCGTGACTTCAAACGCTGGACAGTCTGCTTTGCAAAGAATTTGCCTCCTGGCATGACGTGATGTTCATCATGCTGTACAGCAAAGGCCTACTCACCCCAAAAGAGCCACACCCGCATAACAACCGTAGATCATTACGGAGGCTGAGAGAAGACAAGGTTGATAGACAAGCTCCACATTCCATCGCATTACTTTTACTGTACTGCAAAACTGCATTTGTATGTGTTTAACCTTTTAAGCAAATCTGATTTTCAACATTTTGTCTGTGCACCGTCTATTGATGTCACGACAAGCATTTTCGATAAACTTAAAACACTCAGAGAGATGTTTACAAACATGTTATCATTTGAGAGAGTATGGTATAGTTTACAGTGATGTAACTGACATATGTTTCTAGTATTTGCACCTTTTGTTTCGTAAAATACGGTAATCAAACTTCTTTTACATTTAAGTACCTCAGCCAGTGTAAATATTATAAAGGATATGTGACCTTCAACCCCCCGCCTGGTTTTCAGGACATGTTTTCCTTGTACCCCGCAGAGGTCCGTCTCTGCCTTTTGTCCCTGACCTCTCTGCTGACATCTCCCATTCATAATAGCTTCCTAAGTCTCATGTTGTTGGCTTTGAACAAACACCAGCGGCGGCGTGGGCCAGCTTCCGTCCTACGGCGGATAAATCAAATCCCGGGTCCATTGGTGCAGATGTCTTCTGAATGGAGCAGACAGCAACCTGCTGGTTGGTCTGACCGCTGGCTGGTGGAAAAAAAAAAAAAAAAAAATCACATATTTGTATTCTGATTTTCCCACGTAGCACATACAATATTGGGTAAGTGTCAGGAAATGTTACCTCATTTGTCCTCTTATCACTAGCTACTCTGCAAACAACTGCAGTGTAGCTCAGCCTTGGACAAGTGGACGTCTCATCCCCATATATATATATATATATATATATACACATACACACACACACACACACACACACACACACACACACACACACACACTAAAAGAGGACTTACTTGACAAGTGTTTAAGTCAAGGTCCCCATGCAGCAGATGTTCCACATGCAGATAAGTGTGATATGAGGCTTCTGGTTGCATTGTCATTCATCATCAATCTCCTCCACACACACACACACACACACACACACATATAGAGCATCCTCATCCCCATATATATATATATATATATATATATACACACACACACACACACACACACACACTAAAAGAGGACTTACTTGACAAGTGTTTAAGTCAAGGTCCCCATGCAGCAGATGTTCCACATGCAGATAAGTGTGATATGAGGCTTCTGGTTGCATTGTCATTCATCATCAATCTCCTCATATTTCAATGGCACATCCGTGGCATCCCATCACCTGGAATTCCAGATAGCTCAGCTCTCGTTTGTAGTTCATATTTCCCCGATTGATTCATAATATGCAACACTTTAAATCATGGAGCTACAAATGCAGTTTATCTGAACAATTTCTTGAAGCGCTAAATAATGTGCCTATATTTGTTTTGTTTTGTTTTTTGTTTTGTTTGAAGTCAATGTGTTGTTATCGCTTTTTAAAGAAGCTAGGGTTTTAAGCGGGCACACTCAGTTGCACCTCATACTGTTTTTCATTATTTTTGGGAGACTGGAATGTTATTTCAAGTTCACGAACAATGCCACAAGCTCAGTTGTTTTTCATTTCCTTGTGATATTATTTATAACTCAAACTGTTTTTCATGTAACTATGATGGTGTAATTATGATTTATACATTTAATAGACTATGGTGCCTATCCAGCTCTTTGTTGCATTGTATGAATGCTTATTATGTTAATTTTAAACATTTGGAAAAACATTGAGATTTCTTTCAAATGTAGTGCATTACAAATGTATTGTTATTGTTAACGTTGTTATTTCAGTATCTATTTATATTCTAACGATCTTATGAAAAACTAAATTGCTTGGCAGCTTTCTGTTGACTGAACTGAAGTAAAGAGGAACCTTGACTAGCAAGTGCCCCAACTTACAAATTTTGTTGTTATGAGCCTTGGTCGTATTTTTCTCTTTTTGCTAGGTAGAGCGTTTGTGTGTGTGTGTGTGTGTGTGTGTGTGTGT
>NW_017805783.1:2355256-2447951 GCF_001891065.2 Hippocampus comes | reverse complement strand
GTTGTGTGTGTGTGTGTGTGTGTGTGTGTGTGTGTGTGTGTGTGTGTGTGTGTGCATGTGTGTGCGTGTTGGTGGGGCAGGGTTGTAGGGATCCACGTCATGATGCATATTCAAACATTTATTATTGTCAAGGACAACAGTCAAAAGCATGCGTGTGCGTATGTGATAGTTTATGTGAGACTTTAATTACACTAAGTTTATTTACATTCCATTTTCGGGTTTTTTTTCTCTTTTTTTTTGGCTAATTAATAATGTTTAAAAAATGTGGTCTTTCTTGGGGTGTGGAACTGATTAATAGCATTTATTAGACAAAAACATTTCATAACTAAGAATCAACAGTGACCTTTTTTTTTGGACGAACGTCAAAGAAGCCGGTAGCTTGGGTCACTTAACTGCCAAGAGGAAAGATATTTCCAGAATATTTCAAATTGTCATGGATCGTGACAGCACATTTGACAATAAAGTTGTACTTGAAACTTGATACTCGATAAATTTGTGGTTTACCTGATAAATCCATCTCCTGAAAGCCAACCCTTTGTCACTGTTGACAGTTTTGTGAGCAGTACCATGTGGTTACGCGAGACTCAGCGTGAGCTGCAGGCCGGCGACACAGAGCACCAGGCGGCCAACACAACTCCAGACTGCCGCTTCCTGACCAGACAAAATAGTTTAGACAAGTTGCGTTGAGCAACGTGTGGCCTGCACGGTGACACTGACGACGATGAATCCAAGCAATCAAATTGGTTGCTCAGTGAGAGAAAAAAAAAAGACAAAATGTAAAATGTCTTCTTCGATGAATCCAAGCAATCAAATTGGTTGCTCAGTGAAAGAAAAAAAAAAGACAAAATGTAAAATGTCTTCTGAAATTTAAAAAAAAATGTTTTGTTTTTTTTGTATTTTTTGATAATTCATGTGAAGTGATGAAACTTAGAAGTAATTGATGGCGGCATTGATTCAATTAAAGGTAATTGGATGATAGCCTTTTGAAGCAACCCCAAACAAAACAGAAAATGATACAAACAATTAGTCCGACTTAAAATGAGTGGAAACATTATTTAACCTCTGACACCTTTACAAGCCATTAAACAGTCAGAGGTCAGGCGCCCTCAGGCATCCTTTTCCCCTGCTTCCCCCGCATCCCCCGCATTGGCAGCTGGTCTCTAGGCAATATATATATATATATATGTGGATAGGTGTTCGTGCTATTCTGGAATGCATATATGAATACTGCCCTGTTTGGTGGAAGGACTGATACAGGCTAGTACAACTGCATCCACTCTTATGCTTTTGTATTCATCACTTCTTGAATCATTAGTGTGTGTGTGTGTGTGTGTGTGTGTGTAGGTGTTGAATATTTTAGAAATCAACTTATTTATTTTGGGTGTCTATCTGTGTATCTCATGGCGCCACACAAAAACATGTTTAGATTACTTTAAATCATTATTGTATTCGCAGGTGTGTGTGTGTGTGTAGGTGTTGAATATTTTATAAATCAACTTGTTTAGTTCTGGGTGTCTATCTATGTATCTCATTATACGGAGGCGCCACACAAAACATGGTTAGATTACTTTCGAATTTAATGTTCACTTTACAGACACATAGCAGTCATTCTGCTTCATTTATTTACTTTGAATTGCTGCAAGTCAGTGCCATGGTACAAGCTTCTCAGAGCGGCTCAAAATGTTCGTGTTCGATGATTCAACCTTTTTTTCCCTCCTCAGACACACACAAAAAAAAAAAACATTTCAATGTGTTTCCACCGCCTCTCCGATGAGCTCAGCATGCAAACATGTCGTCTACCTACAAGGTTGAGGGATTATATAACGTATGGCTTTTTTGAAAGCTTTAGAAACAAGGCAAATCAAAAAGTGCATTCAACACAAAAAAAAAAAAAAATCAATTCCAGTCCGTGATCAAACGTGTTCTCCTCAGCCCGCTGGTTCAGCGACTGAACTGCTCAGGCTGATGCAGAGCAATTGCCATTGAGTTCACAGGTCACAGAAGACCTCTTTCGGGGCTTTACACAGGCGTCCATGTTTCCTCCAGAGATTCTTTTAATAAATACAGCAGGGTTTATTTCGCAGAAAGGAGTTTCAGTCTGTGAACTCACCCTGCAGGTTGCATTAAAAGTTTCAAGGCTGGCTCCATTCCCACAATGCAGTGCACCATTAGCAGTCATTATCTGGGCCCGTAGTCATAATTTGCCGGTCCGCTGGTAGCCGAGTACATGTTAGCTGTGGCCGGGTTCATGTGATGGTGGTAAGTGTGTCCTCTGATGCTGGGTAAAGGGTAAGGGGACGGCCTGCTCTTGGCTCCCAGGTAGTGTTCGTAGGTGGTGGGGTACTTGTAGGGATGGTGGTGAAGGGTTTCGGGGGGGAGAGTGTGAGGGTCCGGCCGGAGGTCGTGCGGGGGGCTCGGGCGGCCGCCGGTGAGCGGGACAGCGTGGAGGCCTCCCGGGACGGGCAGGGCGGGACTGAGGACGCGGGACATCAGCTGGTGAGCCGGGTCAGCGTGTATGGGTGTGCCGCCGGGCTCTCGCTCATATTCCCGCCTGCTGTCATCTGAAGGAGATTAAACAGCGTGTCACCAGAGGTACAACCATGCACTATTCATTCATATGTGACGTACAATTTTTATTTAGCTCCCAAACAATGACTGTTGCATCAAGCAACGTGTCAGAATCACGTTTTTTTTCACCATTTTGGAGGGAGACTATTCATCAAATTGGGTCTTGTAATGTCCAGCTGAGACGAAAGCTTAAAAAAAATCACCAGGTATTCATATTAAATTTTTTTATGAAAGTGTTGGAAATACAAATCAAGGTGGTGAAAATAAGAGCGCTGTGGTTATGTGAAAGGTATTAGTAACTAGTACAAAGGACCTTTTCTTTATTTGTAGTAAGCGACGATCAATTTGTTTAATTAAAGGGCAGCAATGGCTCACTCCTTCAAATGCATCACTTTTTATGACGGAAATGGTACAAAACATGGCCCACACTGACAGAAAGCCGGTTGTCAGGAAGACAGAAGCCGACTTGGTTTGATGTTGGCCACCAGACTGTCAGATGAAGCTGAAGTTGGAATAAAGAGGGAGTTGCAGACCTTTCTCCGTGCCGTTCTGCTGAGGAGATGACATCGGGTTTCTTGTTCTGGCGAAAGCACTCATTATTGGCAGGGAGCCTGGCCTGTGATTCCTGGGCCTGCGGGAAGGAAGACAAGAGTCGTTTAATGAACGCCAAGGCCACAATTTCCTTAGCCTGTTTTCAAACGCTATATGGAAGTGGGTTAGAACTGCAGTGCGTGTTTTGAGTCCTTGTCCAATAGCCAATCTTCCATTTAGATGGATAAAAGCAGAAAGTAAGTCAGTCAGATGGTCCTATTCATTGATTAATAAGGCTAAGCTTCAGAGTAATCTGTTTAGTTAAAGCTTGAAAGGGGAAAAATGGACAGCATTTGGAAGAAATTGAGTCACTTGTTTCCGTACCAGATGTGCGGACTTTTGTGTGGGGAGAAATTTTGCTAATCTATCAATGACTGAAAAGCAGACGATAATCTTTGAAACAATATCCAGTGTTTCCCAAAGATCACGGCCCTCATTGTGTACTTTTAACATGCAAGTTCCACCCATCTGGCACCGACGTATCGTTAAAACAAACTACTAACCTATTTTCCTAATGCTTGCAAATGCCCCCTTTCTTTTGTTGCACCTCGTATCATGTACAAACATGTCAAAAGGACTTTTTGTATTAAGTGTAAATATAAACTCACCAATCCTCTGGGTCACAGTCTCGGAAGCCTTTTGCAAAGGGGTTACTGGCTATCTTCAACTGAGTGATCTAAAGTCACAACAAGAAAGCCAAAACAATCGACTTAATGCAACTGATTACGTTCAGTTGGAATTATTTTCAATTGTGGAGAAGGGCGTATGCAATTGTAGAGGAGCTAAACATAACAGCTGCAACTCTTGCATAATTAGCACAGATTTTACAAGATTTGGATAGATTATAATAGTCTTACCTTTTTATACATTGGCTAAACGTATTTCATGTTACATCTGGATTTAATTATTTTTTTTAGGACACAACCTAGGTACCCTTAATTTAACGAAGTGTATTGGTAAGAAAGAAAGAAAGAAAGACAGAAAGACAGAAAGAAAGAAAATGATCCTCATCACCTAATGTCATTTAAGGCACAGTCGTTACACTTACTGGCCACTTGATTAGGTACAACCAGTAAATAACTTCTACAACAGGTTTAACGCCAGATTTTGGCGGAAAAGTATTATTTTTTTTAGGACATAGTAATAAATAGAAACTTTCAGGAAACCCACACAATGTAACCAGGTCATATATGAGTCGAATTATGCGCTGACATTTTATTATTATTTGCACGTAGAAATAAGCAATATTTTCCGATTCGTTTCGATACAGCTCGCAGGATCACAAATCGCAATTGCGTCGCCCCAGAAATTGAAAGTATTTTATCCAGCTGTTGTCAAAGCGTTATACAAATGAAGATGCGTTGTATTGCATTGTATCGTGATTTTTTATTATTATTATTTTTTTTTTTTTATCAGCAGAGCTCACAAGTTAATACGGTTTATTGGAACTTAATAATCGATCACAGATGCGCGTTTTTCCGAGTGACTTGCTTACCCGGTGGTTCTGGTACGCCGTGACCGCCGTGAAGCGAGTTTCCTCGAACACAAACGTTTTGTAATTCTCTTCTGCGTACTTCTCGCTGTCCTTGCGAGGATCCACATAGACCACGTGGAATCTGGGCTGGTAGCGGTGCATTGAGTTGAGAATGATCTGGGGGTCGGGACGGGAGGAGGGAGGGGCGGGGGGGACATTCGCCGCTTTTATTACTTTTTATTTCTCACACAAGACTCAAAGTGGGTTATTGTAATTACGAATCCATGAATAAAATACATTGTATTTCATGATGCTGGTATCACATGCGCGCATCAGGTTAACATGACCAAAAAAAAAAAATGTAGCCTCGATGATACGGATGAATTCATTAATTGCACTTACGTGTCCGTTATCGTCCAGGAGGTTGTTAGTGAGTTTGAGTTTGTCAAAAGAAACGATCTGCTTCATCCACTGGGCGCCCTTAGCCGGAGAGTCTGGGTGGTAGTGGACCCTTCCCGGGGTCGCCGGGTCAGCTTTGCCCGCCACAAGCCACGAGGAGCTGTGGAACGCATACCTGCGGGGATCACTGGGGTCATTTATCACTCAATTTGTTTGAATATAAATTGAAATATATTTAGATTCACAGCTCAGTTATGCAGTCGTGAAATCGCGAATTTAGAAAAGTTACCAAAGTTACCTCATGTTTTTGCATCCATATTGGTCATATTTTCTCTCACATTGAATCTAATGAAATTCATGTGTACATTTTTTTTCAAACTATGCTGGATTGAAGTAGCCTACCTGTAACGTTTGTCGTCTACTGGCAGGAAGTCCATTAGGAGCATGTAGTCCGCCATTGGATCCATCCCGAATATTTTCACTTGGAATGTTGGAAACATTCGCCTGGAAAGAATATGGATGTATACATTAAATTCTCAAGTTATTCACTTGCCTCAAGTGCAAAAAGAATTCGTTAAAAAATGAAGACAACAAATTAATCAGTGTTTCCGTGCTTGCAGAAGTGCATTTATAGAGGAAAACGTAGGAGAAAACCCCCCGAAACTTCGAACTATAGAGGGAATGACGTGATCGTTTGTTGTTTTTTAATTTGCTCTGCGCGTTCTTGAGATTTAAATTACATGTTTTTTTTTAAGTTCTGATATTTTCCAGACCCGAGTAGCCTGCGCAAAACAGGCCAACTTTTCACTTTCTTGCATTTACATTTTATTCTTTCCACATCCGACCGAGTGTAACTATATGACCGCATATGTAAATTTAGAACGTAACAATTCACCTATAAGAAGCAGCCTCAAGTGCAAGTTCCGCTGCGAGTACATTGAGTTGATTTTGTACTTGAAATGCAATTGTTCCCTTCGCCCCCTCGACGTCTCTGTGCTTGCTTGAGCGGTTGAGCTGACTAATGTCCATGTCAGTGAAAGGGATGCCGAAATCAACGCTCAATTAACGTCAGTGTTTAGGCTTGCTCGCAGGCTGCAAGAGCCGCTAAAGTGCTACTTGTCACACTGCACCAGTGGAGCCTCGCTTTCAAGATTATTATTTTACCAGGAGATGCCCCTCTTTGTACCATCACGTTACAATATACACTATTCAATTCTCCCTTTTAAAACTAATAATACGCTGTATGTATGTATAATTGCCCGTGAAGTTCAGGTGTCGGAGCTGAAGGGGTAAACCCTCACTCTTTACCAGGTGTCACCAACTTTTTGATGCACACCTTCATTCATATGTTTTTATTATATGGTATTATTAATAATTCATGATATTCATTAATATGCATGGGGATGATCATGTCAATGATCCCTCGCAATAATTAGAAAATAGATAAATATCAATATGCAACACTATATTTCTATACTGCAAGCTGCAAGTACACTGGATACATTCTCAAATGATCACTTCATCAATATTCCTACAAAATCGCAATGTCCCATCGCTATGATTTTTATATAATAGGCCCTATATGTCATTGGGGGATACATGATGGGGCTCCACGTTGGAGAGCACGATATTGCATATTATTGAGCATAATAATAATAATAATAATAGTAGTAGTAGTAGTAATAATAATAATAATCATAAATACTACAGCAGTGAACACAATTAAATGTACGTAATTTGGAACTATAATCAAAATAAATGAATGGAACGTTATCAAGTTTGGAAAAAAAATCCAAATGAAACAACAATTTATAATTGATGTCAACTATAATGAAGTAGTGAGCTACAACCGTGCGTAAAATTGAGAGAGATGCCGCCTGTGTTACTGCAAAGCACACACACACACGCAAACACACGCGCACGCACACGCAATGTTTGCAGTTAAAGCACAAGACGCCGCACAATTTACACGCACTCGCGCGCTCAAATCTGCCAAGGGATGACATGTATTCTGCATAGATTTCAATCAAATAAACGCTAGTCACCGATTAGGAGTGGGGGGTGTCGTTAAATACCCCACATGTAAATAAACATCGCGAGGAAAAACGACGAATGTTATTTTAGATAAAGAACACCGCTTTATTGTTTTTAAATGCAAGAACACTAACTGTTGACACCTGGATTTTAGAATAAGAAATCACTACGGGAAAGCAAAAGAACGCCCAATTTTGTACTCAACCAATTAAAATGCCACATTATTCCTCAATAAAAAAGTATGGTGATCAAATCAAACGGATTTGACGCTGCAGGCTCACATCCAAGAATTGTCAGCCTATAAATTGATTTGATGTGAGTATCGTGGCCTCACCTTCCCGCCTTGGTGACGATCATCTCGGTGCCCAGTTGATTAAACTCGTCCCACAAGGCCTTCATCTCCAGCTGGACGTTAATGTTGGCCACTTTGGGGTTCTTCTTGACTATGCTCTTGCTGTTCGGTGTGGAGTTGGACGAGGACGACGAGCAAGGGGTCCCGACAGGGTCGCTCGGCGGGGCCTGGCCCGCGTAGCTGTAGTTGGGTTGAGCGGCCGGGCAGGGCTCAAAGTGGGCCTCGTGTTGGGTGTAAGGGTCCCCGGGGGAGGGGGAGAGGTGGTATCCCCCCGGGGTGTTGAGGCTGCTCAGGCTGCTGGTCGTGAAGGCTGCAACATCGCAAAAATGGGACAGCTGCGTCAGCCACGGGCTGGATATGGCTGAAATCATTCCAAAAAGACTGGATTTACTAATAGGTCTTCAAGTCGGTATAACACAGAGAGACAAAAAAAAAAAAAGAATAAATGCGTCCCAAATGAAGATGTCAGTCTCGTTTTAAAAGTTTGCGTCTCGGTTTGTCCTAAATCCCTGAGGTATAGCATCCGAATGTTAAAAAAGTTAAAAACGTGTCCAAAGTCGAGCGAGTCCATGCATTGTTTTCTCCTTTGTGTCGATTGTGCGCGTCGGTGTTGTTGCGCGCTGCTGCTGAGCGTGTGTGCGTGTGTGTGTGTGTGTGCGTGTGTTTTGTCGAGTGCAAGGCAGCTCGCTTCTCTTATCTGCCGCGGAGGGCCTCCCCTTTGCGATAAAACCGGTTCTTATTTCTATTTAGATAAGGAACTGCAGGTAATGTGCCTTTTCCTCGCCTTGTGAAGAGACTGATTGACACAGAAGTGCGCCCCTTCTCTTTAATGGGCTCTCAGGCACCCAATCCTGTTTTGGATGGGGCCCGCATCACCCCCGTTGACGCAAAACAATAGGGGGATGAGCAGTGTAAACGAGTGACTGCGTAAACATATACCGATTTACATGAATAAACAAATATGCGCCGGAGCTGGGTCAGCCACGGGCTGGATATGGCTGAAATCATTCCAAAAAGACTGGATTTACTAATAGGTCTTCAAGTCGGTATAACACAGAGAGACAAAAAAAAAAAAAAGAATAAATGCGTCCCAAATGAAGATGTCAGTCTCGTTTTAAAAGTTTGCGTCTCGGTTTGTCCTAAATCCCTGAGGTATAGCATCCGAATGTTAAAAAAGTTAAAAACGTGTCCAAAGTCGAGCGAGTCCATGCATTGTTTTCTCCTTTGTGTCGATTGTGCGCGTCGGTGTTGTTGCGCGCTGCTGCTGAGCGTGTGTGCGTGTGTGTGTGTGTGCGTGTGTTTTGTCGAGTGCAAGGCAGCTCGCTTCTCTTATCTGCCGCGGAGGGCCTCCCCTTTGCGATAAAACCGGTTCTTATTTCTATTTAGATAAGGAACTGCAGGTAATGTGCCTTTTCCTCGCCTTGTGAAGAGACTGATTGACACAGAAGTGCGCCCCTTCTCTTTAATGGGCTCTCAGGCACCCAATCCTGTTTTGGATGGGGCCCGCATCACCCCCGTTGACGCAAAACAATAGGGGGATGAGCAGTGTAAACGAGTGACTGCGTAAACATATACCGATTTACATGAATAAACAAATATGCGCCGGCTGAATGTTGTTTAGTGGCCAAATAAATGAAACGAGATAACAGGCGTAGGTGAGTTTCGCCATGACGCACAGCGTGGATGTTTTCTCATCTGTCTGTTTCCATTTTATTACGGATTTTTAAATGTTGCTAAATTTGAAGGTACTTGAGAGCGAAAGTTGAGCTTTATTTTAGCAGATTTTTAACACTGCAAGACTTAAAAGCTGATGTTGTTGTTAAATTACTTTCCACAAAATTTCGTCAAGTGGTATGCCACAATGAAAAAAAATGCTGTACGTAAAATGTGCCAGATTTTTAATTTTTTTTTATTTGTTGCCCCTAAATTTGAGCGCTTAGTGCTAATCGCAATTTAACAAAATCAGCACGTTCGGAGTAATTTTCTGTGAATGAGCATCGCTTTTTAAAAGGTACTTGAGAGCGAAAGTTGAGCTTTATTTTAGCGGATTTTTAACACTGCAAGACTTAAAAGCTGATCTTGTTGTTAAATTACTTTCCACAAAACTTCGTAAAGTGGTATGCCACAATGAAAAAAATGCTGTACGTAAAATGTGCCAGATTTTTATTTTATTTTTTATTAGTTGTCCCTAAATTTGAGCGCTTAGCAAAATCATTCGAAGTAATTTTCTGTGAATGAGCATCGCTTTTTAATCCGTCTTGGAGTGCAACTAAATAGAATGCCCATTTAACAGCAGTCCGACAGAGGTTGCGGAATCAAAACAAGTTTGGGCTCAAACCGCGGATCTGAATGACACGTTTCGTCATGCGTGAGCAGATCATCAACAAACTCGTTTACCTTCCATTTCCCGGGTCACGGTGCTGTAATGCATTGTGCAGCAGCTATGGTTGTTCCCGTCTGGCTTGTCCAAGCCGGGGCTCCGCTTGTCAAACGCCGCGTTTCCTGCTTGTTCTGCAGCGCAAATCAGAGAGGCAATACTGAAAGCATTTGCCCTGGGAGAGAGGGGACCACCGTCGTCCATAGGCAGGGGGCTCGAGTTAGGGGAAAGTCGTGCCTACTCCTCCTCATGCACCGCCTCCCCCTTCTCCAGACAGCAGGAGAAGGCTGCGCAGAAAGCCGAAGAACATGCGCGAAAAACGCCTTCTCACATGCCCGCACTGGCCAATATGTCTGCTTGGAAAGTATTCCCCGCTGCTACGGTGAAGACGCCCAAACTTCCGTGGTCGGGAGGTTCATTGAAAGAACCTCGGGGGTTGGGGGGGGGAAAGCGGTCCCGCCGCTGTCAAAGCATAGTCGATCCGCCAAGAGGAGGGCGAGCGCGCGTTCCGTGTTTGTGCTCGGGGTGTGCGGTGGCGGCTGTTGTCACGCGAAGGCTGCCTTGCCCGCCTGCCTCCAGCAGAAAGTGCAGTTGATACGAGATTGTCAGAAGGCAGCCACATCCACATCCACGCCTCCCCCTCTCGAACCGCGCGCCTGTGCGTGCGTACGTGCGTGCGTGCGTGCGCGCAGCTCGGCATGTTTTATTTTAATAAGACTTTGTCACTGGCTCATTTGGATGGCGTCCACGTCATTGCAACTGTCCGACTAAACTACTGTACATTGTGCGCCCCTTTTTAAGAATAGAAACAAACGGCATTTTGAAACAGCGAAATCTTGTTGGGACTAAAGTGCTCCGAGATTTTATTTATTTATCGTATATTATACATTATATTTTGATTTTTTAAAAATGATACTTAGTCAGTCCTTTTAGTGTCTCTCGTTGAAATATTAATCGTTTAATCTTTTCCTTACAGAATTGTGTATTTTGCATTCATTATTAGTATTTTTTGTTATGGTAGGATATATATATATATAATTCGAGTGAGGCGTGTGGCATTTTTTTCACATACATACGCTTATTGTTTGAGTTTAATTTCGAATTTAATCCTCAATGTTGTCTTCAGTCCCTATTTTTAATACACTGTGACAGAAGTTGGTGTCCAGTTGAGGAGTTTTTTTCCACTGGATAAATGGATTTCATTTCTTTTTTTTTTTTCAATTTTAAACGTGCGTCTTTTATTAACCCATGAGTTTGAAAGTAACAACTGAATTGAATTTGATGAAGGGCTACTTTGACGTTACATAGCCTACACGCCTGAATTTTATCATGAGCATTTTTCTGCATTATTCACGGAAAAATGTTATATCAGCAGTCGAAGCTGCTATGTTAGCAAAATAATTATAAAACGTAACATTTTATGTCACTTCTCCACAAAGAGAAGAGATCAATGACGTACAACTCATTTTTAATAATTCCAAGTGACTCAAACAGATTCTGATGTAACCAGTCGTTATTCGAAAAATAATTTCACCGAAACACCGTCGGAAAGTGATGCTCAGACTCTTTGCTATATGATGATGATTCTCTTTCAATTCAAGAACGATATAGCGGAGATTTACGCGTCACTCATTTCTACTCGACAAACACTTTTTTTTTTTTTTTTAACACGCGTGAGACACCTTGGAGGTTGCTGGACTTGACCTCTTGCACCCCTTGCGTCGCCTTGTGGCTTCTCAGCTCGTCTGTATTCGGCCTCGGTGTAGAACCCGAAATGTGTTTTGTTGGATATTAACCGGATCGAGTTCAATTTACACATGAGGTCACCGAATGAAGAGGGGAGGCAACAGCGGGGGTCTAATGGGATAAAGCAGTTAGAGGATTAGCTCTATTTATTTTGGATGTTTCTCCATAGGAGGCAGGGAGCATCAACAAATACTACACTGCTGTTGATAGATAGATAGATAGATAGATAGATAGATAGATAGATAGATTTTTTTGTTTTTGTTGTTCTGCTCGCAAGAAGTCTCCTTTTATTTTTTGTGAACATCAATTGCAACAATAACACTAATAATAATAATAATAATAATAATAATAATAATAATAATAATAATGATAATAATAATAATAATAATACAAACACCGAATAGTAAAGTTTACACTATTATTACGCCTGAGCAAATACGCATTTTATATGGGACTGATATGATGCTTTGAATGTTCATAATTGAATTTGTTTTCGTCCGTGCCCACCTTTGTGATGACGCTTTGGCGTTGGCGTGACGATCTTTTTCAAGTTAATAGACGTCGGGGCATGGATGACAAGTCGGTTTGGAATGAACATTTTCGCTTACATTTTCGGTTGAGATGGTTCCACTCGTTGCTCAACACCTTTTGTAACTCTACCGTGGTCAAGCAAAAACAAGTCGGTAAAAGTGAACCAAAACAAAAGCAAAAAGGGCCATGATCCTTATCCTTTTCCAAATCTGACAACGCATAAATTTCAACCATTTAAATCTCTGATAATTAAATAACAGGCGTCACAATTATGATTCACTACCACGCCACATCACTTAGTTAAGTATTGTTAGAAAACAACTTGACATGTCCCACCCTTCCCCAATTTTTTTGTGTTCGGCGGACATTTCCGGACCATAATAATTCAAGTATATTTCACTCACATCTTCAAAAACAGCAGTTTTGGATCCGCCCCCACCCCCGTTTAAAAAAAAGAATAATTTAACTGTGGCAAGCCGTTGCATTTCCTCGTGTTTTTTATTTTATTTTTTTTTTTAATAAGAGATGACGGGGCAGGCATGCAGGCTGTGCGTCTTGTTGTGCTAACATGACAGATCCCATTCATGCCTCATTAAATGGCACCTATCTCGTAAACGTCAAGCATCATTGCCTGCTTGTTTTTGTATTTCTTTTTTATTAAACTGAAATACCGTTTGAAAGACACCCACTGGGAGGGCCTTGTTTTGATTTCTGTCGGTCGACCACTTCTCTCTAACAATAAAGTCAAATCTAAATATTTAACCTGACATACGTAGCCTATATTCTTCACCTCTTTAATTTACTGTCTGTCATTTTGGGGCCTGTCAGATAATCAAGGTTCCAATTTTCACATTGACGATGCCCCACTGACGTAAAACTGGGCGACGTGCTCCACATATCACCCTACCCTATCCAAATATTAGTCCACATCCCAGAATTAGCAGGAGAGGAAGTGAACAGTTGACCGCTGACAGAAGAGGTCCTAGGGTGTCCCCTCTCTCCGCGGGGATGCTGCGTGGAAATATCGGCGCCCCCACTTGGTGATCATCTTGGAAATAAACTAAATAAGCAATAATCAGTTCAAGTGACAGGACAATTCGTTTTAACCAACCGAATGTAAACGCCCGAAAATGGAAATTGTCGGAAAAAAATAACCTTATAGTTTCAATCAAGGTCTTCTTGGTTTTCATCGGCTCAGAAAAAAAAACGAATTTCACGGCTTTATTTATTTATTCCGACATGGACCGTTTTAAGAACAATTTCATTCATCATCAAAGTGAATTGAGGGGGAAACGGGAAAACGGAGAAATAAGAGGTAATAAAAACAAACAAACAAACAAACCTCAAAATCTTCTATAACGAAAAAAGAGGTCCGAAAAAATAAGCACGTTTTCACTATTGGGTTCACACTGGTCATTCAGCCAATTTTTTCCCCTTTATATGCAATTATTTTTGAAAAATCTCAACGTACCAAATTTTCCAATTAAGCTCTGCTCTTCTTTTAACCGATTTTAGGAAATAACACATATAAATCAAATTATTGTATTTTTTAATGTTAAAAAGCAAATGCATGCAGGCTTTTATGCTAATAAAGATTCACAGTAAAAATACTGTTTTAACAAAGGCAACATTTTCAATTTGAAAAATCACTGATCATATTCTAATTCGAGCAGTTGTGGGAAAACTTTAGGCTGCACCCATCCTGTTGGCAAGAACCAATTCTCGTCATTGCTGTGGAAAAAGAGGACAAAAATGAAACGGGGAGAATGGCCCGAAACACATTTCCTTTTTGGCATATCAAGGTGGCTTTCCTGTCCGGCTCGTTCTCTTTGTATTTCTCGGGGGTCATCATAAAAGGACATGTGCATAAAAACACAATGGAAATGAGCACAATGGCTCAGCAATGGTGAAACTCATCATTAACCTGGTGCCGTTCCATGCAAATTCCATCGTATATTCCCACACATATGAAATATGATAAGGACACTATTGATTTTATGTTTTAATTAAAATGTCAATACACTGATAGCTAGGGGCTAGTCCAGGGGTCGGCAACACGCGGCTCCAGAGCCGCACGTGGCTCTTTAGCACCATCTAGTGGCTCCCTGGAGCTTTGTAAAAATGTTTGAAAATGGAAAAAGATGTGGGAGGGAAATTTATTTTTTTGTTTTAAATATGGTTTCTGTACATTCTTAACGTTTCCCAATGCCGTAAAAATGTGTAGAATAAATATTATATTTCAACGTTTCTGTCAACGAAGATTTGGGTCAAAGCCTGCGACACACGTTTCTATTAGCAGGGCTGGATGCAAGGCAGGTGACTGTTGCAAAAAAAACCCAAAAAACACAGCGTTTCATGTACAAATCACCGAGGGTACTGGCAAAGAGAATTTGGAGGGCCATGAAAAGCATTTGTAAAACGGTACACGTGAGCCACGACAGTCAAAAACGCTACAAAAGTGCGTCCCATGCCTCTGCGTCAGACCTCGATGAAGGTAGGTAGGCATGCGTCTGTTAGTGTGTTGTGTATGGGCGGGTCGATCGCGGCAGCTTGGTTGAACGAAAAGTAGATCTTCGGTCAAAAAAGGTTGGGCACCCCTGCTCTACAGAATGCACTGCACAGAAAAAAAACATTTTATCATGAAGGCTCATCGTGTAATTGTAGCCAAAGTCATTTTGATAGAAGGCTAATATGGCTCATATAGATATAGATACATGTTGGAGCTCCGAAAAAAGGAGAGCTGTGGTGTTGGTTTTTTTAAAACGTACACTTTATTTATGCTTTTAACAGTCTCGACAAACACAGACACGTCTGCGGCGGACTCCGTGCCTTCTCTCCTCTAGTTCCACTCGAGAGGCGTTCAAAGACAGCCCCCGAAAAACGGAAATTAATGATCACTTCAATGACACTAAGAAAAGCGAAAATAATGCACCAAAACAGAAAATCTAGCAAGGAAATCACAAAATAAATTCATTGGGGGCATTTGTGAACACACAACAAACGAATGAATAACATAAACAATTCTGAGACAGTCCAGTCTCCTACATACATACAGCATGTGTTTCCTTCATTGTAAGTAGAAGGCTTTTATTTTTTTCAGCTCCAGACATATTTGTTTTTTTGTTTGTTTTTTTTTGTCCTATATGGCTCTTTCAACATTTTGGGTTGCCGACCCCTGTAGTCGTTCATACTGTATTGATTTACAACACGCTGTGATGATAGCCTGTTCCAGAACAAGAAATAAATCATATTTTCCCTACGTCTTGTAGTAAGTAAACCCTTTATGAAATGTAAGCCTTACGGCAGTTTCATCTATTTAATCACACAGCAAAATGAATAAAAATATGTGCAAAATGCTAACAGTCCCATTTGCAAATACCTGGTAGTGCAATTGTGTGTGTTTTTTTTTTTTGTTTGTTTTTGGGGGTGAGGGGGTTGGGGGGGATTCTCTTTCCACATGTAAGCGTGCCTGACAGCTGCCAACGATGCTGTTCAACAGGCTTCAAACTGGGCCCCTGCTGCTGCCATAATCTATTCCAACACTTTATGTACGTCCATCTAGGGCAGCAGGCTGACGTTAGAAAGAATATATCAGTGATTTTGGCTAAGGTATTTTCTGTGGTGCTTTTTTTTCTTCATTCAGACAGAGAAATGCACATCTTCATAAGAACATGGAACCCTTTGCTGCAGGTTGTGTGTGTGTGTGTGTGTGTGTGTGTGGGGGGGGGGGTGCCTTGAGTGAGATCACTTTTCAAAATCAGTCCTTCTCTTCTCCTTTCCTCTTTGTTTTAAAACTGGGAAGCTTTTAGCTTTTGAAAAGTATCCTTTTCCTATCTGCTTCACAAGCAGCCCCAGACGTCATCACCTCGCGTCTTTCCGCAGCCCGTTTGGAACGCCGGTAAATAGCTGGCATTCCTGCCACAAAGGACCGATGATGTAGGCCTGGGGCCTCCGTGATCTCCCCAAATTAATTAGGGCCTTTCTTCTGCCTAAACAGGATCCGGGGGCCTTTGTCTCTCTAATCCGTCTTAAACCTGGTATTAAACCAAGGGCAGAGTTTCTGCTCTTTTTATAAATATGACTGCTTTGCCATTTCTTGCTCGTGCCTGTGATCCTAAAGAGAGGTCAGCGGAGGAGAGAAGCCAACCTCCAGTCTTGCTCTCACCCCTTATACCTCCTGCTTATCTGCTCCCCACTGGCCTGGTATTTATTTGAATATGAGAAGGCCCGCTTGTTGTTTCTGGCCGAGGGGGCTTAGGGCTGAGAAACGTCCCATTTTCCACCTCCCCCTCATGTCTCTCAACCCCCGTCAAGTTCTATCATTCCGGATCGCTCGCTCCATCTATCCTTCCTGGGCCATCCTGGCTTGTTCACTCCACACCAGCCTCTCCCTACGTGAACTTGAACTACAGACCTCTGGTCAAACGCCAGTACAGGGTGGCGGACTGCGCCTATGTATGAGGACATGCCCTATTCTGAGCTGTCCCTCCCTTGCTGAAGCTAATAACCGCGTTCGATGCAGCCAAGCCAGAAAGGTGGCTAGCGCTTGCGAGTTTCCTTCCAAATATTTTGGCCAGTGAGTGAATATTTCCTTTAAAACCACTCCAGCCTCTAGATGTGTCTTTCAAGAACAAACCGTAGTTGCCTGCTCACTGGATTTTTTTGGCCTCTGTGAATGGAGGCTTAGGATTCCCCCAGTAAATCTCCACTTGGAACAACTGAAGGTGTTTTAACATGAGAATTTTCTTCCTGACATCAGTCTCTTCTAAGCAGCAGGAAGTGGCTAACATGTCCATTAGAGCGGGCCCCCAAACCCAGACAGTGAAATTCGGGGATCAGTAGCGTGCAGAGATTTGACTTTGAAGAATGCCAACACCACAGCCCCGGGTGGAAACGCAGAGCAGAGGGGACAGGAAAGTCAGCTAGAATGCAACTTTTTGTTTGGGCACACAGAAGATTTCAGTTGCGAGGGGGTTGGAGTGGCACTGTTGGTCCTTTTTCGTGGCTCCTCTTCTTAGCAGGAAGTCTCAGAGGAGGCAAACAATGTGCAGGATGGAGTCGGTACCAAACTTTGGAATGTACACCCCTCATAATCATACGGAGCTCAGCCCTTGATGATAACGTACAAGGACACCCTGCTTCCTTTGGAAGAAACGATACACTGCATTGTTTGATGGGCGAAAGCATCGTGGAGGTCTGAAATGTTTTTGAAGCAGTGATTAGATCACCGCTTGGCCTTGAGCACGTAGTCATGCATGCATATGATGAAAAAAACAACAAATAACTACTTTGTACATGGGGCTGCCATGCATGACGATGCTTTCGAGCACGGAGTCACTTCGCTATTCTTGTGTCTAAATATAATTCTTCAATGGACTAAAAGTGGCCTTTCTCAAGTTGTAACGGACAACGGGGTTTTGCGGTTTGTTTGACATTTTGGGTGAAATATTTCATTCCATGATAGAAGGGAACGGATGGGAGCAAATTGCAGAAATAGACCACAGAACAAGAAACAGACAAACACATGCACACACTTTTTGACTAAAATATACATGTGCCTTTTTGCTCTCTGATCACCATGCACTACCCTCTGTTCCAGCAGTTTTATGGTGGATCTTTTTTCAATTTTCCGCCCCACGCGACTGGAACAGTCTGTAACAAATAATGAAACTCATTTCATTCATCATTTAAACCTTTGGTGAAGGATTCTGTGAATGATCACCGCGCTTCTCTTTAGCCTGTTATGAAACTTTTATTCACCATATGCTTCGTTGTAATGTTCTCTTTAAACATACCTACCAAATTATACAATTTGTTGTATATATATTTATATCTGCTTTGATTTGGTGGAGACTTTTACGCTGCTGCCTGCAGAAAAAGAAAATATGTTCTCAATTGCTTTACCTGGACAAATGAGGGTTAGAGAAAAAAACATACAAAGTATGTACACACCGTAGATGTTTCCAAGTGTTTATTCACTAATATTGGAAAGTGTTGCGTGCAGACTGGTTTCGTGCATCTGAGGTGTTTAACAATGGATCGACAACTTTCCCATTTTAATTTTCCATGTGTATTAAGTCTTATGGCCTTAGAAATACTTTTTATTCATCGTAAGTATGAGAAAATCAAAGGCCTTTGTTTTAGTTACAGCGGCTTGTACGGCTGCTTTCGTTCACGCAAGTGTCGTTGTACGGTATGCGTCTTGTCCTCGTTCATATAGCCTCAACCAATCACAGTGCATTCTGGGCTGCCTGACGCTGATTACTGCGATTCATCATGTTAGTCACTCCCTGCCACCACATGTTTGTTTTGATCTCTTCCTGTCCAGCTCAGTGACAGTGAAAGATGAGGGAGCATGTGGCCAAGAAGGCACACTGCCATGGAGACCAAACACTCCGAGAAGCCTTTGGTAGTCCCAGCATGGATGTAAGCACAATCGATCCGGCCCGGCTCGCGGCTCCATGTCAGGGCTAAGAAAGAGGGGCGTGGGGGAGACTTGGCTTAGCTAATTGTAGACCCAAAAGTGTAACTCTAGGTGATGCGGGGATTAAGGCATGTTGACTTGTGTTCACTGGGGGACTCAACTGACACTCAGTTCCCCCAGAGCGGACAGTTCCTGAAACCTCCTGGAGTTGGTTGGGGGGGAGGCGGGGGGCTGGGTCACATTCGGGGGCCAGACCACATGACCAGCTCCTCTAAAACAAGCACTGCTGTGTCCGCAATGTCAAACACTTCCTCCATCGGCATCCATTAGCCCGCTCTCGAGGTGGCGAGGAACATTTGAGAAAAACCAAGGAAAACAAAGGGTTCGGAGATTAGGTGGCCTTTGCATAATGAAAACATTCCCTTGCCGATCACTCTCTTGACTGCAAAAAATACTCAAGGAATCCATTAGCGGATGTTGAATGTGTTCATAGTAAGCATCAATGACTAATGATTAGAAAAAAAAGATGAGGATACTTAAATGACACCTGATTTAAAAAAAAAATCATTTGTCGTAATTCTGCATGATATTTGATGTTCTGGATATTTTTCAGTTGTGCATATTTTTCCTGTTTGCATATTGAATGAACTAAAAAGGCCTACAATAATTTTGTCCTGCATGTAAGGGGGAACAAAGTTTATGTTTAACCATTTGAAGCAATCCAAGGTCAGATATTTCAACAATTAAAAAAAAAAATCTTTATTGCCACATTATTATTATTATGATTATGATTATTATTGCTAAATCCCGTATTTACAACTGGCAGACCATCTATTGCAAGCAAATAAAAAAAAAAAAGAAAACTTTGAAAATGAACTGAATGAAATAAACAGTACATTCAAGTCCTGCTCCTTTTCCAAAACAGCCAAAATATTTGGTATGAAAAAATCTGTACCACTTGATCTTGTCGATGTACAGTCAATTATTTTCTCCTCTTCATGCGTTTTTCATTGAGGTATTGCACAGGCGGCAACATTTCTACAGATCCTCTGAGAAATGAAGCAAGCGATGCAGACAAGCAGCACTCTCACTCAGGCTCATATCTGCAGCAACCTCCTGTGTTGCATTACACCGACAGGAGAGAAATTCAAGTTCAACATTTTTTTTTCACCTCATCTTGAATGAATCTCGCAGTAACTAGGCCCCAACATAATTGCACCAGTCAACAGCAAATTTTAATCAGAGATGGCTTTATGTGTCCCGAAATGTAATTGCCATGCTTATTTTAAAAAAAAAATGTATTTACTTATTTTTCTAGGCAGCTCATCAGGTTTTGGAGACATTTTCATTTTTTGTTTGACCTATAAAAGCTTGTGCAATACGGATTCTACCATGTGTTGTAATCGATAGCTTTTACATTTCAGAAACAAATTTCACCTGTTGCTCGCCTTGTTGAACCTGACGCTTATTTAACAAATATTACTAATTAAATATATTACTACACAACATATACTATTTTTATCATATTGTCATTATTGTCATAAATACATTCCTTAATGTATGAATATCCAAACAAGGCTTTCAATTGGATTCATTACAATCTAAACATGGATATAATAATGAATAATGCCATATAATAACCTACCTGGTAAAATAATGAATTAAAAACAAATCTGAACCTGCTCATCGGGCGAGCCAATCCAGATTAAAATAGAGAGAAAGCATGGGACACTAAATATGCAGATAGACTACATTTTAATGCATGCAAACATTTAGGATGACTGAAGGGAGCGTGTGCATATATGTGTGTGTGTGTGTGTGTGTGTGTGTGTGTGTGTGTGTGTGTGTGTGTGTGTGTGTGTGTGTGTGTGTGTGTGTGTGCAGGTTTTGCAAATAGCTGTAGCTCCACTGTGTGGTGTGCTGGTGTAAAAGCAGGGGGGAGAGGTGGGCACGAGGGCACAAAAACACACCCGTTGGCCCATTATTAGGAAGGACTAACTTTTCAAAGTGCTTATCTCGCCTGGATTACAGAACACTCGAACCGCATACAGGATTTTTCCCCGCTTTCCCTCACTTTATGTATAAGATGTGCAGAAGAATGAGAGAGGAGAACATATGACTAACCTAAATAGTGAAACATTTGGCTGGATGCTCACTGGTGCAAGCTTGTGTTTTGGGTGAACTGTGAGGGTGCGTCGCTTCAGAGGCTGCCTAATGCAGGATCAGGTGTCTGCGTCCATAACAAATGCTTGCATGCAGAGCTTCACATGGCATGTGCCCCCCTCTGGACACTTCATCGCTCCTCTCTCTTGAAATATTTAACTGACATTTCTCAGTGGGTGGTAGCACATTTAGAGGAACATGAACACATGCAATCAAATTGATGGGATTCATCGCAGACAGGATACCATGTTGGGAACACTTTCCCAAATGAGGTTCACTGCAAGCGTAGTTTCAGAAGTGATTCAAGAAAATAATGCTCAGCCAGCATCGTCATTATCGGAGAGGGATTCATTTCAGATGATGTTTTTACTGCGGGGATATGATGCAAGCATTTGACAATCAGGGATTTTTGATGTTGACACTTTGAAGCTGTCACTACTTGTTTACAGATACAAATTGGTAGGTAACCTTCAAAGGAGCAGAGAGTGGAGAAGTCTATGGAGCAGGCGGGGTCTCAACTTGTCTCTCTCCCTCCTCACTTGTGCGCATTCAGGTACAAGGAAAGAATGCCTTCAGTCAAACTCGCCTTTTATCACATTATTAGCAGGACATGTCTGAAGACTTTTCATGCATTTCTTATGACCACAAGCAATTTTCATTAGGTGCCCCTTCACAATTGAATGAGATTCTGGACAATGTATGCTTCCAAAATTCTGCCAAATCCAATGTGCACTTTCACCTAGGCTAAATCTTGTCATTCTACAACCACCGGCAATAATTCAGGACTAGTTTCAGAGGATGTTCATTCACTTGTTTCTGTTTTGTAGGAAAAAAAAGCAGATCACAGATTTGTGTCAAACAAAAGTAATTTCTAATGGCAAATTTCTGCCTTAGCCCCCCCCCCCCAAAAAAAATCAAGAAAAAAAATGCAGTCGTCAATTACATTTTTAGATCAAGTAAAGAATAGAAAAACATGGAATCGCTCAATTCTAAGGATCAATTACAGAATCACCCTGAAATTTCCATTCTCAAAACTGACATCTGCATCAAATTCGATCTGCTTGTTAGTCTGCAATTAAACAGCAGTGATCACACCTTGGAGAGCTGTTGCACGAAGTGGACAAACATGAATCATGGCTCACGAGAGATGACCACTGAAACAGAAAAGAGGATTATCAAACTGCTCCATCCGTCCATCCATCCATTTTCCGATCCGCTTTATCCTCACAAGTGTCACAGAGCCTATTCCAGCCGTCTTCGGGCAGTCGGCGGGGGACACCCTGAACCGGTTGCCAGCCAATTGCAGGGAACACAGAGACGAACAACCATCCACGCCCACACTCACACCTAGGGACAATTTAGAGTATTCAATCAGCCTGCCATTCATAGTTTTGGAATGTGGGAGGAAACCGGAGTACCCGGAGAAAACCCACGCAGACCCGAAGAAAACATGCAAACTCCACACAGGAAAGCCAGAGCCGGGATAAAACCCATGACCTCTGCACTGTGAGGTCGACGCGCTAACCACTGGACACTGGCCTCAGGTTTGAAGGAACTGATTCTTGTCCCAAACCGTTCCATTGAGAGTTGTGAATTGCATCTTGATGAAGTCAACAGAACTAATCCGTCAAAGGCAGCGACATTGTACTGAGGCCACCAAATCCGACCTCCTCAATCTCTCAGCTACGCCTAGAAAATCTGTCCATAAGCGTTATTGACAGATGCTGACACGCATCCGAGTTCAACTTTCGCTGGAAACGTATCTGATTCCCTGTTGACACTGGTCATGCAGACACTGAACACCCCATGTTAGGGGTTTCTTCAGGCTGGGATGCACGGGCGTAAAGCAGGCCAGAAGGCACTCGCCGCTGAGCCGCAACTTTAGGTTTGGTTCCAGCGGAAAAACGTGATCCAGTGGTTTCATTCATCTTGAGGGCTTTCTGAGCCATGCTTTGTCTGGTCCCACACCTAAGAGCCATTTGCACTTGGTGACCCTACCAGTGGCATGAAACCTCAGGCAACTTAGCCCCTAGGATCACTGGAACGTGGAAACCCTCCACCGGGATAAGGTAACAGTTAAGGGAATAGCTACTGTATACAGTATTTAAAATTCAAATTCAAATCTCCACTGCCAGCTTGTGGGTATGAAACAATGAAATTAGTTAGCTATTACTGTATTTGATTTTCTTTTCCAAAATTGAACGCACAGGAGAATGTTTAAGTGACTCCAATGAACAAATCCATGCAAGAGGAACACTTTTCATTTAAAGGGGCTGCGTGGCCTGTGAGTGAGGCTCCAACACCATCAATTTCCTCTTAGTGACAAATAATATGGAGCGGCCCGGTGGGCCAGTGGTTAGCACGTCGACCTCACAGCGCAGAGGAACCGAGTTCAATTCTGCCTGTGTGGAGTTTGCATGTTCTCCCCGGGCCTGTGTGGGTTTTTTCCGGGTACTACGGTTTCCTCCCACATTCCAAAAAACATTCGTGGCAGGTTAATGGAACACTTTAAATTGTCCTTAGGTCTGAGTGTGAGCGCGGATGATTGTTCGTCTCTGTGTGCCCTGCGATTGGCTGGCAATCGGTTCAGGGTGTCCCTCGCCTACTGCCCGAAGATGGCTGGGAGAGGCTCCAGCATCCTTGCGGCCCTTGTGAGGATAAGCGGATCGGAAAATGGATTGATGGATGGATGACAAATAAAATGGCCTTCCACATACAGCCGTGTCAGACAAATACTTGCAGCTGAATGCCCTGCGTCATAGTTGTCACGCAAGGTGGTTGGAGCTTGTCGGGAGCACCTCAGGGTTCGGTGCATGTTTGCTATGTGGTAGCAAGCTGCTGCGGTTAGCAAGCACATCTGCACAACATTGTGCATTGACATTTCCCTCCAGCAAAATTGCTGGTCACTGCGGTAAGCAGGATGTGATATGAACAAAGAATGTAAAATGACGTTGACAATAATAATTTCCTTTACTTTCTTAACTTGGTTGAACAGTTTATGGGACGAGGAACACACACACACACACACACACACACACATATCTATATATATATATATATATATATATGTTTTTTCACTTTTCTCACACACCTTTTGGGTAACGGTTTGTCATGACAAGTGCTAATTTGATGTCTTTATATTTTTAGGTCAATCAATGTAAACCTAATACGGACCCCCAACCACAGGTGAATGCGCTCCATCGTTGTGTTTGTTTGCATTTTCATTTATTTTTAGCTTCAGGGGTCTGTAGTAATCCTTCTCGGTATCAATGAGGGTGTGAAAATGTCAACTCCTTGGTCGAGGTAAAAATTTGTAGCGCTATTCTAAAGCCAGCTGATACTATTACATTTAAAGTTTAAATATGTGTGGCCAAAGTGGTTGAGATTTTACTTTGAAGCTTTGAAAGCAGCTCATTACTGCATAACTGTGGACATGGATTATGGCACCAAAGTTACCCACCCTCACTGGACACCGTATCACCCATTCCCTTCTAACAGCCGTGAGTGTCACTCACTTAGAAAAGTGTGTGTGTATGTGTGAGTGTGGATCTGTGTGTGTGTGTGTGTGTGTGTGTGTGTGTGTGTGTGTGTGTGTGTGTGTGTGTGTGTGTGTGGGGACGTGTTTGTGACTGTTTGCATTAGGGCAAGTAAACAGGGTTCAGGTTACCTCTGAAGGCTTATGCATGATATTCTTTTCAATTTAAAAGGGCAAAAATGCCATTTGGATGACAAATACTTGGCAACCAAAGAATAGTTAGTTTTCATCTACAGTGAGGGGTCAACTCATATTTCGTTAGATGATAATGCTCAGAATGCTCCATGCGCATTTAATGTGTCTTAGGGTAGTGTGGTCTTTTATCAGGCATGGAAGCATGGAGCATTTGCTCTCTTAAATAATCATGTGTGCCTAAAATGGACCCTACGTGATTTGCTTCAGCTTGCAAAAGGAAAAATAAAGTAAATGCTATGAAACCAATAATTTTTCCATATTAACCAAACCAAACAATTTGCCAATTTGTATTTCCTAAGATTAGAGGAGCTTTATCTGGGTTGAATTTTTATACTGCGTCTCATAAATATTTGAAAATGTACATTGACAGACAGATAGGTTTCAATATCTGTTACTTGATCTGGTGAAATTGACTCAAGCCATTGATTCCAACTGAAAGCAAAATAAATAAATAAATAGATAAATAATCTATCCCCGTGTATCCTACAACATAAAACACATCAATCACTTTGCTGATGTTGCTATTGAAAATTAAGGACACATATAAACATTTTGCATTTCTATAGATAACATTAACAATCATTTGCAATTGAGTCTCTGTATGATGGACTGTGCTGTACCAGTCGACAATGTACGATAATCATGAATACTTTTTGACCTTTAAACTCATTTTCAAAAATATTTTTGATGCGGAGATAGATAGATGAGGGGCTGCTGTATCAATATTCAGGCGACTCATAATTTAATTTTATTTTCAAAAAGAACGCTCAGTTTTTGGCATTTCGTTCCCCTTCTCCCCCGCTTCGTTGATTTATCCCATGTTCTGTTTTCCCTGGCCCACTCGGCTCGGCAGTTTGCCCTAGTTGCAGTCACCCAGAGCTGATGTCATACAGATCCAGCGAAAAAGGGCTCTACGCATTCACTCCAATAATAATCCAGAAGGCGGGAATGTGGGTTAAAACATCATCTGGGCAAGGGCAGTGAAAATCCATGCAATCCTTACGATGTGGACAACTGGGGCTGGTCTGAGAACGTGTGGCTCCTGAGCGGAAGAACAAGGTTGAGTACACGTGCGTCTGCGTGGAGGGTGTCGGGAGTGGGGGTGGAGCTGTCATAGAGAAGGATGCAGAGGAGTTGGATTCCAGGCTGCTGTCTGTCTCTACCTGGAACGAGACCTTGGGGACACTTTAGGTCAGCCCACCCAGAGGCAGAGACACCAGTCAGGCCTCTGTCAAAACCAGCTAAATCACGTCTAATGTGTTGCATGCATGTCTATATCACTTCATGAGAGGATCCTCAAAACACACACAGTTGGCTACCGTGTATAAGCAGTTTTTAAATGGGGCAATTTGTGATTCTGTCATCACAAGGAGGCACTGAGAATTTAGACTAGTTATGACTCGGAATATAATTTTAGAAAAAAAAAACATACCCATGGGTGGGTGATCTTGTGGATAGAAAAGATACAGACAGGAATTGTGTTGTGACATCACTGCAAAGCATGTCCTTAATCCCCCAATCAGATTGTGATGAAGTCACCCATATGCAACCACTCACGTGCAACCCCCAACGGGACATTTTACACAAGAGCCCTTTGCCCTGGAAAATAGTATGGGGTTATTTTGTGATTGTTCAAACCCTTTGTTGGTCAAGGCCGTTGTTTTTGAAACATACATTGAGAAATGTATGATGAAAAATAAAATGCATCAAGAGCACGTAATTTGAACAGAGAACACAGAAATGCGTGGTCCTGCATTCTCTTCAGTAATGCAGATGAAAAAAATTGTGGCTCCCTCCATCAGTTAAGTTGCCCATCCCGGATATATTTTCCACACAAAATTGCTGCATTTCGCACATAACACCGATCGACAGCAAACGTTTATCAGAGATGGCTTCATGTTTTTTATGCTGATTTAAAAAAATGTCTTAACTTTTTGTCAAGCACATCAGGTTTTTGAGAATTTTTCATTTTTTGTTTATTAAGTTTGACAAATTTTACCATGCATTGTAATTTATAGCTACGACGATTCAGAAAACAAGTCTACCTGTTGTTGAACCTCACCCATAATTCATGTATATGTTATGTCATATTCTTATGTTATTTGTCTATTGTAATTATTATTATGAAAACCTGTTGTGCAAGTGAAAAAAAAAGAGAGCAGTTTTGGAATCAAAGCAAAAAAAATTAAGTGTGAAAACGTACTTGCATCTCTGATTAAAATATTCTGGTATTGACCAGTGAAATTATACAGTCATTTAAACACATGACAGTGATAGCCCGATTGTGGTTACATAGAGAAGCAACGAGGCAGCACGTATCCTGTAACCCAGTTCAGACAGCAGCACAATTAGCCGTTTTTTGGCACCAAATCTCTTCTCCGACAATCTGATTAATGGAATGCAGGGGTCACCCACTTTTTTGAAAATGAGAGTTGCATCTTGGCTAGTGATAAATTCAAAGGGGTACCAGTTTGATATACACTTTTGAAATACCTTATGGGGCTATATCTCCTCATCGTTTTAGCCCTCTAGCTTTTCTCCAAATGCTATAATTTCGTCATGCACTGCAATGCTGACTTCCGACTTGTGCTTTTTTTTTTCTCCATTATCACCACATTTACATAAGTCCAAGTGTGATTTAAAAACAAGAGCAACAAAATATAATTGATACATTTGACTGGGGAGTGGATGTTTTTTTTTTTTTTTTTTCAACAGATTTCTATTTGGGTGGGCAGAGCAACTAATGAGGTGGGAGGAGTTGACTGGCACAATGGAGTAGTGGCGGGCTGTGTGGAAAGCCTATAGTTGAACAAAGGAGTAGAATTGTGACAATTTGTATTCCCCACAATGCATTTTGTGCTGAATGCATTGCTTGTTTTGTTTTTTTTTGTTTTTTTTTTGTTTGTTTTTGTTTTTTATTTTTTGGGGGTGGGGGAGTGTTATTTTTTGCATTTTTGACCACTGACAATATTGTGGCATTTTTAACATATTTGTCACAGATCACACACATCATTCAAAAAACGATTGTGTCTACAAGCATTAAGTCATATAAAAGAGGTATGCCACAGGAAGCTTGCACACAACATTCAAACAGCATTAAGGCTTCAGTGCCACGGTAACAACAAAAACAGTCACATGTGCCCACACACACACACGTACACACACATTTACAAGATTCAGCGTTATAAAACAAGTACCATATTTTCCACACTAAAAGGCGCACTGGATTGTGAGGCGCAACTTCAATGAATGGACTATTTTGTAAATTTTTTCATACATTGGACGCACCTACAATGCAATCTACAACGCATCCACTAGATGGAGCTACGCTCAAGGAAACACCAAACAGAACGATCAGATGTCAGTAAAACTTATTTAATAAAGCAGCGACACAGTTCACTTCACCAACAGCAAGTTAAAATATTGACTCGTGAATGTTGAAATCTCTTGCCGCTGCTCTATTTCCGTGTTCAACTGCGTAACCCTTAAGTTTGAACAATGCGTTGTCAGCATGTCTCGAGCAAGGAGCCATTTTGGGGTCGAAATTTTACCGTAATGACCATACACAAGGCGTATCGGATTTTAAGGGGCGCTGTGAGATTTTAAGAAAATGGAAGGCTTTTATGTGCGCCTTTTAGTGCGGAAAATACGGTATTCCAAGGTGGTCGCTGGTTCAAATAAGGTTAGCTTTAAAAGAGTTGAGGTGGTGTGTTGCCAGTTTCCTGCATACGTGACAGCAGTGTACATCATTCCACATTTTCTGGTCATGGCCCTCAAACACAAGCTCAACACATTGTGCTTTTTATTTTGTGGAGCATTGTGTGCCCGTGATCTGAAAACACATTTCTCAGTGAAAATAAATTCTCGTGTATTGCTGTGGCAGCGCCAAATGCTCAAGTTACGTTTGAAACCAACCAAACAGCCCAGTTTACTATCAAACAAAAATGCCCACAGTGGCATCAATTACATATTTTTCAGAAAAGGAGCCGGAGGGAATTCCCACAGCCGTTCCAAAGCAATGTTGTAACTGTGTCAAGCAGTAAAATGTTTGACTCCCTCCCCTATCCTAATCCATTTCCTCTAACCTGACCATTTTCTGAGCCGAGTGACTGGACCAGTGTGCAATACTACTGACACGAAACCATTTTAATCGCTGCCCCCGTTTGCCATGTCTTACCTCCACTCCTCCACCTCACTGCCTCACCACATCACCTGGTTGGTTCCTGGTTAAAAGGATGACAAATCACCTGCTGTTCTCTGATCAAGGCCCAAGTTTCCTTCTGGCCATGCCCCTGAACACCCCCCCCCCCACCACCGCCCCCACCACCACCACCCTCACACGCGCACACACACATGCCCTCCTATCCTTTAGACTGCCCTGCTAGCTTCGAGATTTCTCATTTTGGAATGTTATAGTGGGCTCGTTCAGCCTCATCTGTTAACAAACCCCACCGCCATAACACCCTCAATTTATGAGAGCCACGTCTTGTATCTCGAAGTTTATCAAATCTGCCTGCAAACATAAACAATGTTTGAGTGTAATTGTTGACAGTGAGAGAAATGTGACCGTTGGACATTATGGTTATGTAATTGTGAATTTGTAACAAGGACACTGGATCTAGTTTCTGAATGTGTTATGTCACAGTCCTGTTGCATGAAATAGTTCATCTGAACATGTGTGCTTGCATGTGTGTAACTGCTTGTGGCTTGTGTTTGCATACCTGAAGCATGAATTGGTCTATTTGTGCGTGTGTGTGTGTGTGTGTGTGTGTGTGTGTGTGTGTGTTGTGTGTGCGTGTGTGTGCCCTCACTACAGAACTGCCTGCGTGCCTGTGAGGCAGTAGATCTATCATTCATAGTGCGTTTACCTACCACTTCACAGAGTTGTATGTCCAGGGTAAACAACGTTTATCATTGCATGCAAATGAGGCTGTATGCCACAACCTCGACAAAGAGCTCATTCACTGCGCGGATGGCCTTTAACCAGCACACTGAATTTGATACTTTAGATTACAGGCTTATTCCCAGGCATTATGCGCCACTTTACAATCCCAGACACACATATTTCATTCACAGCCTTATTCTGTGGAATTTTCAGAAGCCATTAGTGCCTCCCCCCCAAATTCAAGTAAAAAAAGGTTCTGATCTTTACTTCTTGAGTTGTGTTTATCTCCTCCTGTATAATAGACGTCATGCATTTCTAGAGAAACATGATCACAATGCAGATTCACCACAGAACTGCATACCTGTCAACTTTTCGGAGCGCCAACCTGTATAAACTACCAAAAAAATCCTTATAACATACCAAAGCATTTTATATGTCAAAATAACGGCAGAAAAAAACCCACGAAATATGAATGATATATTTGTTTCCTTGTAGAACTTGCTTGTACACTACCGAAGTATGCAATGAATACTCTGCTGTTTTCAACTAGGAACCACGTGATTTACTGGAACGTTACCGGAAATGAAAGCATTTGAGTAGACTAGCACCATTCTGGGCAAAAGCAAGCGGAACTACCTGTTAGGGGAAAAAAAAAAAACGGAAATTTTCAGAATCCGTATGATTTGTGCGATATGGCCATATACGTAAGATTCACCACAAAATCCGTATGAGCTATGGCTGAACCGTATGAGTTGACAGGTATGGAAATGGCAAAGCCACCAAGAAACAGTGAGCATTGAGCAGTCTTGATTTCAAAACACCAACCTCAACAGGACTTTACCTGCTTGAGTAAATAGTTTCTCCACTTCATGCAAAATCTTTTGTTTAATGACTTACTGTTAAGTTTGAGACAATAAGGCATTCCTCCCCCCAGCTTTAAACCCTGCGCTGAAACAATGATTTGGGGATTTTCCCAATCCTCGGAGTGTCTAATTCACGTCTATTTTTAGTTCCTTTCTAATTACATAAATCTTGTTTACAGTTTATCAATATTTAAATGAGCTCTATGTTCAAGTGTTAACTGTTTATGTTTTTTAGATCAAGTCTGCACATGCTGAATGAAGCATGTGGATTGTATACTGCTCTGCACAAGTGCAGGCCTTCATCGTGCCGAAAACTTGACACGATGCCAATGGTGCAGCCTTTAAGAGGAAGGCGACTGACCTGGTAATCGAAGAAGGCAGTTGAGCTGCTACACATGAGCTTGGAGTTGATCATTGATGATCATTTTTGTTATATTTTGTGTTTTTGTATGGGATATTATGATTAGCCGCTCAATAAACAGAATTTTATGGTGCTGTTAAATTCTACACAACAACAAAGCACACAAAGTCACTCTTGCAATATTTATCTATGTATAACCAGATTCGGTTATCTTAAGCATATAAAGGGTAACTGAATTATAGTTTGTTGCTCCCCGACCTGCCCAAGCAGGATTTTTTTTTCTTTGAAAAGGAATGTGATAGTGTTAAATGAACTTCCGGGCACTCTCTTATTTTGAAACACGTCCCTGCAGCTACCTAAGGTTTCATGCGGTGACAAAATGACAACGAAAAACACTGCCCATTAAAAAAAACAACATGTGATTATATAAATGAGCAGAAGTGGGCATTCCGTCAGTCCATCATTGATGGATAACCGTTTTGCTGATGATTGACAAATGACAAGAGACTTTAAAAAAAATGAAGGACTGAGCACTGATGGAGGTTGGTTTTCGCCCGTAAGTGTTAAAGTCACTAACCCCTTCATGTACCGGCCATTCAATCTGTCACTGACGGATGCCCATTTTGCGGACGACTGACAGAAAGACGCCCAGTCTGTGTCGTGGGTTTGTTCATGGGGCTGAATACAAGCAGTGTTGCTTCCATTCACTATATGTGCCCCTTTATCTATCTTGTATCACTTTTAAATACCTAGTACAGAGTAGATGTGAGTGACATCTCCTTAGGTTCGTCTCTAAGAGTAATAGATTAGGTAATTCAGCACAATAAATCAACATTCACACAAAAAGCAAGTGTAGCCACGAATGTGTTGAATAAAAAGTACGTATTTACAGAAATGGTAAAATATTTAAAAGCTCTACCTTTCTAAAGTTGGCTTCCTAGCGCACAACATGCTTACCTTGGGCCCCAAAATAATAAAATAAAAATAAACTAAATAAGTGTTCCTCCCATTGGGAAACGTCGTTGTTCTCAATTTTCCAGTGTCCATGTCCAAGTCAAGGTTATTTGTCAAAGAGATTCGTCCAACTGCACTTCTGTTCTGTCAAGTCTTCTGTGACTCACCAAGACGAGTAGAAAAGTGGGCACTAAAATCTGCATTGTTTGATAACAGGCTTGGTTTGAAGACAGATCAGACCAATCAGAGAATCTAATGGCGTCAACTGGTCTCATTTTTTCTAAGGAAAAAAGACAACGTCAAAAAAGGGTTAGGCTCAAGGCTTACAAGAGTCAGTGCTACGAAGATAAGTACTGGAATGTGAGATTCAACAAACAGGAAAGAATGATACAAAAAGGTACATTCATGAGGTGATCACGGATAACGATACACTGGTGAGGAAGAATAAAGTAAGGGGTAGGTGAACACAAGAGGAGTAGGGAGGGGCAGGACACAAACAACACAGAAACAGACATGACAAGGCCGGCCTGGCCCCAATTGCTCATGCATGAAAGCCCAAACTGGATTTGTTAGAGTGGTGGTGATGTTTTTGATGGAAAAACATTTCTTTTTTTGCATTTCCCATGAGAGTCAGCTGGTCAGAAAAAAAACATTCACCAAGTTGGGAAGATTTTCTGTACCGAAGAACCAACTGGGGAAGTTGCTGCTAAAGTAATGTGTGTTTTCTGAAGGATAAGGATGTGCTTCCTGTCAGTCACACTTTTGGTTTTACATTTCGCGACCAATGACGGAGCCACAATAGCATTAAAGTGGAAATATTATAATTTTTTTTTTTGCAGTAATATATGTGCTGCAATTTAAATGGGACTAATTGGTAGCGTGTTTGTGGAATAAGATTTAAATGGATTTGTTCATTAAGTACGAAAGTCTGAAAGATGCCATCGCCCAGCAGTGCAGCGACATCTCACCGAGATCGCAGCATTAGGCCCCTGAATATTAACCATCGCCCAGCAGTGCAGCGACATCTCACCGAGATCCCAGCATTAGGCCCCTGAACATTAACTTCCTAGCTAATTGTTATGTAAACTCAATGCTAATACGGCGTGTGAAGTATAGCTCGGGAAATTTAGAGAGAACTCAGTGAAACTTCCTAGCTTATTGTTATGTAATCTCAATGCTAATACGGCGTGTGAAGTATAGCTTGGGAAATTTAGAGAGAACTCAGTGAAAAAACATTTTATCTATTTTGAAACGTTCTCTCAGCAGACTGCAGTTCAGAAGAAAGGAGCACAAATGCTGGGAAGAGGAAGCATTTCTCACAGAAACAATGAATAAATGAATGATATCAAACAAGCAAAAATAGACACCGAGCACCTAAACCCAATTTTCCGTGCTCCAAAGGAAGTGGGAAGATGTCTAGACTTATCAAATCCCACCCCTTCTCCATAGTTTCTTCTAATTTCTATTTCTAGTCCTTGTCCATGGTTAGAATAATACTAAAGATAATCACAGTTATAACGTTAATGAACCACGATGTCGTGATAATATAAAATAATAAATACACTCAGAGAAATATACCATAATTATAAATCCAAAAGTGGTGCAAACACGCCAGACGGCGAGCTCATCTGAAGGCCAACAAGCAATCGATACCATCACGCTTCCTACCCCACGTTCGCTCATTGGACAATAACATGTTCATGATTACTTCACCAGAGGTTGGGTGGTTCCAGCGAGATGAGGAATTGTTCCATCCTTTGCTTGATGGAAATGTAACTAAATGACAACATGCCCGACTCTGCTTTCAAAATGGATGCACTGAAAACGAGTTGAGTGTTTCTCGCAAGGCGACACAAGGGGCAAAGTGATAGTTCACGTTCGGTCTGAACATAGCATGATAGTGAGCCATTGCGTGTACTTCACCGTTGTTTACCTGTACATTCCTCCGAGTGCGATAGGTAACCAGAGATGGGCATTCCCTCCCTGGGATGGACAGTTGGACGCTCATTTTGGGGACAGACGATGAGAGGTTTTTGAAAAAGGACAGAAGTGGGTTTTCGTCCATCCCTAACCGGGTTAAGTATGTGGTTTTGGGAGGCAAAATAACAAGGCCTGTAGTCAAACACTGAATTTTCTTAACAGTCTATTAATAATTTTAAAGGACAAGGGCGATTTAGATCTAAATAAAGATGGAGGGACGATGACGGAAGGGTACCCAGATCGCGGACGGAGGACGGACCGGCAAAATAGGGTGCCCATTTCTGATGATTTCTGATGCTAATGCTAGAGAGGCACGAAAGGCGTTTCACGACACCATCGGTGTCACTCCAAGCACCCAGAGGCATTTTACGCGGTATATTTTATACATACGGGCAGGAAGGGCTGATAGATATCAGATTCTAGCAACTTCAAACGTAAATATGCTGTGCCGCGTAAAGGAGTGGATGCAGTGTTTTAAGCATACTTTTCGAAGAAATACTTTGCAGAGTTCGCTAAGCAGCATCAGATAAAGAGCATATGCACATCTTGGGTTGTGTTCCCATTGATGTCAAATGAAGTGCTAATACAGTGACTGACTGAGTGTGTTACTGCATGTTTGGAAAGGCACATCCAAGCCCATATTTGCTTTTATTTGTTGCACGTGTGTGTCCCTGTCTGGTAGTGTGTGTCCACCTGCAACTCAGGCTATTCATCAAGGTGAAGTGAGCTCATGAGGGCGGGTCTGACAGGGATTCATGAATGTATGGGCTTCTAGTCCATTTCAAATCCAAGTTAAATCCGTTGAACCTTGGAAATATTTACTTGATGTGACACATCCCCAATCACTTTTGATTCATAGAAATTTTCCAAAGCTGTTGGTGAGATCAAAGATGCTGCACATAAGATCTTGCACACAAATCAGGATTCACCAGCATTCACGCATGTGCTGGCTATGAAAATAGAACCCGGAAAGTGAAAGACTTGGACAAAGTCTTGAGCTGGGGTGTGACGCTACCTCACAAAGGGTGTGGCGCTACCTCTAGAATAGAATCTCTCCTCCCTTTTTTTTTGGGGGGGGGGGTGAAGAGGCATGGAGAAGCAGAGGCACACTGTTACACAGGAGTTAAGTTTCTGTAAGTGCCTCAGCTTCTGCATGCCTTTTTAGTATTTTTTTTCCCCTGCCAAGTTTGAAGAGCACTTGATATATGTTTCTACATTTAATGGTTGGAGTATGTCTTCAACTCACTTTCATCCTCCTTTTTTTTCTTATGACAATTTCTTTCTCTGTTTGCTATAGGACTCGAACCCGTGTTATCTGACTACAAAGTCAAAGTACTTACGGACTGAGGTACTGCCTCTCCTAAGCTGGTAAAAGTGAACCAACCCATGTTCACCTACTTCCTGTGATTCAACAAGAGGAAATCCAAACACCAAGTTCACAGGGTTGTGCGGCTCAGATCCAAACAATGCTGCTGCTTGGGTGCACTTGGTGTACTCTGGTGCCTCAGAGTGGGCATGTGCTCAATCCACCGCTGACCATATTCAGGGTGTGAGAAACACCACAGCCACCGAGTGTGAAATGAAGCCACTATATCGTGAGTGACTTTAAAGTAGAACACATTTAAAATCCAATTTTAAATCAGCCAACAATGCTTTGCATGCAAGGAAAATCACGTCAGCACGACATTAGGATCCATCCTAATTTTTGTGTTTTGTAAGAATTCCAATCAGATAATAAAGAAATCTTGATCCCCAAACAAACATGAGCAAAATTCAACAGCCCTTGATCAAGCACACATGCATATCGTTGATTAGGAGCGCTGTAAACATGGCTCTCTAAGGAACAGAGGCGATAATGATGTCATGATTAGCTTCATACACAAACATCCTTCCGAGATGTGCCAGAGGCATGCAAAAACACCGGTACAGTGCTTGAAATGTCATGTTTGTCGATGATTCATATTTCCCCAAAAAACTCATCAGGGTACATATCTGGAAGGATAAGAGAGTGAATGAAGTGTGGGAATTTGTTCTCAACTCATTTCCCTATTCACTGTCAGCATTATACCGCAATATTTTAAATTGTTTTGTAAAAGGTATAGTTTATGTCAATATGCGAATATGACCACAACTGCCTTCTTATTTTTGCCATCTTTGCAACATTGCAAAGATCCATCCCATTCTATCCACCGGTGACGCAGAGATCATAATTCTTACTTTGTTACGTCCCACCTTGACGATGGTAATAAGTTGCTTTTTGGTCTGCCCATGTCGAGTATTTAAAAGCCTACAGTTAGTACAAAATGCTGGAGCAATACTCATGACGACAACAACAAAGTTTGATCATATGACCCCAATACTTGCCAACTTGCACTGGCTCCCAGTCCACATGAGATGTGATTTCGAGGTTTTATTATTTACTCATGGCTCAGAATCTTCGTATCTTGCTGACTTACTGGTTCTGTATGTTCCATCCTGAAACCTCCAGAACACCACACACATAAATCCTGCTCCATCACCGGTGTGGTATCCACTCCTCTGTGACAGAGCTTTCGCATGATCACACGGGATCTCACATACACGAAGATGAGCAGATACCTCTGGGTATACGCCAATGCTTGTCAAGTGTTTCCGAAAAACACCGGAGACGGGAGCGTTGTAAAATGACGATGTTAGCAATAAAAGACTTGAGAAATACTTCCTGCTGCCTAGACAACCCACATTTAGAGAAAAAAAAACATTGGAAGGACATATTTTGTTTTATTTACTGCCTCCTTCTTGTTCATCAGTCAGGGTGCTTCTGTGATTGGCTATATTCCATTCACGTGGAGTCAAATAGCTTGAGAGTAGTCCGCTTTCCCCACACGTCCTTGGTTGGGAAGAGGCAAAATCGGTGCAACAGCAACCTGATTGTCTTTATGTGCGTACCCTGCCCATGGTACTGAGGTGAGACGGGTTGTTTGCATCTGACTTACTTGCATTTGCTGGCTTTTGAAGTATAACAAAGGCAGATTATAGCCAGTTACAACCGGAGTGTGAAGCTTAAAAACCAATACTCACAACCCAGGCCCTTTCTGTTTAATGCAATGGTAGGTTTCATTTCTTCAGGTTTTATTTGACAACTCGCTTTGTCACAGATAAAATTGACTCATCTCACTTGAAGATCACACATGCAAAAATAAGTTAATCACGGATTTTGTTGTATTATGGCATAATTGTCAAACTTACAAGATTCACATTAGTGAACAAAATGTTAACTAATTTGAAAGTAATTTCAGCAAAAGGACATTTCATTCTGGCATTCACATGCGTCACGAGTTAGATCAGCACATTCTGGATGAGTGGTCACCAACTCCAGTTTTCAAAGGCCCCTAAAATGCATGTTTTAGATGCTCATCAGCAAGCTTTGCAGAAGCCCGATCATGATCCTGATCATTTGAATCAGATGTGTTGGAAGAGGGCAGCAATAGGCACCAGTCCAGCCACAATGGATGTAGCTTGATCGCACGGCAGACTCATTGATACGTTAAACTGATGTATCGTTACGCCCCTAGTTATATCGACTGCAAATGACATGTTTTGCTAGGTTTATCTGTGAAGTGACGGGGATGACATTGAAAACGACCTTTCTATTTACTTTTTGTGCATCTCGCTGCAAATAGATTTCTTTAACTTGCTGAATTAATTCATAGTTATCTGGAGTCGATTATTTTGGGATAAGGGGAGGAATTGCAGACAATTAAACTCTGATCACGATAATGTGGATGGGAAAGTAGGTCGGCAGTGTTTTCTGGTTAAAAAAAAAGGGGTCCCATTTTCCTGCAATGGAATCTTCTTGAGTATCTGCATTTGAGATTTACTGGCCCACTGGGTCTCATCTGGTTTCCTGTAGGTTAAACCGGTGTCCTGTACAAGCCCAGAGGGTTCAGGGGAAGCCTGTTGGCAGGAGCTCCCTCGATGTGTTCTGCTTCCAACTCCCCCTCCATCTGGCCCTCAACATCTCAGGAGGTCCGTACAGGCCTGGCAGTCCGTCAAAGACGCCCTTCTTCTGCCTCATGTCCCTCGGGAGGCAGGCCCCCCATTTATGCAAAGTTAAGTCCTAATTGTGGGATCAGCTTACAGGCTAAATTCTACTTGAGCCCATTAACAACTGCAGTTAATTGTAAGTCAAGCAGAGGTGAGTGTGATACGGGAACCCAGGGGGATAGCGAGGAGTGAACTGTCATGAGGCCAGCTATCATGCGCAAATATATTGATGTATGTGGCCCTCCCACGCAACATTACATCTCATCTTTGTTGCGCTTTGTGTCAGGGATTTTTGTTGGTACAGCAGAAGATTAATTGTGGAGTTCACTTGTGCACTGCTTGTCAATTTTCCTCCAGCAAAGCTAAGTGTGTCAGTTATGGAATTCTCAATTTGCATTTGAACAGCACATGTTGACTTCAAACTGATAAGGAACCAAGTCATCAGGTGGCAAACATGTGCAGCCGAGTTACTGGATAAACTCTAGATGGTTTTGAGGGTGGCTTTTGTATCTGCAGGATGAAATATTCACATGACGTTAATGAATAAGAATGGATGAAAGGTGACATGGGTAGGCTGAACAGAGATTGCGTCTGGTCTTGTGGCACTAAGCTTGCTTTTATTGAATTCTCTGTTTTCTTTCGGAGGCTCAGGCTAAGATGGGGCAGACAGGTGGTAGTCTGAAGTGAGATGATCATTAGGACTTTCCCTTTGACCTGGGAGGAAGCTTGGACAGCTGCAATGTCTTTGAGTGGATGAGGGCTCAGTGGATGGACAGGGTTCGTCTGGTCACTAACAGGTTGGTAGAGGCAATGGGTGGCCCAAAAGATAAGAGGTTTCCTTGCACATACCATTGTGAATAACTGCAGAATTCAGTGGAAAACAGTTTTATCGACAAGAGGGAGAACAGACATAGAATGCTGCAATGCCTCTGAATTACCATATTCAGCGTCCGCAAACTGGAGAACATCCTTGCAAAAACATTTATTGTGCATCACCAATATGGTGTAGCATAGCCCGGATAAACCGTCACTCTGAAATGATTTGCGTAATCTTAAGGGACCAGTGCTAAGTTTTAATAGTATGTCATACTAATATGTTATCCGGCTCTAAAGTGCAAACTAAAACAAATCTAATACAATTACTGAGAATGAGGAATCTTGGTTTTTAATTCAGCTCTTGTTTTAGTCGAGCATTCGTATGATGTCATTAGAGGGTTTGCGTATGTTGAAAAACTTCTGAACAGAAGGTCTTCCACATTTTATAACATGTAATGTATACCTCGTACTGACAAATTGTTAATTTTTCTTTCAGTGATGTCACCTAAAAGACAGACTAAACAAGATCCTGCAGATTATGAATGTTGCACTCCATGATGTCATGTTTTGAAACATCGCGACATTGACAAGAACTGATTTGATCATGTTACTCCTGTAAGGGAATTTTCTGGATTGGCTACCTGTAAAATGGTGACAACTACACAGATCAAGAGAACATTTTAAAGAGATGTGGTTTAAGATGTCCTTAAACATATTTTTGCCACTTATTTAAAAAAAAAAAAAAAAAAAGTTTCCTTTTTTCCCTGCCGTTTCAGATTTTGAGATATTTTCATTTTTTGTTTTTAAGTTTGACCTATAAAAGCCTGCCTGCACATGCCATGCATTTTTAATTTGTAGCTGTGACGTCAGAAAAAAAAAGTCACCTGTTGCTGATCCTAACCCTTAATTCATAAACAGTCCGAAATATATTATAGTGCTCTTAGATTTATTATTATTATCAGCTCGGGTGTTTAAAACAAGGTTTGGTACACTATGGCTATGACTATGACAAGAAGCAAGGTTGGAAGGTGACCTGAAGAGACTCGATGAATTGGCAATGAGACAAAACAAATGAAGGGATGAGAAACAAGTGAAGGGGAAACAACCAAGGAGCAAGTACACAGACGAGGAAGGGAGCAGGGAGGCAGTGAACAAGCTGCAGGTCACGCCAAGTCTTTTTTGACCTGACATATTTAACTGTTAATATTGTCAGGGCAAACCTTAACATTTGTACTGTACATTGTTTATAAGTACAACGGATACAATTTGAGACCTCCTGCAATCACACAAAATGGTGGGACTTTCTCTCTGAGCTTGAATGTTGCGGTCCATGACTTTTCAATTTTAAATTTGAGAAGTTATTGAAGCTGGATAACACTTGGTCAACAGCACAGAATGTGCAACATGTCTTAAAACTTTCATTTTTGGCTGACACAAACTCAAAATAGAAACTGTATTTCCAGTTTGAAAACATGAACCTTTCCTTCCTCCACTGTGCTCCGAAAGCGTGACATGGCATGCCAATCCCCCAGACGGGATGTGAAGTTGTGAAGTCCCCCAATGCCTCACTTCAAGCTGCAAACGCTGTAGTTCCCCTTTTGTGTTCCATGACGTTTTCATAATTTTGTTCCACAATTTTTTGTTGTGTGCCTTTTAGTTAGTAATAGGGTGTTCGGCAGGGGCTCACTTACCTAGTCTTTCCACCTAGGCTAACCAAATAATATAGGGAATGCCACACTTTAATAGAGAGTGTCACAACATGAGGGGAGAAAAGAACGAGCGAGCATTCTAAATACCAAGACGGAGCGCCATGTTAGGCTCCTCCGGCCTGCTGTTTTGGTCTCCAGTGCCAGGGAGGCTGCGAACAAGTGCCTCGGTGCGCCTGCTTACGAGTGATCGCAAGGACTCACCATTGTAGTCCTCCCCATCTGCCGTTGCGACAGTTGTTGATAGTAGTCCATTGTAAATCCTGAGCCTGCCAAAGCTACTTTCCCACTAGCATGACTGAGTAAACAAATGCATGTGGAGATCAGTACCCAAAGAAAACCCACACAGGCTCGGGGAGAACATGCCAACTCCACACAGGAAGGCCGGAGCCGGAATCAAACCCTGCACCTCTGCACTGTGAGGCGGACGTGCTGACAAGTCTGACAAGTCGACACCATGCCGCCAACAGGCGACTGACTGCAATACTCTGTGAAGAACATCAATCTTCAACCAAATGAATATATCACCCTCTTGTCAATGTGACATAAGGACAATACAGTATACTTTTGTGACTTTGATGAGTAACTGTAATCTTATTACTTGACTGGGAAAATGAATGAGTTAGATTAGTTGTTCCTCAAAAAAAGTGGATAGATAGTGGTTACTGTTTTATTGGCATCACTGACTATGACGTATTCATAGTCCGTCTTGCAAATCAAGCCATTGTTAATGCGTTCGAAATAGCTGTGAAAACAACGAAAACTTCATATTACCTTCACCCATTAAGAGCAGTCAATCTTTTCAGAAATCATAAAACAAAACCCAAATGAATCTCATGAGTATCAGTGCAACAAGGCATTTTTTTTTTCTATTTTGTGTAACATGTTGCCTTCTCAGTCAACAAATGAAATAAAAATAGCAGCGGTGTTATATTTCAATACCGTAATTCATGCCTCAATATTTCCATCTTTGTCCTGAGCCTGAGGTGTGTTGTGGCATGCAAGGTGAGAAAAATCCCACCTTGGCCATCTTCCAAGACACTCAAAGAATTGACGCTCTGCCCTCTGGGCTTTTCCTGCTTGTCTTTACACAGACGAGCATAGAAGCTGCACAGCCAAGAATGATTACATGTCTTTTTCAACTGACACCATTCTCTGCCAACTGCTACTAAAACATCAAGGTTCGAACTGAGAGTTTGATGGTCTGGTTTGATGGGATTGGCAACGTTGAAAGCTGCACAAACAAACACGATGCAGGAAGATATTCGCCATCTGCGGACTGTGCTGTTTTGGAAAGATGATTCAGATGTAGAATGTTTTGTCGGAATGACAAATTTGGGTATCTAAGAGTGGATTTGGATGAGTGTCTCAAGGCTATTTGTTGCTGAGTGGTAGGCAGAGCTTTGATAGACAGCTACACCTGACCGTGCACAATCTTTGAGATCAGCCGCTGTTACCAACGGCTGCAGCTGTCTAACAATGAAGACGAGTGTATATGTATGATACCCCAACCCTGATAACCAACTCTCCAGTGGTGATATTCTTTATAAAGCGTATCCATGCATTTTTATCCTCCTATAAGCCTCTGTAATAAGATGATGAAGGATGTGGAATCTCACAGCGGGATGGCCACACACACAAACAGCTATCTGGGGCTTAGAGTGTTACCATATTATGGGGTCATCTAACCCTTTAGTGTCCTGCCTTCGTGTCTGTTTTCTTTTTCATTCATTTTGTTTTCCATGTGTTCTGGAATTTCTGGACTAGTATAATTTGTTGAACTCAATGACCTGTGTGTTGCTTCTTTTTTTTTTTAATTCAACAAGAGATGTGCAGGAGTATTAGTTATAACTATGTCAACATGTACAGTTTATGTATGACCAAACAATAGACCAAATAATCTTTCAGGACACCTGGGTATGTGACGCAATGACACTAAACACTTAATTCTGAAGAAAATACATAGTGTGTTTACTCGGAAATCACTGTCCAATGTCTCAGCCATTTCACATGCAGTGCTGTTTGGGCTAGTGATATCCATGGTGAACGTAACATAAGGCTGTATATTCACAAAGTGAAAGACAGATTGTTGAATTGCAAAACAAGGAAGGAGATTTACTGGGAAACATTAGACGCCAAAGCTTTGCTAACACTACCACCAGGGAGCTCTTGTTCTATTGCTGAAGGTGCAACACACTTTGGCACAAACATTGGCACAGCACAAGTCTAGTGTGTTTGGGGTCAAATTGCACCTCTCTGATGTTGCCTCACCCCCAACTCATCCTCTAATTTGATCATTGAAAGTAGCCTGCACAAAAAATGGGGGCATCATCATCATCGTCATCACTGTGGCAATGATCTATTTCACGGTTTCGCAATTAGGTGACAAAAGTAGACAAAACTTTTTCACATGCACGGTCGTGCAGGTGCAAGGCGGTCTATGTTTGCCCATATCACATGCATGGCTGATTATATCGTCAGCAGGTAGAGAGCTTGCAGGGTACCTGCCAATGTCATGCACAGACTCCAGCATATCTATTTCTGTTTCCGCAGCGTCAAGCATGGCATACTCAGGTTTGAATGCTCTGATTTCAATGGAAGTGAGCGATGCCGCCATGATTGGCCAGGAGGAGGCTCATTCCATCCCACAATGGCACATAACGCCCCATTACATCTAATTCTACCTGTGCAATGTCTCGCAAAATACCAAAAGAAAAAAATCCACCCATGCGCACAGTTAGACTGTGCTTTGCGCTAGACTTGTGCTGGGAATGAAAATAGCCATTTGTGTTCTTTTTTCCACCCTCCTCTCCTCCTTACTTTTTTCCCTGGCATTAGCAGGATCACACCGAAGATCGAGGTGCTTCAAAGCCGCCCCACCTGAGGAAGATAACCAAAGTCAGTGCATTGATTCTGTTTTTTTTTTTTTTTTTAAATTTTCTGATGTCCTTTGTTCCTTCTTTTTCTCTGAAGCGTTGGTCGGACCAAACCAAAATAATGAGGCGAGTCTTGGAATAACAGTAGCACTAGTAGTTTCTACTTAGTTTGGGGCACTACTGAGGGCTTAATTAGCGCAAAAAAAATAAATAAATAAATAACTTACCCATAATACGTCATGCACTGAACCAATGATGTTTATGGTACAAAAACAAACAAAACAAAAACAACACACAACACAGCCTTGGGTGTTCAGACCAAGACCTTTTGTAAATTGAAAACGGTGCTTGGACTGAATAATTGTTTTCACCGAAAATTTTGTTTGTGAAGCAAAATGTTCATCAAAAACCAAGGTTCCGCTGTATGGTAATTATTTTAATGTAATTACCATCACAACGATGACTTCCTTTTAAACATGAAAACCTGTATGTTTGCTACTATTATTTGGACAAAGCTAAAGGAATTCACTTCAGCCCAGTCACCCATTTTCCAATACTGAAAACAAACATTTAATTTTTTTTCCTATCACTTGTCCTGTTCCGGGTTAAATGTAACAATCCCAGTTGAGCGATGGGTTATATGCTGCGCCAGTTCGACAAGTAAGACTTTTCTTTGAGGTGCAGTTCAGTTTGCATTCGAATGAATAAAACCCTAAGCTACTGTATGTGGACCCCCGACTCAAAATAAGCCTGAAACTCAGAAATGCTGTTTTGGAAAAGACCTTCTGATGGCAGACAGGAATATGGTGAATGCGTGTAACTGGTTTGGACGCCCTCTTTCACAGTTGCACATGCATACGCACGCAGCCACGCAAACACACACACACACACACACACACACACACACACACACACACACACACACACACACACACACACACACACACACACACACACACACACACACACACACACAGCACCAGCGAGAACAAAACAATCCATATATTTTGTTGTACTTTACATCTGAATGCTGTTTTAAGTCCAGCTATGTCAAATGTATAAACCAGAGATGTACAAGTCTGACCTGAATGGTAATTGCCTCTTCCCTGTGCAATGGCCCAACTAGACCACCCATAGTGAAGTGAGTGTGCTTTTTAATAAAGCGTGTCATTGTCTCCCCGTGTGTGAAGTGCTACTACAGCACTTTAAGACAAATGTAATAACCTCAGATGTCTGCATATGCCTGATTTTTGTAAAATCGGTGTGTATATGTTTATTATATATATTATATATATTTTCTCAAAAGCAACTGAAAATAAAGTTTTTTTTTTTTTTTGCAGGATATATTTTGACAAGACTGTTTTCTGTGTCTGGCCCTGCAGGTTTTGCCAGCATAGTGAAGACTTGGAGGAAATGCATGACTGGAGGTAGGCGTGCTTGAGGAAAAGATTTTCCTCATTCTCTGGCAAAATACTGCTTGGCCCCAGGTTGCTCCCCTGTGCCAAGGCTTGCTGAGAGGGGTCTGAGTTAAACCAACAACTGCGCTACTTGATGAAAGGGTCGAGCAGCATGGGGGAGGACATGAAACCAGAGTCATCACAAAAATCCTGATGACTCTATATCTCAGTTTCGCCTTTCACTGGTGTACTATACCTCTCGAAAATATACACTTTACCAAAGGGATCTTCTATTATTACTGAGCTAAATAGCAGAACTGTCATGAGCTGGGCTGCTCAGTAACACACAATATGGAAAATACAGCCAATGATCTTAAAAAGCCTTTTTTATTGTGTGAGCCAAAAGCATGCATGCATGCTTCTCAACTGGCAGAGCTGCAAGTCGCCCGAGTGCCTCTTTATGTGGAAATCTCATTTGTCTCATTTTTCATCTGTGATGTGTGTCAAAAAGCAAGATGGATGTCCCCCCGCAGCTTGAGTGACCTGGAACTTGACAGTCAACTGTGAAAATGTGGGTGGGGCTTGGTCTCCGTCAAGCAGATGCAGCTATGACATAAACGTGTTTCATCCACGAAGGAACGGAGAAGCAGAAGGAGCGAAATTACAGTCCAACTTGTAAAAAATAACTACCCTATTGACCATGATCAAATTCAGTAGAATACATAGAATGCTGCAAAAAGTGACCACCCAGCGTTAGAACAACATCACCTGTGAGTCTGGAGCAACAAAGAACTTGGCTGCTGACATGTCCCAGCAGCAGGCTAGCGGACATCCCAAAGATAAGATAAAGTATGCCTGCAATCTACCATGAAATAAATAAACAACTGAACGAAAGCTCGGATTTTGTGCTGCTTCAACGCTCACTTATTCTCATGTGATTCCCATTAAAGTAGCAGCCACAAACTCAGTGTATTCAAACAGAGTATTTGTTTTCCTTCATGCCGACCACCACATTGTACTACGCCACACTAAGTGATGCATGACATTCTTATGATTTCATTTCTCTGATCAGAAGTACTTTTTTTTTTCGCCACACTAAGTGATGCATGACATTCTTATGATTTTATTTCACTGATCAGAAGTACTTTTTTTTCCTTTTCACTTGATTGTATTTTTGCAGATGGATCTCATCAAAATAGAATGACATGTTAATGCAAAAATCCTTCAGCTGGAACGTTGCTTTCAAGTACTAGGCCAGTGAAGAAGAATATTGTAACAAAACACTTTCCAGTGGGGCTCCACAAAGAACGCTCAACGTTTTTTTGCCTATTGAGCAGAGTGCTGTAAAGCCTTGATGAGCAGGCCTGCATCCGTGTCGCTCAGATAAGGATACGATAAGGATCAGGAGTATGATTGTACTTGGGGTCGTGTAGCATTAGCTTGTGAACGAAGGGCGGGCTTGTCTTGGTTTGCTCGCAGACATGTTTAACACTGCACACTCTCAGGGATTTACATTTAGCCTCCAGAGCACATGCGTCAAACTCAAGGCCCGGGGTCCAGCTCTCGCTCACCACATCATTTTATGGAGGTCCATGAAAGCAAATGATATGCATCGATTTCATATTTCTTGCTAAAGTAAGGCTGGGCTCTCATGACGGTCATGTGACCTGCCGGGGTTGTGGCGCAAGAAAGGTTGCACACTCTCCATCAAAGTGTCAAAGCTTTTCAAAGTGTGCTTCATCTTTTTCATGGATTTCAATGACCTTCCCAAGTCTCAGGAAATCCATGTGTTCCATGATTTCAAATCAGCTACCATTATTGATGAATCACACCTCTCTGGTAAGACTGCTTTCATTCCAGACAGAAGATGGCCTGTAAATCAAAAGCAGATAAGTCCAGGTGCTTAAAAGGGTCTGATGTACTGTGGCGTTTGAAGTAAAAAATAAGGAAACAAGAACCACTTTCTTCATTTTCCAAGCAACCATTGCTGCTTTATTCTTGTCCTACAAAATTCGAGAAGCGCAGAGAGTTTGTGAATTTTGCTGCCTTCTCCTGGAGCTTTCAGTGGACGGCTGCCACTTCCAGTGCGACATGAGGCGGTGCCCATCTTGAGGACCTTTTAGCTGGAGTCGATGCCGGGATTTCAGGGCTGGACACCAACAGCAAGCATTTGGTCCCAGCTGTGGAGCACCTTTCCAGTTGATTCTAGTAGTGACTGTCTCATATCGTTGATTGGCGTGTCAAAGAAGTTTACTTGCATCTATAGTCACACAGTCAGACGCTAGTAGACAGCGCAAAATATCAACAGATTTTAACGTGCTTTAGTATCACTAAATGTTTCAAAGTATTGATGATTAACTACTACACAGCATTTTACTTTGAAGAAAGCAAGAGTATGAAGTAAAAATAAAGTGCATTTATTGTATGATTTAACATTTTAAAAATTTGGAAATACTTGTAAATGAATTCAACATTAATTACAGAAAGCTTAGTTCTCTCCCTGCAAAAATTGTCCCCCTGATATGTCATATTGCGATTAATCCATGAATGCTGGCTTCACTTGGCTTCCATGTACTCTTGGGAGTACAGAAGGAATCCTACTCACAGCCTGGATATCAGGACACACTGCCTGCGCCGTCCGGGCTGCAGGCGATGCACAGGCCACGTAGTATATACTTTTCAAGTGGATTGAAATGGGTGGATATTTTGCACTTAACGTCATAATTTGCGCCATTAGCTTTCAACACTCAGCGTAAATTCTGTGAAATTCCGGCCACAGATGCAAACATTATGCAGGCGTGTTGTTTGAACTAACACGAAAATACAGTGGAACCTCATGAACGAGATGTTTTACAAACTTTTCAAGTTCCCGACAAAGTTTTTATAGAAAATATGCCTCTAGTTATGTACATTTTACTCACAGCAGATGGATTCATGCTGTGCTCCCTGGATTGCTTTTGGTGTAAAATAAATAAAAAAATGAAAAATATAGAATTGAGCAACATGTCCATGGTGCATGTTGCAGTAGGAGTTGCCTTTACTGCTTCGATTGCGTATGAACAAAGAGGAATTGCAAATACATTGATGAGAATGTTTTATTTGTTCACCTTAAAGTGCATGGAGACAGCACAAGTGCAGATGTTTAAGTCACCAAAGGCTCTCTCGGGTCCCAAAACATGTCACTCAAAATACAAATCAAACTACCGAATACCAGAAAACGCACACTACTAATTAACAAGAAGAATACAAAGGTCAAACTAGATTTTGTACAAAAGTTGTTGGACAAGCCCCCAAAAAATAGTTTACATTTAATGGAGGGATAAGACAAAGATTAACATTTACGAGAGAGAGAGAGAGAGAGAGAGAGAGAATCAAAAGTGGTGTTTCACTGATTCTTCTGATTCATGTTTGCGTCGTACATGTCATTCTTATCGCCTGGTGCCACCGCTCACAACCTCGCACCACAGCGCACCTCTGCGTTGATCCTCTGTGGGATCTTTTAGCATGAGTGATTAAATACGTGTCCAATGCAAATGTAGCATTAGGAGTAAAGGATGACCCTGAGTGATCTTTATTGTCATTGAAATTGAAAGCAGCCCTATTCCACTTATTCCAACCCACAGCACCATCCACTGGATGTTGAAGCTTTTAGTTTTTCCTCAATGTTTTTTTTTGTTTATTTGGGCAGGCATGTTAGGGCTAAGCAAAACATACAAATGTTAAAATGAGGAGAGGCACAAAACGGTGGATGGATTCTTTCACTGCATACTCTTACATTGGTGCACAGCCAAGTGTTCCTGTTGGGCATGGTCACAAGCACTGACTTATGCACTTACACTAGCCAAACACACACCCACACACACACACACACACACACACACACACACACACACACACACACACACACACACACACAATGGATGTTTATTGTAGTAACGTGTTCACTTTGGACCAACTCAGCGTCATCTGCATGACAGGCAGAAAGAAGAAAAGCGGGGAAATTTAGTTTTAGAAATGCGCCTCAAGGAATGCCGTGGTCAGATGTGTCGTATGCCAGTTTAAACACATTACTGTGCCTCTGCTGCAAGCACACTTCCCCCGAGATCCCCTCCAGGTTCATTCAAATCCTACACCGAACAACAGCGGAATAACTTTGTTTTGTCTCAGAGGATACGCATTCAGTAAATGCACTAATGCGAGCAACAGCTTCTGTTCTTCTGGACAGTAGAGAAACTTTGCCCGAGGGCAGCAAAATGATTTTCTGGTTTCATTCCCATCACTTTGTCTAAATGTTTATTGGAATAGTTGCTAGTTGACTCATGACATTGTTCTCATTCATACTCATTCAAAACACGATGGACCTCACCTGACTAGATGAGTGACAGCTCCTGCCGGCAAGAGTGTAATTAATCTCAACAAAGCCATGCTATTCTTCTGACAGCACTGATAGATTGAGGAAGTTGCTCAAGACGAAGTCATGACTGTCATTTGGAATGTATGAAACGAGCCGGTGACAGTGCGCTGTATGCGTGATTGATAACACAGGTGGTAATGGCTATTTGTCGTCTTTTCTGGAATGTGTCGGCCTGCAGCGCAATGGTTATCTACACCAATGAATTTGTCTGGTGTGAAGAGGGGGGGGGAGATGTCTCCTTCCCTTTCCTTTTTCTTCACGCGGCACCCAACCTGCCATGACATCAAGACCACTTCCTTGTGTCCAATACAAAAGCTGTGCAAAATATTACATGTTGATACATTTCAGCAATAATAGTTACGCAAACATAACTGATGTTTCCATTGTGCTCCAGATAAGTTTGACATGTAGGACAGGGTCACTCAAGTTACGTTTAACTGCGAAGAAAATAAGCCCCATCTCCTATCTGGACTCTGGAGTCTAAATATAACTACCACTCATACGATTGTCCGTGCGGGTAAACTTTATTTCTGCAATTTATGACTCTCTTTTTATGATACGCCTCTGGTGGTATTGGATGCATGGTAGGAGGAACATGGATGGACGGGCGGGATGGGTTCCAGCAAGAGACTTTGCTTCTTGCCAAAGTTAACAAGGAGCTGAGTTATCGCACCATCTGCTGTCTGTGAGATGTGACTCATGACTTTTGGACGGGCGCCAGCAGCTAACCTGTTGGATGGTGTGCCTGTTTGAATCCTTCTCGACACCTTACAAAAGGATATATATGTATATATGCATGCACATTGTTGGATTGGATCAGAAGACGTATTATGGGTAAAACGGACCGCTTGCAAAGAGGGTAGTCATGTTCATTTCTACCCACAGTGTTTGCTCGTAATGTTTATTCAGAAATCATATTTACGAAGGATATTTGTTTGCTCAGCTGCTTCGTACGACTGCATACAAATATGCTGGTGGATTTACAGTGAGAAAAAAAGAAGAAACGCCACGGATAAAATGTCAGGCTTTTGTATGTAAAATGTGATCAAGATGAATGATTTTAGAACTCTCTGAACTCAAACAGAAAATAAGTATAAGTGCCAACATTTTAATTGGCTCACAATTCTCATGACTGATTTTACGATGGACAATCAGGACTTGGCCACAGTAGACTTTTTCCCAAAACTTATTTGGCTTGAGAATAGATTTCTTTTAATTGCAAACACAGTAACTCAAGTTTGATCAATAAGGTGTCGCATCATTGAAACTTTAAATACTGTACAAATACAATTTTAAATAATAATTTAGCTGAGTAGCGAACTGTAACCATATACCCCGTAAATTAATTCATGCCATTCATTCATTTCAAGTTATGTTCTCATCGTTATTATTTTCTCAGTTTTACTTATTATTATTGCTCAATTTTTGAGAGGGTACCCAAACACAAAAAAATATGAAACGCTGCTATTAAACAGCAAAAAGAGAAATATATACCATATATCCATTTTTTTTAACTCAAGTAAAAAACAGTTGACCGCTCTATTTTTGTTTGTATGTCTGTCTTTGCTTCTAGTATAAGTGTTGTATGAGCATTTCAGATAAAGATAATTGTCATAAAAGCATGTAAAAATATTCTGGGGATGATTTTTTTTTTTTAAATGTAAAGTTAATTTAGAAAAGCAAAGAAAAAAATGTTGACTCCAAGTCGTTGACAACACCACCAATTGTTTGTATTCATTTATTTTTGGGTGGGAGGAGGGGGTGGTGTTATGCTCATACCTGGTTCGATAGAACCTTAATCCTGGGTCACCAACACGGTGCCTGCAGGCGTGCTTTTAAAATAGCTCAACGGTGATGGGACAATGCGATTTTCTGGGAAAGTAGTTGAATCATCATTTGAAAACCTCTGGACTTGCACAACAAACTGTCCACACTTTGCAAGCGCATGCATTGTAACCAGCTTCAACATATTATCGGAACTTCTGCATTTGTTGTAGTCCAAACATAGACCAATCTTATTCCAGCAAACTCTGCGCCTCGCTAGTAGTGGCCCGTGTTAGCATACAGGTAGTATCTTCGGAATGCTGTTTGGAATGTCATTTCACCAATGAAGATAAGGAACGACTGTCCTGGTTCCACACCAGCCAGGAGTTTCCAGTCATGCTACCATCTTTAAGGAAAAGCAGAGTCATGTTTATTCATTTATTTTTATTTTTTATTTTTTTTGGGGGGGGGGGGGGGCAAATCTACATTAAAAGCACTCATCCTATGACAAGGTGCTTCAAAACATCAAGCAGGATTTTCAAAATAGATACACAAGTACTACTACTTCCTCATTGAGCAGTCACCTTATTGGACTGGAAAGGTTTGTGTATCCCATTGATCCTAGTAGCTCAGTAGTCGGGAACGGATTTAGCAGTCCAATGTCACATACAGCCAAATACAGAGAAAATACAAAAACAAAACATTTTGTACACCTTTCAGTTCCACAGACCTAAATGTAGTGTGTCCCATATTGTTTTTATTTCACCAATCTTCCTCGAATACAGCATAACTCCTATAGTGGTTACCTGATTTGAGTGTACCTTAAATCCTCACAAATTAAAGATGAAAATCTGCATTTAATTATCCCGTCGTGAACATTGATCAAATGTGACCCATCGTCTTTTGTTTAGCTACGCGGTTGCCAGCATGTTTTGCGTTACAGCACGCAAAGCACACTCTCTTGCGAGTTACTGCACATGTTCTCCGACACTGTTCCAAAAATGTAATTTAGAAAAGCTGAATTGAATGAGCTACTCTTGCCAGTCAAATTTATTTTGCAGCTCTAATAACAGTACAAATATACAAGGCAAGAATGCAGCACGTCGGAATTGCATATTTCCCTCCATTTTTGGGTTTGTGCTTTACGTGCCGCCCTCGTCACTTCTCTCCAATGGGAGCACTGATCGTCACACACAGAGTGAATGTTGTGCTTTTGGCGAAGGGTTCAATGTCTACTCTATATGTTCCTAGTGACTGGTGACCAATCCAAGGTGTCATCTGCCCTCTGCCAAAAGTCATCTGAGAGAGTCCAGTTCACCATTATCGGAAACATTATTGTCCAATAATCAGAATAATTCTCCAAGTGTTGCTTTTGAATCAAGGCCAAAAATAAATGAATATGTTGCAAAATTCCAAAGGATTACGCATCTGGTATAAAATAAGAAAATCCTTTATTGATCCTTTATTGAGGGGAAATTCAAGAAGTATGTTCAAAAGATGGAATGTGACTATTTTATTTTTATTGTATTCTAGTCCTGTATAAATATTCCAACGTACTATTTACTGTAATTGTGCTATTTCCCCACAACAGAAAAAAGGACATGGTTTCATCCTGCCTTCCGTTGTCACGAAGGAGATTGCCGTGGTTGAAACATCTCATAGAAAGTACTGTACTTTTATTTTTGCATGCGATTGCTGAGGTCAATTGGGAATTCAACCCTCCGATTACCGGTACTTTTTTCAATTCAGGCCATCCAACAATAGCATAGACAGTCATACCAACGTAATAAATACCAGCATGAATAAGCTTTAGCTTTTGTTAAACTTGTTTAGGCAGGTTCAACAGTCCACCCATAAAACCTGAGCTTGATTTACTGACAGTGTAGTTGATGCTTTGGGGGAATTGCTCACACTTTGATTCCACTTGGCAGTGACATACTGCAACAGTCAAGTTGGAGTTTTCATTTGATCTTCATTGTGATTAACAATTCAACAACCAACGATTCAGTTCAAGCCTATTGTATAAGGGTCTAAAAGCTGACAAAATGACTATTGAACAGCAGTAGGCCACCATTATAAAAGTTGAACTGTCAGAAGGTTTTGATGATTAGGTAAAGGGTGGACCCAAATGCAGTGTGGGCTTGCTCCAACCAAAGTCAGTCAAAAGGTAGACTGTATTTTCTGCACTATAAGGCTCACCGAAAAGCATTCAATTTCAAAAGCAGACAGTGCGCCTTATAATTGTCATCTGGCGAGGTGGTGGTGGACCCCAAAAAGCAGGCAAGAGGGAGGAGCAAGGTGAACTTGACAAATTGTATTGATAAAAATCAGAGAAAACTAAATCCAAAACAAACAAAGTCCAAAGTATCAAACAAAAACCATGGCAGAAGCTCAAAACTAATAGTAACAGAAACATGACCTAAACATGATCTAAACATGACAGAACAAACAAACATGACAGCAGCAAAGAAACATACAATGACCCGACACCGAGTGGTCGTGTCGGGAGTCCTTTTAAACAACTAATGCCGTAACGACCAACAGGTGTGCAGCTGCAGGGAGAGCCCTACAGTGCCACCTGTTGGTCACAAACAGAATCATGACAATAATCCAGTGCGCCTTCTACATGGATCAATATTCGGATTTCTTGGATGTCGTATTTTAAATGTTCTCTAAAGTGCTTTGTTACAGCTGCAGCGGGTGTGAAAGCGCTATATGAATAATGCTTTATTGTATTGTATTATATTCCCTTTAGCATATCTCCATCTAATGGATGCATAACACAACCCCAGCCACTGTTGTAGCTTTTATTCTATGCACCTTATATTGTGGTGCGCCCTATATATGAAAACAGTTTTAAAATAGGCCATTCATTGAAGGTCCACCTTATACTCTGAAGCGCCTTATAGTGCGGAAAATACGGTAATTTCAGACAATCATCAATAGTTCTACATACCCTTTGCATCAATAGGTATATCTGGGATCGGTGTCATTTGACTCTTTTATTTGAGTAACGGCAAGTGAGTGTCCCTGCTTGAGGGGGAAGGGGTGGCTAATTGCCCGAGAGAATTATTTCCCAATCTGTATTGAGCCAAAGCACATTTTATTTTACATTAGAAACCTCTCATGGCACACCTCCAAACCAAAATGTCAAACAAAGCATATGAAGTATCCTCAAATACCGTAATGATTAATCTTGCAGATGTACTGTAATTACTTAGTATCAAATCTGGTCCTGTTGTTGAACATAAAGCTATTTTACTCAGGAAATGGCTGACACAGATCCAGGATTACAAAAAAAAAAAAAAAAAAAAAAAAAGAGGTCCATGGATGATTTTCTAGGACAACACCCCACGTTTTGGCAGCCATGGTCTGGCAAGCACTACGCCACGGCACACTAGTGTGTCATACGTATGTTCTAACACGGACCTACTATACCTGCATGGATAAACACAGTGATTTATGTTTCTGGTGGTATAGCTTTCCACTCGTTCCTGTCATTTATTGTTGTATATATGATATTTGCTCCATGTACAGCACTTTGTATACAGCGATGATTGTTTTAAAGTGCTCTATAAATAATTGAGAGAGAGAGTTGAGATTTTGGGTTTTTTTTTTGGTTTGCTATAAAAATAAAACACAATTACTACAGTTGACGTTGGTGAAAATGATATGTAATTATTTTTGGGATCTTTTTTTTTTCTCCCTGCCATCATTCTTTGGTTGTCAATAGTTGCGCCAGTGGACCACAACCTTTAGAAAGGAAAAATTTGAGAACTGATCAATCACAGCATTGTCAATAGCCCCCCCCAATGTCATCTCCCTACAGGTGACCGGAGAGAGTGTTGCTGTAATTTGTCTTGCCTCAGTCCATGGGTGCAGTGTCTGCTTTAAAAGGTTCGTTTACTGATTTACTGTATGTCATAAATCTTCTGTAATGACATTGTTTAAGAGACAGGAATCTGACTGTCAGAGACTGAGGCACTAGAAAGGAATTAAGCTGACACCACAGATGTGATGGAAATTTCTTGTAGGAGACTCTGAAGACACATTTTTCCTGGTCAGTCCCCTGAAGGGATAGGTTTAACCTTAACCCATAGCTGGACATCAATCACGTAAATGAGATCAATTCTAAGTAAACCATTGCACATTTGCCGTGATATTTAAAGATCCTATTGATAGCTTCATGCAACAAAAAAATTGCAATATCATACAAATGGCGTTCATCACCGTACTTCTGTAATCCTGTGCTTGTCAGAGGCCTAAAACACACACTGAGCTTAAAAAAAAATAGCTTTTGCTCGTTTTAATGTCTACATTCTGACTATAAAGAAACCAACATTCTGTTTCATTAAAAGTGGTTGATGAGTCGGTTTAAACTGGGAGACAAAAATAATTATAACAATGATTAATGCTCAAAGGGTAATCTGTGCTTTTTGTGTATTGCATCAGAAGCAACTGTTGTCGTCAGTGTCTTACACGAGGATACCTCAACAGGTTGGGAACAACCAATCTTCCATAAACTGACTTCAATCTCTTGCTCACGTTTTTGTCATTGGTCCGCAATGATATGCGGCACTCAATCAGGTGTACAAATACGGAAAATGTTTGTATCGCAATGATTCTCAAAAAGGGTGCTGCCTTCTTTGTCCGACTACTCTGATTCCAAAACCAATCATTAACCCAAACTGCACCTACAAGACATCACTCAGCACCTACGTGGGGAGGTGCAGGAACTTTGGCATCCTGTTCATAGTCTTGCACTCCGCCTGCTGAGTATGCCTCTCACATCATGAACAATGTTTTCTTTGAAAGTTTTTTTTTTTTTTAATTGAAGGTGTTAAAGATCAATATGTCCCCCCCTCACCCCCCTGAAAAAAGCAAGACACTCACTATATCCTTTGCATTCATCACTGCGAAGATTCTAAGCATTTGTTTGATTCATTTATTGACGTACCTGTTCTTTTATTCCACGCACAAAGATATTTCCCAGAATTGTCACCAACTCGCTGTCAAATATCTGCGCTTCGAGTGCACAATGTTGCTCTGTATGTCAGATACAGAAAACAAATCGGGTTGTAATTCATTGACATAAATCAGTAAATGTATTACCGAATTGCGTTGACAGACAACTGCTGGTGGTCTGAACATACTCAACATAAGCACCGAGAACACAACAAGAGTACCTTTCATGTGAGTACCTTGCACTGTAAGTGTAAGTTGTCTACAAGGTGAAGTATGTTTATTTATAAGTTTCACATTATACCTCTACAACGCATGCATGTCAACTGAGAAAAAATAACAAGCTTCAGGATAATTTGATGTATTGCTCAGAGAAGCTTGTGCCATTTCAGTCCAAACAGCTCTAAATCAAACGTGTCAAAAATTTCAGAATTAACAAGCGTCCTGAAAGTCAGAGGAAAAACAGACTAAAACCCAGTATGTTAAATTAGTTGTGAAAAGCATGATTAGGATTAGAGAAAAGTTTTAAGCCATCCAAAATGACTAAAACATAAATTGTGCCACTGCGAGGAGGACATATTGGATCAGAAGGACTTCCAATTAATACTAAATTCAACTCTAACTTTGTACAAATTCATCCATTTCTGAATTCATATGGATTAAAAATGGCCAAAACAGAAATATTTCTGCTATCCAGTTAATTCCTTCCAAGAAGAGCAAGGCATAAAGTGGAATTGACTGCTGCGAAATGACCAATGCAGTTTTGGTCCCAAGGTCACAGGGATCAAGTCAGAGCTCCTGCGGTGGATTTATATTCCAAGCGAGGCTTGCGGTTTGGTTTAAGATATCAAAACGTGTCTTCTTTTTCACGAAAGAATTTATGATGATTTTTTTGACTTTACAGATTTAAAACCTGAACCAGAACACATCTATATAGTGCACAGTATAGCTGACATTTTTTTAAAAATAACTTAGTCTGAAATGTGATGAAATAAACAACTTTGAGAGCAATTATTTTATTTTAACTGCATGCAACACATTTATATACAGTTCAAAGAGAAGTTTTAAGGATTAAAAAAAACAGCTCAATAAGCAAAATGGCAGTAGTAGTTTACAACCCACAAAAAAAAAAAAAATCAAGTGTCTACTTCTGGAACTTATTTTTCTTACTTTTTATTTATCAAACTGTTCTTTTGATGGTTGGTCATTGTCAGGCATCTTTTCCCTTTGGATACTGAAATTTTCCTCAAATGCACATTGCACATATAACACACGTGCCCCAATCAGGTATGAAGTTTGACAGTGTGTTGCGACTGCAAATCATTTGTCTGCTATTGTAAAGAAAAGCAACACTGAAAAAAAATGGCGGGTTGAATTTAATCAGTATCATTTTGTCAAATGCTTGCATGAAATAAAGCAATCCGATAAGTATTTGATAAGTAGACTACTACTCCACTTAGAAGATGTTTTTGGATGCAGATGCTTTTTTTTATTTCATGCAAACACTTGATAAAATAAAACAGAGTAAATTCAACAATTTTATTTCCCGTGAAGGCAGGAAAAACTTTCCCCATCCTGTGCTGGGATCATGACAACCTATTTGCAGCACCTACAGTATTTATACAGGAAATGAATTAACTGTATGCCTTACTGCAAATTTCCCCAAATGTATGCTATGGAGAGGAGAGCAGACTAATATGATTAAACAATCACAGTCGGTCACAAACTGAAGGCCCTGTCCAGTCCACCTGGAGCCCATCATGGCCGGCCACTGCAGACCTGGCAGCTGCACTGCACTCTGGGATACTGGACACCCTGAGCTGACGACGCTGATGAATCTGTCTGCTGCCTGCCCTGTGGCCCCCATCAGATCCATCCTTCTGGGAAACAAGTGTGTCTGACTGACTAAGGGCAAACACAGTTACTTATACACACACACACACACACACACACACACACACACACACACACACACACACACACACACACACACACACTTCCTGTGGCCTCAAGTGCATGTCACACCATTAATACCAATTGCCCTTTCTATATAAGTACAAATATTAAACACATGCCCCTGGCCTCCTCAAAAATCATCTTGAATAACAGTGGCCACAACAAAAGCTCACAAGTCCTTGTACTTGGGAGTGCCAAACCACAGGATACTCCAACGGAGGTATTTGTTACGTATAACATTTGTGGCCACAAAAAAAAAAAAAAAAAAAAAAAAAAAAGGCCAACTGCTACATAGTCCTTTGTAGTACAGGAGGAGATAAGTTAGCATTTCCCGTGCAAAGTTTGATTGCGCCTCTATTGTGTCTACAACGCTGACAGCATGGTAGTCTGTTTCAACCCACTCACACCCACACACACACACACACACACACACACACACACACACACACACACACACACACACACACACACACACACACACATGCACACACGCACACACACACACACACACAAGCACACAAGCAGACATATCAACAAACACAGGAATGAAAAACTATCCGCAGCCAGTGGGTGGGTCTATTAAGAATGAGATTTATCTTTTTTTTTTCTTTTTTTTTTTGAATGCTTAAACTCGAATGATTCTTGTAGCACAATTTCTAAATCTATTCATATCCATTACAAAACCGCTCACACTGGAAAAAATGGTGTGTTGAATACAGAAGCTCCCCAGCTTACGAACGAGATACGTTCCGAACGATCGTTCGTAAGGTGAATTCGTTCGTAAGTTGCTTCAGTGCTATATTTTGTATAGAATGTATATTTAAGGCTTATATAAGTATGTTTACTTGCTAATGATGGCCGATTGCATCGGCACTGCACCTTTCACGTGTTCCATTATGCGATCTTTCTGTTTATAAATGGTACCGATGGTCGAACGATTCATGTTGTATGCACATGCAACGCTCACCATTTTCTCACCCGCATCAAGGTTCTTTATTATTGCCACTTTCATTTGAAATGAAATGGCTTGCCTCTTCTTTACACTTCCACTCTCACTAGAAGCCTTTCGCTTTTCACCAACCACATTGAATAATGGATGCGCAAGATATTTAACAACTGGGCAGAGGAAGCCGGATTTGGGGTGGATGCTGGGCGAGTTCTCACAGCGCCTCACGTCGGTATTAGCGGCGGAAAGAAGCACGACACCTGTACTGTACTCGGAAAAAGGCGCGCAATACAAAAGCTAACTTTTTCTTTTCTTTTTCGACATACCCGTAAAAATGTTCGTATGTACCGTTGTTCGTAACTCAGATGTTCGTAAGTCGGGGAGCGCCTGTATACCCGGTTTTATTTTGTCAAGTGGTTGGATGAAATAAAATCATCTGGAACCAGTTGTAATGTAGTCCACCTAAAAAAGTATCTGATTTTGTCAAGTGGTTGGATGAAATAAAATCATCTGGAGCCAGTTGTAATGTAGTTTACCTAAATAAGTATCTGGATCCAAATGATTTTAGTTTGTGCCAACACTTGACAAAAAAACTGTGTCAATTCAACAAAAACTTTTTTCACTTGCACAGTTTGCAAAGCTAAAAGCACAAACACTGATTTGTACTGAGTAATTTTGTAACAACCAATTCCAAATGATCAACATACTCCTTGTAAAACTATGCACATTGACGTCTTATAACCGGTATTTAAAATACTCTCCCAACTGTCTGGCCACACTGCCACAGGCGAAAACAAAGTTTGATAATTAGTTCATTTTGCAATCAGACACAGCAATATGAATAAGCCACAGGTAAACTGTCGGTGTGGAATTGCCTGAAACCGCTGATTGAATCAGTCACTCTTTTGGCAAAAGCATAAGCACTTTTCACTTGCCAACACAACTTGTGTTGCATCATGGTGAGCACGGGTGGCAAAGACAAACACAAAAAAAGCACAAATGTTGAACACCGCACCTCAAAATGTCTCGCACTTGTGGCTAATCGTTGATCACGCACTATGCATAGGGCCCAGTTGTCTGTGGGGAGCCCCATTTTGTGCACAAGGATGCAATGCGGCATCAACCATCGAGCGAGCTATGAACACTTCGACCAGCATTTCACATGTCGTCCTAAACTCCATCTGTAAGTAAATGTTGACATCAAGTACTGTATGACTTTACTATATACTGTAACACCGTATACTAACATATATGTTTCTGTACATCCAGTGCCATTGTACCGTGATATTGTAATGGAGGGTTAGTCTACCTGTTTGTAGGCCTGGTATTCAATGTGTATTTTGTACTTTGTTTTTACCTTGCTTACTGTTTACACGTGCTAAGTACAAAATATTTCAGATTTGTTCTATTTCGTTATATGTACTAGTGCTAAATACAAAGGTGTTTTGTTTTGCGACCCTTTCAGAGGAGAGCAAGTGAGTATCCTGGTTGAAGGATAAAGAGAATGGAGCTGGCAGATAGCCCGTAGAGAAGGTTGATACATGTAAGAACAGAAGACATGACGTCAGGTGGTGTTAGAATGGAGGATGCAGAAAAATGGTGAATGGAGAAGGATCGAGGCACAAGCAGAAATACAAAGACGTGCTGTATTATACTGAGATGAGGAGATATTTTGGTTACCTTATTTAGCCATGGATGGATAAAATGTTTTGAGGAACCTCTTAGTATGATGCGGTGCTTTGATTACAACTTTAAGAGCTCAGTTGAAGCATGCTCTGACAGTACGGTACAAGTATTAAGAGTCTAATTGTAATAATATGTTTAGAAATAAATGAAGCACATTCCAAGCCCCTTTAGGCTAATCACACACAAAATGCAACTCCATGGATTGAGACTATATCTCAGCGGCGGACCACAAAAGAGAACAACTTGTGAAAAAGCTTTTCTCCTGAACAAAGGACATTTTGACTTGTTGTCAATCATCGCAGTGTACAAGAGCCTAAATTGCTATTGGCGTTAAAGCAATTAGAACTGCTCAACTCTTGTGTATTTTTATGTGTTTGACCGCAAGAACATGTTGTTTTATAGTCAGGCATAAACTCATTCCCCAACTGACACACAGGTATGTACACAAGCAAACATGTGCAGACACACTCATACACGCGGACACACCCGCACACACACACCCGCACACACACACACACACACACACACACACACACACACACACACACACACACACACACACACACACACTGCTGAACTTCCCAGACAAGTTTTACGCGAGCTGGTTTGTCAGTGAGTGGCCAGCCATGATACCTGAGTGCTGTTTACTTTTCACTCAGCGCCTTAGCTACTCAGTCTACCCTGATGCTGGTATCAGGTGAGTATGTGTACTTGCACGTGGGTGTACGTGTGTGCTATGTTTTGTCTGCCTGTGCAAATGTCAGTGGTGCCTATCTGAGCTGGTGGGCCATTTCCCATGCCATAGCGTATCATGCAATGCCATGCTATTCTTGAATCGCCATTCTTCACCCTCCATTCTTTGCATCCAACGAGCATGACTGCCTCAATGCACACAGCAATGTCTATAAAGGCATTCGTGGCTGAATTTAGTGAGGAAACTACTTCAAAGCCCTGATCTCAAGACTGTCTAAAACCTTTGGAATAAACTAGAACAAACGTGTCTTCAACAACTTGGTGTTGGGTCATAGTTCCACTGTTACTTATGTCGATATTGTTCATATCGTGACAGAAAATTCATTGACAGTATGGTCGTGAATAATAGCCATCCACCCATTTTCTATACTGCTTATCCTGTTCAGAAATACGGCGAGCTAGGGACCATCCCAGCTGACATGAGGCAAATTGTAGACCACACCCTGGACTGGTCGCCAGTTAACCTCATATAGAGGCAGAACCATACACACTGAGAGGGAACCAAGCCCATGTTGCCTGCACAGAATTCAGGTGTGTGAACTACGACCTCTTGAATAATATAGGATCATACAATATAGCGTTATTAATCCTGACATGATGATCTCAAAACACTTTCAAATGCTCACAAACTTCTTTAATCATTGATGTTCACTGAAAAAGACAATATAGTCAACAGCTTACAGCCTAGCACACAGATACATAAACAAAGTAGCTGTACGTACACATCTACAACTTTGATGATGCTGCTGCTACTTCTGATAAACAATTACTGTAGTGATGTAGAAAATTGTAGGAGTTAGATCAATCGTGCCCTTCTGGACAGTGTGGGCCAATTATCTGCCCAGTGCCTTCTGATGGCAGGTCATCAGTGCCATTCGATCAATGTGGCGTCGGAGAGCCACCGCGTCAGGGAAAAGAAGGCAGAAAGAAGGGAAAAAAGTAGCTTTGATAGCCATTGCGTCGATCAGGCCTTCACCGCTGACAAGGCCATCTAACATTTCGAACCACTCCTGCTGATTGTCTGTCATAAATATAACACGGGTACTGTAAAATTTGTGGTTGGAAGAGCGTGTAGACAAAACTTTAGCCTACACACAGAACAGCCTTTTGACTTCCACCGCGAAAGTTTTGTTAAGCAGACAACTTCTTTGGCGTGTTTATGTTGTTAGTTGTCTCAATTCAAGAGATGATAAAATACAATGTTAGATTTTTTTCGTAAGTAAGTGAAGGTGCTAGTTGCAGACCGAGTGACCGTGTACAATTATCAGTGATGTGCTGTCAGGGCCTTCAAGGCCTTCTGTCCAGGCCTAAGTATCATCGAAAGCACCGACCTTCATTGAAAACTTTGTATACGTTTGTAAAATATGATATGCATTTATTTCCAACAGTAATTTGTCTTCATGGGGGCACGGTCATTGACAGCTTAACACAGTACAGAGGTTGTGGGTTTGACTATAGCCCTGGCTTTCGTGTGTGGAGTTTGGATGCTCTTCCCGTGCCTGCGTGGGTTTTCTTTGGGTACCCCGGTTACCTCCTTCAAAAACCAACATATTAGGATAATTGAACAGTCTCAGTTGTCCCCAGGTGTAATCGTGCATGTCATTTTTATCATATGCAGTCTGCCTCGTCCTCGTTTTATTTAAGTCTTTTAAGTATTTTTGTCTTTATTTTAGTCCAAGAAAACATAACTTTATTGGTTGAGTTTTGGACAACAAAAACTGTCAACACTTTAGTCCAGTTTTACTCAGGAAAATCATTTTACACTATTTTATTTGATCTTATCCAGATGATTTCAAGAAAAAAAATCTTTGAATTTTTAATTTGCATCCAGTGTGTTGCTCCAGGTGATTAGACAAGCTCATACTTCTGTTTGCTTTAACTAAATTTGCAATCCACCTGAAATCATAGTTGCCAGACCAGTATAACCTACCTCCTTAAGCACAAATTAATCTTCACACACAATTATCGCAACAACTGTCTCCAATCGCTACATGCTACAAGCTAGTAATTAGTTAGCCAGCATTTGCAGTCGGTTTAATGTTATTCCATCATCCATCCATTTTCTACCGCTTATCCGATGTCAGTTCGTGGGGGCAGCAGTTTTAGTCGGGAAGCCCAGACTTCCCTGTCCCCAGTCACTTCTTCCAGCTCTTCCCGGGAAATCCCGAGGTGTTCCCAGGCCAGCTGGGTGACAGTTACTCCAGCACATCCTGGGTCGTCCCTGGGGCCTCCTGCCGGTGGGACATGCCCGGAACACCTCACCAGGGAGGCATCCAGGAGGCATCCTAATCAAATGCCCGAGCCACCTCATCTGGCTCCTCTCGACGTGGAGGAAAAGCGGCTCCAATCTGAGCCCCTCCCGGATGGCCGAGCTTCTCACCTTATCGCTAAGGGATAGCCCGGACGGACGTTAACATTATTGTTGGCACAATATTGCCATTGGTTTAATGTTACCTTATAGACAACCACCACAACATTTTTTAGCTGACCACGATGTCTGTGATGAACTGCAACGTGTCTCTTCAGGTTGTTGTGGTTTTTTTTTCCCATTACCATGTTGTGGTTTGACGTGATCAGCAACCTGCCATTCAGTATTATTTTGCTGTGAATTGTGCGAAGGCCGATGTCGGAAAGTCACTCGTGTCTATGCAAAACTTCCACCATCTTCCTTCCGCCACAGAAGTATGGTTGAGTGAAACTTTCATTTAAAGATATCAATCTCATTACATAAAATGTACAGCATACATACTGGAAATAGTATTTTACCCAGAGAAGGTACTACACTGGGGTTATGTAGTGCCGTGGCCCCGTCAGAAATCTCTTTATAGCCCCAATTAAGTCCGATCAGCATTTTATATGATATTCTAAAACATTTTTTAGAAATTCTTTTCCAGTGACCAGATTTTGCCAGAAAAAAAACATCAGAAATATAAAATTTTCCATGAATAACAGTGAATACCCCCACCCCCCAAAAAAATACAACCCCCCCCCCCAAAAAAAAAACCCACACCTACGAATATGGTGCGGTACAATGTGCTATGAATATATTTAGTACAAGCAACAAGCTCATCCATCAAGAGGAAAATAAAACTGTAATTCCTCTGACTTCAGATGTAATATTGGTAATATTGTGTGAGGTTATCTCCTGGGGTTGCAGAGCTGGAGATGAAGGCACGAAGGTTATGTCCAGACCAAGGGATGAATACAAGTGGTCATGAAATGTGGTCAGGGGATGAGATGGGTCGGTGGGGCAAACAGAGGGTTTTCTGGAAGATTTTTTTTTGCTCTAATGACAGGGTGCTGGGCAGCTGGATCCTGTTTTTTGATGCGACCAGGAGCAAAGCAAGTCATGGCCAGCTCAGTCTGTGGGCTCTGTGTTCATTAGTGGAGCAGCAACGCAGCTCTGGGGGTGATTCACAAGCATATCATGTTAAAAAGGAATGCCTGCCCACAGAGGGATTTTCCTGCTATGTCTATATGTGGGGGAAGAGGTGAAGTTGCGGATCAAGGGAAAGGAATTAGTAAACTTCAGTCGAGAAAGTTTCCCCTCAATTGAAGAAATCCTTCAAACTCATTCCCAATCTGCTACAGACAAACACCTTGCCTGTAATTTGAGCTTTGTTTTTAACTCGGAAAGCGGCAAAATCCCGCTGAATGTTTGTAGCATCTGTGCCCAGATGCTGCATGAGGCAGTTGTGGGCATAGGCCCGATGCCAGTTGGTCCTGTTTCACCCTCGTCTTCCCTGCGTTGACTTGCAAAGACTGCCAAAAAAAAAAAAAACCCTCAGCTTTGTTTGCATTCTCATGATTATTTAATGTTATTCGGTGGCTAAAACACCACCCAGAGAAAAGATTAAGCTTCAGTGTAACAATGAAACTGGATCTATCCTTGTGTGCTGCATCAAGCCTCAGCAGCCCATTTATCTTTAGTGAGACCACAAGGTGCCTATTGGGTGGTCGGCTGGCACTTGAGCCCAAGCCACCTTCCGCTGATTGTTTAAATGTGGACGTATCTGGATTGAATTGGTGACCTGCTCCCTCTCCCACCCCCACTGTCCTTTGTTTCATGTGGTTTGTAATTGCCGCAACACACATGTGACTCATATGGCTCTGCTCAATAGTTGACCTCCATCAAACTCGTTATCGGAATGCAAATTGTTTGAATGGGCAAGTGAAACTTCAAGGGAAGGGATGTGTCTTGATAGCATGGTTAGCATAGCACTTGGGGTGTCGTGGTGTTTGTTTGAACTTCATTTAAATTCATTACACGATTTTACTGATCCGATTCAAGGACGAAATTGGTTCATTTAGAATGAATGATATGGTCCCAAACAATTCATTGGGTGAAATCAACTCTAACTTTTCACCCAAAAATTCAACCAGTGTTACACTGTTGTTTCTTGTTTTTTGTAAGGTCATTTATTTGTGGATATAGTAGACAAACAAGTAAACAGTAATTGATGGAAAATTTATTCACATGTCATTTGAACTGGAGGTTAAGCTTTTCTGTTCTCACGTTCAATATTCAATACATTTTGAGTAAAATTACATTACTGGTAACAGACATTTCAACAGTTTCAACATTAGTTTGCCTGCTACTTTTACTTTTGTTTTTCATCATAATAATAACATGAAAATTAAATGCAAACAAAATGTATTGACTTAACAGTGGGCTTACCTGCAACTTTTTCTGTTTTGCAACTTCTACAAAACACAACACAAATAAAGAGCAACCAAAACACAATCTCTTAAAGTTAAGTGAAAGGTTTTTGAACCTGCCGCTATCATTTTAACAAACAAAAAGCAGAACAAAGATCAATTGTAACAACTACCATACTTCAATGACTCCACAATTCCATCTTCAAAAATATGAACTGATCGTTATCTGGCCGCAGAACATTTTGCTATGCATTCACTGACTATGTCACCAGCAGTAATGAAATCTCGTTCAGGCAATGCATCTTTTGCTCGATCCTTTGTCAACTCTGCTCTGGCTGTCTCACTTGTGCACTTTCTTTCTTTTTAGATGAAGGAATTGCAAACGAGTGCATCTGAGGTGAATCATTTGGAGCTACAATATAAGCAAGGTATTTCAAAACAGCCCTGTTTCCATTTTGTCAATAATATAAATCAACAACAATCTTTTGTTGGTTTTGCTGTACATGAAACACACATGTTGATCTCTTCCGTGATTTCTGACAGCTGTGTATTTGAGCCTGCATCTTCTTCCTGATTTGCCATTGTTTGCATCTGTGAAAGTAAGAATTATGAACTGTTAAAAAAAATGTGTGCTGTAAGACTCCACAGAAATTTACAGGAAAATAACAAGCAGATGAGCGAGGACAAAAGAAAGGAGAAAAGAGTTACTTGATGGAACATTTTTGCCTCAAGAAGTTTTTGCACAGAAGTATTTTTGTCCTTTTTTTCCAGGTCGGCCAGCTCTTAAAGGTCCAATGCTGATGCTGTTTAATTATTAAATGGACCTGTTACTGCTAGCAATGACTAGTTGCCACCTCCTCATTTCGGCGCTGTCCTGAGGAAAAAAAAAATGTGAATGGGAAGTCCAAAACGTGGACACACCCCAATTTTGTGCTTCTACTTTTGCGGTTATGCCGCAACAGGCATTTGAAGCGTCAGCCTTATTGTGCAGTATGTGGTTGGAGAAATTTGTTGTGTTGCCGTAATATTTTACTTGACTTTTACATATTCTGAAAACGGTGGACAGCGTTTCCCCGTCTTTGCAAAAGCCAAAATGATTCCACACACTGGAATGCAATGATGACTTGACAATTTGACCTTGGGTATCTTTTCTGCTGCTATCTGCCATTTGTTTTTGTTGTTTTTATTATCCTGGTCCGCAACTGTTGACGTTACATTTGGCACACTTAATGGAGTAAACGTTTATGTCTCTAAAAATATGAAATACATCCAAATTATATGTGTCACCTTGAAATCTGATATGCAGTGATGGGAGATAATGAAACAGTCTACTACTTTACTTTTTGTTTTTACCAATACAGTCTTGGAACTTTGAGTATTATTATTATTTTTATTATTATTATTATTATTATTATTATTATTATTATGACACATTTTCAAAACAGGTCGTTACTTTTGTTTTTAATGCATGACAACAACTAAAATATTAATTAGACCTGAACGAAAAAAGCTGTTTCCTGGGTCTGACAATCATCATTATTCCCGGTCCCCAGCATCCCAAATTGATTCATTTATTTATCTATGTGATGTTTTTCCCCCAGTCGTTTTCATCAAAGATGGATGAAAAATCTTGCCACAAATCTGAATAAAAGTGAGATCTCTTCATCCTGTGTGTTAATGTACAGTGCACGTGTCATGTTTTGCACACTGTTCTTGAAAAACAAGTGTAAATGTGTGAGCAGTCGCTGTGGCATCATTGGACTTTCAATTGACAGCTTTCACAAAGGAGATTTTGGCTTGATACGTTTGTCTTTTGACCCTACCCCCCGCCCCACTCCCACCAAAAAAAGGCTCAGTTTACAATCTGTCATGTGAAAAGCAACACAGTTTGTTCTGATGACACAAAGTGAGGTTTTTTTTTTTCTGTGCAAAAGATTTTTATCTCACTCCTTTATCTTTCCTTACAATATGCCACCATGACTCCCCAGTGACACATTCACTCAAAACGTCATGTTTTGACAATACAGAGCTAGGGGACTCAAAATGTGCTCATGCGCAATCGCCGTAGCAACACACATACATTAAAATGAAAATAGACCCTATACTGGTCAGACCAGTTGCTCTCTTCAAGATCCAGCACAAAGAATGTGTCATATGAAAACAGGATACGGGAATAAAGACATCTGACAATGTCATAAAGTTGTCTTATTTGACAGCATGTTCATTATGACTGGCATTGACACGTGAAGGAAGACCTTCTGAACGATCCACAAAACAACGGAATGTACACTAATGCGTGTCGGGTAAGAAATGGACCTTAAATATTAATCTTATATCATATGAGCCGTTGCCTAAGATAAATAGTCATCCTCATTAATGCATGTTTGGGTGCTTATTTAAAGGCCTTATTTACTTGACCTTCTCTGTTAAACCCTTTCCTCTTCCGTGCTAAAAAAGCCCCATAAATCACTTTCCATGTAAACAGTAGTGACACACAGCCTGATGTGTATTTCGATATATATTTAGGAGACCACAAGGCTTGAAATCTGAGCCTCGCTGCGTTCGAGGGACTCACGTGTGTTTTGGGTATAGTCTCATTTCATGTGTGTGTCTGTCTGAGGTGTCTCACAGTGAATTTAGTTTGTTCTACACAAATGCCATCAAGCCAATTTGCTTTTATTGTTATGAATCGTACGTCGTCACACTTAAATGTGGTAACGCTACCAGTAACTATAACACAGATTGAGACCGGGTAGTGGACAAAGCAGCGGTATGACGCCACGGCCGCGCTTGCTGGCTGCTCCAAATTACTGAGTTGTAAGGCTCGGTGATGTAAACAAACTCTCTGTAGCACATATGGTGTGGCAGAAAACAATCCTACTGGAACGCCAATTAAATCATTCACTTTTTAGCACATATTTGACTAAATTCCGCAATAAATCAGACTCACTTGATGTTTAGATGTGGTTTTAGCAACAGAAAAAAAAAAGGTATTACAGTGTAATGTAAGGCACATTACACACTGGCAAAGATTTAATGTAACCATGAGAAGCCTTTTATACTAAGTTTGTTTAGTTTAGTTCAGTATACATTGTTATCCCAAAGGGAAGCGTGTCTTGCAGACAGGGTAAAATGATAGTTAAGACAGTCTACATTGATACTTATGGACGCCTCAAGAAATGATGTTTAAATCATGTACTGCACACCTCACACAAAATTTTTTGTAAAGTTTAAGTTCTCATGACTGATCACTTGTTGATCAAAGTCACAAACAAAGATTGCGTATCTGACATTCAGATTTATTGTTGCATTTAGCCATTTGAGTACATCTACTTCAAGTCAGTCAACTTGCTGAAGGCTGTTTCGATAGCAGCTCCTCCATCAGCCGATTGTGACAAATACGGATGTTTTTCAGAGACAAAATTTATCAATATTTAATGAGGAAAATGAGTCCTTAAGTGCTGATACATATTTTTATTGTATTTTCTATTTCTTTGCTGTGTTTATTTTATTTTTTATTTGTGTTTTTGATTGTACTTTATTGTATTTTTTTTTTTTTATGTTTTCTTTTAACCGTGAATAGCTGTGATCAGATTAATTTGGTATCTCACGTCAAGAATCAGCTCAGTCTACTGGGAAATGTGGTTTATAATCATCCATCCATCCATCCATTTTCCAATCCTCCCAAGGGGTGTGGGCGTGCTGGAGCCTATCCTAGCTGTCTTCAGGCAGCAGGCGGGGGACACCCTGAGCTGGTTGCCAGCCAGCTGCAGGGCACACATTGACAAACAACCATTTGCGCTCACATTCACAGCTAGGGACAGTTTGGAGTGCCCAATCAACCTGGAGTCTACTTTCTAGTACTTTACCCTCTTTTGCTACAATGCCACACTGTTGTAACATAAACAAAATGTGGCTTGGTATCAAAAACTGTACATACCTTTCAGCATTAATGGTGCCTTTATAGATGAGCAAGTTACCAATGCCATGGGCACACTCCCATATCATCTCTCTCTCTCTCTCTCTCTCTCTCTCTCTCTCTCTCTCTCTCTCTCTCTCTCTCCCTCTCTCTATATATATATATATATATACCTGTATATGTATGTGTATATATACTGGCATTTTATGCTATACAGTATATTTCCCAAGGACACATTATAGGATACAGGTAGCGTTTGCTCAACTTTTTTTTTAAATTAAAAGATGTGGTCTCTGTTTTTTTTTTCTCTATTCCTCTCTCATCCCTTTCCTGTTTTTATTGGCTTCATATCGTGGCTTTGTTTTGACCCCAACTGAAAGAAAGCGTAGAATACAAGGGGAGGATGCATATGTGGAGGGTAAGGGTATGGTGACAGATTTAAGGGTCTGGCTGGCAATGCATGTTCGTGATGACCATGAGAGTGTTCCCCAAGGATTGGCCTCGGGCCCAGGTGCAGTCTATTAATGAAGATTTTGGATATAAAAACCCAAGTCCCCATGTGAAATCTCAGTCAACACCATGACCCTCTTTAACCCTGGATTAGCTTCCTTTTCCAGGTTTAGGAGCTGACCTCAACGTTTGCCCCCATCCACTACCTGAACTCAGAGAGATAGCCCTTTCTCCTTTGGGACGGGCACAGCAGTTGTTTACTGAACTAAAGCCAGCTTGAACTCATCACAACAGCCAAGATGCCCATCTGGCAGAGCTAACAGGAAGCTTGGCTTTAGATCTTGACTTATCTATCCTGCCCCTTGAAATGAAAGATGTCCATAATGTTGGTTTTTTTTGATGATTTTCATAGTAGTTGTCAAGAGAATAGATGGTCTTGTATCTGTCACGGTTGATCTGTTCGGGACCAACAGGTGGCTTTGTAGGGCTCCTCCTACAGCGGTCATGATCATCATGTCATTAGTAGATTTCCCTCCTGCCCACTCTTTGGGGTCCTCCATCACCACGTTCATGACAGTATCAGCGTATATTGTGTTGAAGATCATACCCACCTACAGAGAGTAGTCTCACGTAAAGATTTCAAGGAGCTCTGTTTTCAGATGTTTTAAGCAGCCAGGACAGAGACATGTGTCCCGCATCATCATCACATTTTTCCTTTTTGGATTGCCTTACCATACATTACCATATTGGGACACACATTTGTTGTGTTGTTTCAGATAAATCAGTCCGTCAATGTCTTTGTCCAAATGAATAATGGTCACCCCCTCCTCCTCTTTTCCCTCCACGCCCCCCACACACACACACACTCGCCGCCCCTGCCTGCTCCTGGCTGTACACCCGTCTCAGCAGTAACCGTGCGAGTGGCCCATTGAGCTAGATGTATTAAGACAATTTATCCACTTGTTGCGCTCAAATAAACAAACATGTCAATGGCCTCTCAGTTGGCATTGAAATTGTAATTCAGCAAAATAAGACCAATTTTTAGTAAATGTAACTGTAGTCTGATTATGTGCTTTTTTTTTTCCCTGTACTCTAACGAAATACAACTACACTTTTTTGTATCCTGAATACGTATATGTATTCGGTGACTCCCCAAACCTGCTCCCTGCACATTTTGAAACCCCTACAAAATGGTGTAATCCTTTAATAGAATAGTCTGGCCATTTTAACACAGCCTATGTGTTTTGGGTGATGTAAAACTGATTTAATGCTGAATTAGGTTAACAAACTATTTTCTTATCAAAATGCAATTTTGACTTTTCAGACTTTCCAGCATTGCCAGGCTCAGGCGGGAGTGATGCCAGGAGGTGCGCTTGAGACCCTGGGGAAGATGCTTTTTATTGTAAAAATGCACATTCACTACGGTCAGTGGCTTTGTTTTCAGGCAAATTGATTCATCTTTTTTTATGACACAGTAACAGAAAATAATTGAGAAACATTTGCCCATGACAACTGAGCCATGAGTTAATTGTACTTGTTTTCGTGTGGGGAGAAACATTTGATACACCAGGTGAGCCAAACATTGACGACGCTGAGTGGAAAAACAAGTCAGTTTCAACGTTCTCTTTGAGCTGCAAAGGTCACTTTCATCCTGGTCAATATTAGCATTAAGAGAACAGTGCACACATCGGGAAGACTGGTGCAGCAACCTCAACGAAAATTCATTTTCAATTCAGTGAAGCTGTTCAGTTTCAATACTCTTCCTCAGGCATTATGGGGTAACCGTGGCTGCTGACCATCGGCAGAATGTGTGTCCAGAAGTCTGCTTTGTTAGCATGTACAGACAGCGTTGGAGCAGTAATGGTCCATCCACCCTGACACCTGTACCTGAGCAAGGCACCGAACACTGAATTGCTGAGTCGACCCCTGCTCCAGCGTATCATTGGTGATGTGAGCTCATTGTTCAAATACATTCAGGATGAATGAAATATGATTTCAATGCTTATTGTTTTTACATATTTTGCTCTGTAATGCACCATGGAAAAAGACATTGCAACAGCATGGACGCTTCCTTTGGTGTAAATAGTTTTGTTTTATGTATTATGTCATGTTAGTATTTTTTATTTTTTTTTAGTGATATATTTTTAATTGCTGACACACTCCTGCTCCACTCTTTGGGTCAAAAGACTTTTATCAGTCTCACAGACCTTAATGACGTGTCCCATATAGTTTTTATTTCACCAATAACCCCGCAGTGCGTGTTTGTGTGTGTATATCTGTGTGCCGACAAGGGATGGACTGGACTACATGGGTCCACAGATTATATAGCAACACTCATAGGCATATATTATTTTTCTTCTGCAAAGAACTACTAATAATACTGCTGAGGCCATGTGATGTCTCCTCTGGCTCCATAAACAGTACATACGTATGTCTGTATTGTACTGGGCGACACAGTAGTCAACCGGTCAGTGCGTCTTCCTCACAGTGCAGAGAATGTGACTTCAAACGGGGCTCCGGACTACCTGTGTGGAGTTGGCATCTTTTCCCCGTGTCTACGTGGGTTTTGTTCGGGTACTCCGGTTTCCTCTCACATTCAAAAAACATGCATAGCAGGTTAATGGAACACTCTAAATTGTCCCTAGGTGTATGTGTTAGTATGAATGGTTGTTTGTCTATGTGTGCCCTGCGATTGGCTGACAACCAGTTCAGGGTGTACGCTAGCTGGGATAGGCTCTCACATGTCCCTGACGAAATACAACTACACTTTTTTGTATCCTGAATACGTATATGTATTCGGTGACTCCCCAAACCTGCTCCCTGCACATTTTGAAACCCCTACAAAATGGTGTAATCCTTTAATAGAATAGTCTGGCCATTTTAACACAGCCTATGTGTTTTGGGTGATGTAAAACTGATTTAATGCTGAATTAGGTTAACAAACTATTTTCTTATCAAAATGCAATTTTGACTTTTCAGACTTTCCAGCATTGCCAGGCTCAGGCGGGAGTGATGCCAGGAGGTGCGCTTGAGACCCTGGGGAAGATGCTTTTTATTGTAAAAATGCACATTCACTACGGTCAGTGGCTTTGTTTTCAGGCAAATTGATTCATCTTTTTTTATGACACAGTAACAGAAAATAATTGAGAAACATTTGCCCATGACAACTGAGCCATGAGTTAATTGTACTTGTTTTCGTGTGGGGAGAAACATTTGATACACCAGGTGAGCCAAACATTGACGACGCTGAGTGGAAAAACAAGTCAGTTTCAACGTTCTCTTTGAGCTGCAAAGGTCACTTTCATCCTGGTCAATATTAGCATTAAGAGAACAGTGCACACATCGGGAAGACTGGTGCAGCAACCTCAACGAAAATTCATTTTCAATTCAGTGAAGCTGTTCAGTTTCAATACTCTTCCTCAGGCATTATGGGGTAACCGTGGCTGCTGACCATCGGCAGAATGTGTGTCCAGAAGTCTGCTTTGTTAGCATGTACAGACAGCGTTGGAGCAGTAATGGTCCATCCACCCTGACACCTGTACCTGAGCAAGGCACCGAACACTGAATTGCTGAGTCGACCCCTGCTCCAGCGTATCATTGGTGATGTGAGCTCATTGTTCAAATACATTCAGGATGAATGAAATATGATTTCAATGCTTATTGTTTTTACATATTTTGCTCTGTAATGCACCATGGAAAAAGACATTGCAACAGCATGGACGCTTCCTTTGGTGTAAATAGTTTTGTTTTATGTATTATGTCATGTTAGTATTTTTTATTTTTTTTTAGTGATATATTTTTAATTGCTGACACACTCCTGCTCCACTCTTTGGGTCAAAAGACTTTTATCAGTCTCACAGACCTTAATGACGTGTCCCATATAGTTTTTATTTCACCAATAACCCCGCAGTGCGTGTTTGTGTGTGTATATCTGTGTGCCGACAAGGGATGGACTGGACTACATGGGTCCACAGATTATATAGCAACACTCATAGGCATATATTATTTTTCTTCTGCAAAGAACTACTAATAATACTGCTGAGGCCATGTGATGTCTCCTCTGGCTCCATAAACAGTACATACGTATGTCTGTATTGTACTGGGCGACACAGTAGTCAACCGGTCAGTGCGTCTTCCTCACAGTGCAGAGAATGTGACTTCAAACGGGGCTCCGGACTACCTGTGTGGAGTTGGCATCTTTTCCCCGTGTCTACGTGGGTTTTGTTCGGGTACTCCGGTTTCCTCTCACATTCAAAAAACATGCATAGCAGGTTAATGGAACACTCTAAATTGTCCCTAGGTGTATGTGTTAGTATGAATGGTTGTTTGTCTATGTGTGCCCTGCGATTGGCTGACAACCAGTTCAGGGTGTACGCTAGCTGGGATAGGCTCTCACATGTCCCTGAACCTTCTGAGGATAAGCAGATTAGAAAATGGATGGATGGATATATTATACTGCCCCCAGGTGGCCAAGGTGTGCACACCGGATGAAGCAGCATAATGACCATTGAATTGAAGCAAAAAGTGTGACAAAACCAGTTAATTCTTCAGTTCTATTTCATGATGTCATAATGAAGCAAAAATTATAAAGTGCATTTTTCTGGCAGAAAAATCACACATTACAAAAACCTTTATAGTTGGGGGGAGTGAAGGGTGTCTGGAATGAGTTAATGAAATCTCAATTCTTTTCAATGGGGAAAGACGATTCGAGGTACTGCTATAAGTGTTTTTTGAGTTAGGAGCACCGTCATCTCGTATCTTAAGGCACTGCTGTACTTCCGACCTTTTCTGATCAGGGTTGCACGAACTGCAACAAATGCAGTGTGAATAAATGCTCAGCTGGACCAAACAAGTGACACACTATGAGTTGAGAGCTCTAATATATCTATTAAATTTGCGAAAAATGTTAGTTTCACATGAATGCAATTAATCACTGTTGGCATGATAAAGAATGCATTTGTCCACTCTGTGTATACGGACGTAATGCATCCTGAAACTTTCAGGTCTACCTCAAAGTGTGTTCACCGTCATTTGTTCTTGTTAGCTGCAATGTTTTGGAGTCCACTAATTACACAAGAGTTGGAGCGGCAGCCGCCTCTCTGCAACTTGTGTGTCCGTGTGTGGGGTGTAGAAGTGTGTGTTGAAAGGATGTTTTCAGGTTGAGAATGTGGCTGCGGTTGGGCACACTCCTTGTCTGCCGTTCCCTTTTCTTCTCCTTATTACTCTCTCGCCCACACCTGCCTGTGCTATCTATCCTCATATCTTCATTGGCTTCCTCACACCTGTTGATAAAAGACATCCTCACCTGTCAGCGGCAGCCACCCAGCCATTTGTAGAGGAGAGGAAACCACACTGTCTGCTTCGCTCTCAATCTCGGCAGCTGTTTTTTTTTTGCTCAGTCACTCAAATACACTGATATGAAAACAGAACAATTGTCATTTGCTTGAACATTTGCAATCATAAAATTGGGACTGGATGAGTCACCTTATAGTTCGATGGACTACACTCACTAAATACGTCAAATGTGTTCATATTTTTATCTTATTATTTGAAATAATCTCAATATGATTGCACACAAAGGAAAATGCAAAAGTGTAAGCTACTTTGGTGGTCTAAAATGTTGGTTGACATGCCTCGTGGTATGTTAGCGGAAATTATCAGTGTTTATGGTCTTATTTTTGGTGCAGACTTTTATCTAGAGATTTTTGCTGTCGATATGTTTTTTTTTGGGGGGGGGGGGGGTATAAGGCATGTGCCTCGTCTCATCACAAGCATCAGGTCCGATCAAAGTTTTGCTTCACATTTTATGGGGAGTTTTACTTGTTCATGTCTTACTGCATTTTGTCGTTCCATAGCTATTTTAAATTATTGTATATAAAAAAAACTTACAAGCAGAAATGCAATATAAATTGCTCATAATGAAAAACTGCTTGTTTTAATGCCTTTCATTGTTCTTATCATTCTGTTGGGTTATTTTTTCACAGCCTGCACATAAAGTAAATTAGAGAACATGTATCAGTACAGTACTTTATATTTATTTACAACTTGTAATAAGAGATTAAGATCTCATTTATGGCCTACATTTGAATCTTTGACAAGTCCTAATAGATCATTACCATATTTAAGTGTCAAAACGTTTATGAACTGAAACATATATAGACCAAAATAGGTGCAGCATGGTTAGAATCCTGATTGCCTCTGTCGCCTTTGTCATGTGTGTTGTCGCTTTCCTCCACTCTTCTCTCCTTGTTTGGATGACATAACGCTGTTTAATTGCACTACTTCTGGGTAGAAAGAAGCATTTGCGGGGGGGTCATGAGATATGTCATTTGATCATCCCTTGATTAATGGAGAGCTCCTGGTGCTGTGAGTATACGTAGAAGTCTGTGTCTTCACCAGACAACAACGTGTTAAAGATGTGTGTGTCACAGCACTGAATGGAGGTGGCAGGGTGCGAACAGCTGGAGACAAGTTGTAAAGCAGGGAGGTTACAATTGGTGTTAATAGATGCCTTCCTAAAGTGTGGCCGCTTCCCTGCTTGTCAAGTTGTGTTTGCCACCATCAGCTACAAAGTAGTCCATTTAGATTTTATCAGGATTTACTCTCAGGGCTGTAGATTCAATTTTGAGCGTTCAGGAGTGTGACTCGAAGGATGTTAAACAATCCATCATGTGCAAGCTAAAACACGTGAGCCACAACTTTTGAGCAATAAAAAGTATATTCAACTGAGAGATTCCAAATAATTACCGTCGCTATATTCTTGGAAAATATATCTTGGCGCAAGCTTAAATTCTCAGTGTTCACTGCAAGGCATTATTTTGCAATACAATAAGCGAGAAGTCGATGGCAGAGTAGGCGTGTATAGTTGACACCACGAAGCCTCTGGGAGTTGACAAATGGAAAAAAAGTTCTGAAGATGAATGTAGCGCAATTACTCAAAGTAACAAATGTTCCTAATGATTTATGCACAGCTCAAGTTGCTTTATTTTTGCCTGGGTTGGCTTTTGCAGGAGGACAGTGGAGCTAGTGGTGTGAACCCTGGGGCTGCTCTGCATTGATGCTCAGCCAGCCAGCAGGAGACGTTGACTAATGTGCTATGTGAGACCACCGCCATTGATATGAACCTCATTTCTCCTCGCCTGAACAGTGTCTCAAAAACGTCAAGTCCAGTAACCATGTTTTGTTCCCCACAAACAACCCCCCCCCCCCCACACACACACACACACAGACCTGCCAGGGCTTCAAAAATGACTTTTCGTACAGGCCATTGGTGCCCGGCGGCACAGGGCGAGGTGAGTGGGAGTGTGTGAAAGAGGGGAGAAGGTCAGACTTCAAGCTTCAGGCAATGTAAAAAAAAAAAAAAAGAAAAAAAAAACATATCAGGCAATGTTCAAAAAAAATCTGTTTTTGCTTGTCTGATAATAGTTTATCACAATTAGACTTGTTACATGACTGACCAAGACAAAATATTTCCCAGAAAATGATTGCAGACAAAATAACCATTGACAAAATAACAGAACAAATTTTTCGGACTCACCTCTGTTCAAACTCGACCATATGATTGACTCATATGACAGGTTGCTGTAGCAACGACGTCGTGTTTGATGTCTTCTAATTGCGACAGCGGCAAAATACTTTCTGTACATGCCCTCGAGCTTTGCTTGTATGGAGCTTTCTCCCAACAGATGGATAAGGCGATGCATTTCCTCTGTCCGGGGACTGCTGTTTTCAATTCATTGATGTGCTCCATTCTTTACTGTTTCACACCTCCATTGACGCTCTTTGTTCTGGCGCACTGGGATTTACCTCTATGTCAAGTCAAGTCACGTCATGGGCAGTCAAAACCGATTGTTGCGTTTGGAGCTGTTCAGACTGAGACGCATCCTGTCCAAATCCGATATGAAACTACCTCCCGAATCTTGCTTCAGTTAAAACAAATCAAGGATGTTTTGTCGACCTAGATCAACAGATGGTTTTCTAACCTATCTAATACATTTTCATTATTCTGAGAAAAAGTAATTTGTTTACTCAGATATGCAAATTTTGCAATCATATTTTTCTTTTAAGTTAAAACAGTTACCTTACTCTGAACATAATTAAAAATAGCGGACAACATTGATTATAAAAATCAGTAGTTAGATTTATTTTTTTTCAAGGCACTATCAATACATTTGTTTTTTTTTAAATAAAACAACATGAATTGATGATCTGCAATTTCAACATCCTAATGAGTTTGCAAAACCACATGATCAAAAGGCACGGGAATAGAGAATTTAATTTATACTCATCTAGTGCAACAGAACAACAGAGCTTGGCATATGGAGCAAGCCTGGAACCATGTTCTTTTCACATGTGAAAGAAAACCAATTAAACCCCAAATGAGCTAGCACGAGAGTCAGTTCAGTGTTGTAACGGGTACTGTCTCATTCCCTGAACCCCCCCCCCCCACCTCCTTCTCTATACTTATGTTTGCTGTGGAAATGCATACCCACAGTATAGTAAGAAATGATAGCAAGTGGAACACAAACACGCACGCAACATGGATAACAAAATGTCTTCCTTGTGCAGAGACATGCAATGTACAAATGTGGTTTTTTTTCAAAGACCACAAACCATTGGACCACTCCGGTGTGTGTTTCATTTCCAGACCCCGTTGATCCATAGCAGCTGCAGTCCCGTTCATCCTCATTTGGCCTGCCATCCCCGTGTCCTCCGCGTCAGGCACACCTGCTGTCCAGAGTAGCTCTGCGATGTCTGCCTAACAGACAAGACTTTGTAGTGACTCAGAATGACATCTGGACCACGAAGGTGTAACATGCTGAAGTTCTGCCACAAAATGGGTAATGCGATTCATTTCTCAGCAAGCACCCGCTGAAGTGAACATAGTTCTTTGAAACGGTCTTCATGTGTTGAAAGAGGATAAAATGATGAAGGATGCAACTTGAAAACAAAGGCTGTGTTGCAAGTTGTCATTGTTTCATTCCATGTGGATACAGATTCAACATGCTTGCTATAATTATTGACAGACCGGATGCCAACAGCTTGTCATTTTGCCCTCAGTTTTCCTTTCATTCTCCCAATCACTTTCTCTGACTTCTATTTTAAAAGCAGATGATTAAAATGAACGCTACGCAACCTTTCCAACCACTCTACTTGATTCATAAAGTGGGGTACACAAATATCTTTGGGACAGACCCCATATATGACAAGAAAACTTACCGCTCAGTAGTGTGTGTGGTGTACTTGAGATGCCCAATACAGCACACCACACGCATTATGAAAGTGTTGTTTTGTGTGTACCCAATTTTAGTCACAGAACAGCTTTGTTGCATTTTCACACACATACTGACAATCGGGCCAAGTTTGAAAGTTTTCCCAGCCTTCTATTCAAAGTCAGCAAAGGCACAGTTCTCGGTTGTCTCTGAAAGATTAGGAAAATACTGGTGTGCTGTGTTGGCCATCTCCAGTACACCACACACACAGTGACTTAAAAAAAAATCCTTATATGCGTGGTATCTCACATTTGAAAAATTGGTGAAGATGTCTCACAGCCTCTTCGGCCTGCTGCCGTCGGGGAGGAGATTGCGGAGTCTCCGTGCTGGAACCAGCAGGCTCAAGAAACCACTCTACTTGATTCATAAAGTGGGGTACACAAATATCTTTGGGACAGACCCCATATATGACAAGAAAACTTACCGCTCAGTAGTGTGTGTGGTGTACTTGAGATGCCCAATACAGCACACCACACGCATTATGAAAGTGTTGTTTTGTGTGTACCCAATTTTAGTCACAGAACAGCTTTGTTGCATTTTCACACACATACTGACAATCGGGCCAAGTTTGAAAGTTTTCCCAGCCTTCTATTCAAAGTCAGCAAAGGCACAGTTCTCGGTTGTCTCTGAAAGATTAGGAAAATACTGGTGTGCTGTGTTGGCCATCTCCAGTACACCACACACACAGTGACTTAAAAAAAAATCCTTATATGCGTGGTATCTCACATTTGAAAAATTGGTGAAGATGTCTCACAGCCTCTTCGGCCTGCTGCCGTCGGGGAGGAGATTGCGGAGTCTCCGTGCTGGAACCAGCAGGCTCAAGAACAGTTTCTTCCACAAGGCGGTCAGGAGACTCAACGCCCTCTCTGCCTCTGCCCTACCCCTGCCTCCTGTCACAGACTATGACCCTCCCCTCAACATCCGACATCCGCATATTGCGCAATGCACTACCTCACTTTAACCCACAATAGTCACAAGTGACGTTGTTTATATTGTTTAGATCGACATATTTATTTCTTTTTATACAGTGTAGTTGCTATCTTTATCTTGAGCTGTGTGTGTTTTAATGCACAGCATGTTTGCACTGAGGATTGAGAGGAAAGAAATGTCATATGTGCTGCATGTTTTACATAAAGCATGTTTGACAATAAAGATGACCTTGACCTTGATACGTGTACCCATGGGGTCATTAGGCCTATTTTAGGGAGGCTTCAGCCTCCCTAAAAATGTCTGTAGCCCCCCTAAATAATTTCATTGCATTATTTAAAAAAAAGTGTTATTTATTTTTCCTGTACTTTTGCTAATATATTGCATCAAATTCAATGTAATGTGGTAATTTTAAATTATATTTCGATATCCTGCCATTATTGTAATGTTAAATCTCCCAGGTTTCCTGAACGCAACAGGCGTTGCGTTAGCATTTGACGTGTCTGTCACCATCGCCACATCAAATGCTAACGCAACAACTGACAGTTCATTGCCGAAAGTCAGGTTGAGTCGACAGCATGGATATTCGACAGTTTTTTAGAAAGGTAAATTAAGTATTCAATGCATCCATGCTGGTAAAACTAGTGACTATAGTCCGCTAAAATATCTCCAGTAACAGCAGAAACTGCACTGTAACAAGTGTTCACTTTTGGATAAATTAAGGTGGTGCTTAATAAAAATTAAGCAACATTTTATAATTAACTACATAAATAATCATTACACCAACTCTTTGAGGCAACACCTATTGAGATTTTGGCCTATATAAAATAAAAAAATAAATATAAAATCAATTTATTTATTTGATAGGAATCAGGCTAAAGACGCACAGAGAGTGAGCCGGGGGGAGCTCTGCTGGACAGGTGAGTCTATCAGATCTCAAGGCTAATTTTACTTGCAAGGCTGTTCCCAAAATGCAATCGGAGCTTACATTAAGTATTGAGCAGCAAACTTGTGTTTTTCCAAAGTGATGAAGCTTTTGCATCTCATTGTACTAACTTAAATTGCATATCACGGCAGACATCTCAAAATACATAGTCTTCTGGGGGCTAAGCATATATCAATACATTTTGGTAGAGAGGAATACAGGCCTTCTCTCATATAGGTTATGTTATCGGGCATCCTTCTAATTCCCTTGAACGACCAAGATTGAACTTTTGAACTCTTTATAATTTCTATTATCTAGTCCAGTTAAAGTCCAGGGGAGGAAGCCCCATCATAGTAAAGAGGATACGAATGTGATGTGTGTAGTTCTTCATAGCATCTTCATTTTGCTCTCAAAGTGCACGGAATTGATGGATTTTTAACAGAATGTAGAAAAAATTTCTCCCGGGGGGGCATGCCCCCGGACACCCCTATAGGGGCTGTGTTCCCCTTGGGGCTAAGCCCCCCTTGTTCTTGAAACCTAGTGACGCCCCTGCGTGTACCCTACTTATCTCTGAAAGTTCACGCTTATTATCTGGCGCACTGCCTTCTCAGCTAATTATTTGTATGTTGTCAAGCTTTTCTCTCACCACAAGCATCCCATCATTATCATGACTGTCCTCCACACCTTGACAACTATAAATACAATTACTGTATGAATTTCTCTGCCTTTTTGCATGATGCCACCACCAACAAATATGTTCTCAAATGGACAGATGTTCAAGTGGAGTCTTTTCCAAAATGACTTATTCGCTTCTGATTACAAATTTTTGATTGCTATTTCACTGTCAATTTTCACTGTCAACCCACTCAAAATACTCAAATCTCACCAAGCTCAAGTTTTGATGCTTAGAAATAATGACCTATATGTTGAATATGTTTGCTGAAGGACAGCATGACGTGAAACTTCCAGTACGATGTAGAAGGCATTAATTTAAGATAAGAAAATAAGAAAAAAGATAAGAAAAACATTTATTTGTCTCACAATGGAGAAATTCCCAATTTACAGCAGCAAAATTATGAAAGGGAGAAGTGTATATATATATATATATATATATATATATATATATATAGAGCGCGGCTGTATCAATCTCCGGATGAAGGAGCTGCCCACTGCTGTCAGTGTGGCCTGGAGGGGGTGGGAAGGTCTGTCCATCATAGCGTTTAGCTTGGCTAGCATCCTCCTGTTGCCCACCTCCTCCAGAGTGTCCAGGGAGCATCCCAGGACAGAGCTGGCCCGCCTGACCAGTCGGTTCAGTCTCTCTCTGTCCCGGGCTGAGATGCTGCCTGACCAGCATAATGAATTCCATAATGAATGGCTGAGGCCACCACAGAGTCATAGAAGGTCTTAAGGAGTGACCCCTGAACTCCAAAAGACCTCAGTTTTCTGAGCAGGAAGAGCTGGCTGTGCCCCTTCCTGCTCAGAGCGTCCGTGTTGTGAGAATTTACCCCAATGAGCTGTATATTCTATGCTTGGGGCTTTTGGAAGGTATTCTTCATGCCTTTTATTTATTTTGTTTAATTTAAATTTTTTTTTCAAGCCTTGGATGACTTTGCAATGAAACACTTTTCTCCCACGGGGAAAACTCTCTCAGTTCCTGTACAAATAAATAATAGTATGCATAGTAAAGATAAAATAGCAATTATCCAAGAGTGATAGAGAGGGAGAAAGTGAGCCATTGCAGCACACAGAGCAATACAATTCGTCAATGTTCAGTGATGCTCTGTTTTTACATGTCACGCCTCTGGTTTTATGGCAAACAAAAGGGACGGTTTCTCAGACTGATAAAAGCACACAGATATGAGCTGTAAACATCTCTACGCACAGTGTTTGCATGAATAGCGCCTCACATTTGATGGGCACAAGCTTTTTAATGCACTGATCCCTTGAAAGGAGACTGTTGATATCACACAAGACAGCAAGAGGTCACATTGAGTTTTGTTGACACTCAAGTCTGAGCTGAAGACTGCGTCTGTGCAGTTGATTGAAGCTCCGTCTCACTGAGCAGCTCGGGTACAAATGCAGGCATGTTTCTCCACAAACACAAGACAGTGTATAAACTAACTCAGCTAAGCCCAGTTGACAGAACAGTTTGAGTTTTTAAGACGGCTTGCATAAAAGCCTCTCCACCCCGTTTTAAGTAATAAGAGATTAGAGGTAATCTCAGAGTAATGACAGGTTGGCATTTTAGCACAGCAACCACCTCTGACCTCTGCTAGCATGACGAAGTCAAGGTAAAGGAGAGGTTTTCTGAATAATCTGTACTTTTACTTTCTGACATCCAAATATGTGCTTGGGCTTGCCCATGGTCACTAAGGTATAAGATGATGTTCCAAACTGATTTTCTTTCATCAAGGCAACTTAATTTCCATACACCCAATACATCCCCCCCATCTCTCATTTATTCTCTTTATCTCTCACGCTTTTCTTTCTCCCCCCCTCCCTTCTGTAAAAGTTAAAAAGTGCTTTCTTTTTCATGAAATCACTCATTTTCAAATCTGTGTTCCCCTGAGGTCTATTGTGTCGCCCCTTTCACAGGGAACTGGTGCCAGTGCTGAACGTTTGAGTATTGGTGTTAGGAACAGGAGACAGTTTGGTTTAACGCGTCTGCCTTCAAACCAGTTAGACTTCAAACTGACAGAATGCCAACCCAGCACTGTAATCAGTGCTAATATAACGTCCATAAGTCGTCATAAGTGTCTGTTGAAAAAGTACAGTGCCCTCCAAAAGTATTGCGATGGCAAGGTCAATTTCTTTTTTTCTTTTTTTTTTTTTGATTCTAAAAAACATTTGGCTTTCAGATTAAAAGATGAATATAAAGCCAAAATTTTGACTGCCATCTTATTTCATGGTATTTCCATCTAGATATATTAAACAGTTCACGGCAGAGCACTGTTTCCTTGAAGCCACACACTTTTCGAGGGAGCAAAAGTATTGGAACATTGGACTGATGGGTGGTCGTAGTTGCTCAGGTGTTGCCTTTTAGATTGATTGTTGAAACATAAGATGTTGATCCTTTTTAGTTTTCGGTTTCACATGCGAAAACTGCATTTGCTGTTTTGGCCTTCTCAAACTACACAACTTTTTTTGTCATTCACAACGGTTTATATTATCAAATATTATTCTGTATCTTGAATTGGGCAAGATGCAACGCTACAAATCTGTCACTGGCCAGACCTCGCCCAATCGTTGCGTGCTTCTGTCAAGATTCATTGCATCGGCAGAGGTCTATCGGGGAGGCTGGACAAGCAGCTCTCAAAGTCATGTCGACGGAGGCATGATGTGCATGTTGAAATTTTCGACCCATGCCTGGATGGTAAGGAGAGTGCAGTATGGACTGTTTATTCTCCCAAAAGAACTGGGGTCACAAACGTGTTTAATGACATCACGTTTGCTACTCAACTACTCGTTTTGCAGTTAGAAAATGTAGCATGAGTTGAAATGCTCTGTATATTTTCCAATATTTCCCCTTTTGTTCACTTTTTAAATATTGTACACCACATTGTGATTGTGTACTCCATTGATCTCTCGTCATAAGTAGAAGGTCACTGTCTTCCTATTGGTCAGTGCTGATGAGTTGTACTGCTTGCTTCTGAGTGGACGTATGTGATCGCTACAGGCAAAATGCGGGACATTCAAAGCATTGTTAGGTGATGCAACATTTGGAGCGTTGTCTGCGTGTCGGGTTTCACCCGTAATTTTACAATACACTCATTTCCATGGCAACACACACGAACCACCTGACAGTACATGGTACGTTAATAATGTCATATATCATATCATACAGGAGACCTATTGTTTGTTTATTAACTGAAGCCAGAGCTTCTTGGCAAGTGCTTTGACTGAAATATTCGGTTCTCCGTACAATTCACGAGAAAGAACTTTAAGAACTTGATGCTAGTTGGCCTGCTGCCCAATCTTCATTGTTGAATCCTTCCAGTGAACACTGGCCTAAGTAGAGCTGGGACAAGTGGGACCGTTCATATCCTTTCTCTCTCTCTCTCTCTCAGTGTATTTCCCCCGTGCACTCTCTCTCTCTCTCACACACACATACAGGGATACGCACACTCACACTTCAAGGCACTGGGATTACAGGATTATGGAAAGGAGAAGTGAAGATTCCTGTTTTGGAGCTCTGGTGAGGCTTAAGTTTCCGAACTGCACATTTCATGGAGGAAAACTCCCAAGAGGAGATGGTGCTCAAAGTGTCAATCCTACATTAGCCTCAGCTCAGGGTAAACACAAGGATTCCATGGCTCATAAAATTGTTTATGTGTGTGCGCGTGCGTGTGCGTGTGCGTGTGTGTGTGTGTGTGTGTGTGTGTGTGTGTGTGTGTGTTTAGACCTTACTGAATTGAATAAACAAAGCAATGGCTGCCATTTTAAGTGTAATAATGCACACATTTAGATTGATGTACAATCAATGTAGAGCAGCCTGGTGTTCGACTGGTTAGCACGTCGGCCTCACAGTGTCGAGTTGCAGAGTTCGAGTCCGGCTGCGGCCTTTCTGTCTGGAGTTTGCATGTTCTTTTCGCGTCTGTGTGAGTTTTCTCACTCAAATGAACAGGTTCAATGTCAGGCTTCCGCAGAGCTTGCTGATGATCTGATCATTTGAATCAGGTGTGCTGCAACAGGAAGACTTGGAAAACATGCAGGACAGCGGCCCTCCAGGACCTGAGTTTGACACCTATGCCTTAGCTAGTCGAGTGGAGTAGAGATGATCCTGACTTCAGGATTTGTTATGACGTGTACCAGCCTGTCAGCCACAGTTTTACTATCGATGCAATATGGGTCAGAACAACCAGCTGTTCTGCACGGTGACACATTTTCTTCTGGCGAGTGTGGACTACAGAGGATCTCTTCCACTACAGGACAGCCTCATAAGCAGCAATGCATATTAGAATGGGACCATGGTTGCAAGACAGTCCCATCTTACCATCTCAGCTCAGTCGAGCCCTCGGGCTCCCTCACATCTGTGTACTGTCTGACCCAGCGACAGCCAGCTGCTCCCTCTTATTATTCCCCCTAATGGATGGATCCGTTTCCCTCTGACCTCATCCTTCCTCCTTACCCCTCATCCCTCTCCACTTATTTCTTCCACCAGTGAGGCACTGGGTAGTCACCACATGACTGGCATAGAATAAAGTCAAACAAATGTAGAGAAGATGTACAAGTCAGAGGATCATAAAGGTAACCCCCTAAGCTTATTCCTTATGTGGCGTACAGATGTAGTGATTTCTGTTGCTCTATAATACATTATTCCATCCATTATCTGAGGCACTTATCCTCACAAGGGTCGCGGGCGTGCTGGAGGCTATCCCAGCTGTCTTTGGGCAGTAGGCGGGGGACACCCTGAACCAGTTGCCAGCCAATCGCAGGGCACACAGAGACGAATAACCATCCGCGCTCACACTCACACCTAGGGACGATTTAGAGTGCTCAACCAGCCTGCCATGCATGTTTTTTGAATGTGGGAGGAAACCGGAGTACCCGGAGAAAAGCCACGCAGGCCTGGGGGAGAACATCCAAACTCCACACAGGGAGGCCGGAGCTGGAATTGAACCCAGGACCTCTGCACTATGAGGTCGACGCGCTAACCACTTGACCACCGGGACGCCCATTCTTAAATATCTCCATCCATTCATCTGTCTTCAACAATCTCCTGACAAAAATGTTTTGTGTCTCATCTTATGAGCACAGTGGGGATACTGTGGGCCTACCATGTTGGTAGTTCGTAATGTAGTTCAATAAATTATCTTGACAATGCACAGTTGACACCTTTATCTGTTTTTCACCCATTCAAATGTCAACTAAAAGGAAGACGTAAAAAGGAGTCTCCTCAGATCTCCCCACCTGTGTTTATTGCTGAGTCAACAGAAGCTGCTGTGATGTGAAGACAGCTTGCCGGTTGGTCTTTGGACTTGAATTTCAGGATCTTGGCTTTTTGGAGTTTACCACAGAAGGCATGTGAGGCATCAATAGCTCAGCGTCTCCCAAGTATGTGCTCAGTTGAATCAATATTATATCTATAGATGGGTTTTCAACAAAGCCACATGCTTTCCGGAGAAAAAAATATATAGACTGCATATGGGATGCAGGACTGGCTGAGAGCTCGCCTACTCCCATTTCATTGTGTTTCCTCGATGTTCCTCAAGTTTGTTCTTCTTATGTGTTCTGTGATTATTATTACGCTACAAAAACATGTTCTTTGGTATCCCAGGGTCAATTTATATTGGACAAAAATACATGGGAAGGTTTAGAATAGAAATTATAGGCAAAAGTGAAGCAGAGATTTCATGAATGTCCTTTGCAGTTGGACAGAAGCAAAAAAAACAAAAACAAAAAAAAAAACAAGAAGCATTTATCTAATATGGGTCTGATGACTTCAGAGAGGTATAAATATCAGTGATGCATACTGAGAAATGCTTGTATGCACATGAGTGACAATGCAGAAGGACCGTGATATGGAGGAGAGAAAAAAAGCCAAAATAACAGCACAGCAGCAAAACATTTGGTTGCCGAGCAACCGGGCTTCAAGCAATGGCAGTACTGAGTTATGAGGAGTGGGGGTCCATTACTTCCCAGATCTGGTGTTTGAGCTTGCGGTGGGGGCGTGCGGGAGTGGTGGGTGGGGTGTTGTGGACGGAGAAATGTCTCCACCTGTCCGGATTTGTCAGGGCGAGTGAACAATGACACTGGCTGCAACAGAGTCTTGGTCTCTTGGGGCCCCAATTCTGGCATATCAGAAGACCCGCCAGACTGGGCTAAGGTTTAAAGTTCTCTTGATACTTTTGGGGTCTGGACACTTAGCATGATATAAACATTGTTAGCTCAATGGCACAATTGCCCAAAAGATTTTTTGGGGGGAAAAAAAATTAAATGGAAGTCAACTTTTGCAATGACCCGGATGCCGAAGAATCTACATAGATATAAAGAACAGGTAAAACCTTTAGCCAAGCACAGTTATTACTGTATCCAATGGCAAATGATCGTGGGTCCACACGAGACCTTGACTCGGTCCAAATCTAGACCGCGATCTGCCATTTGATAATGGCCACACTAGATATTATCATACACGTACTGTAAAATACAAATATGACTGCTTGATCTTTCCCCTTGAACTACAAGAACTACTTTCTTGTAGTTCAAGTGTAACATGTGCTTCTTGCTTCCGCGAACCCTCCAAATGACGAGCATGACTTCACAGCACTGACGGTGTTTGTGCTACGTTCGTATGATGGAAGGAATTACATAAGCGATATTTGTAATACCTCGGTGAAGTCCTCTGTCTTGTGTGTGTGAACGTTTGCTTTAACAAGGCTGTGCTTTTTACAGGTAAAAACACGTGCACATAGGTAATTTTGCTGGGCACACCTGCGGTCTCTCATGGAAGATCTGTATCCAGAAGAGAGAGAAAGATCCGACGTTTAAACCCTGTCATAAAAAGTATTCATCTAATATTGTTTATTATTATGTATTTATTTTGCAGTTATGTAGAAGCCCACTACATCAGATTGAAAGGTTCTTAATATTTCCCTACTCTCATGTTAAAACAAAAACATAACACCAAGTTCACAGTCTTGACACATGGCATACCATCAATATTGCAGCTCCTCCTCATTATTTGGATGACACCAGTGAATGTCACGCATTACGTGAATTGTTTAAGGTCAAATATTGCTTTAGAGCCGCAGAATTGAAGTGTGTTTGTGCATAATACATTGCAAATCCTACCAAAACAAAACAAAACAAAAAAACTCCCACTGGGGTTTTTCAAAATGAATGAGAATAAGATGAAAGACAAATGCATTGTTTGCTCCAGAATTATTTCTGCAATTATGCAGTTGTGTACGGGGTTCAAAATTAACACAGACTAAATGTGAGTTAAAATCATTTTGTTTGATAAAAACTTAACCGACAGTTGAGCCGGTGATGCATGAGGCACTTTAAGTTGGGCATCAAGTCTCGAGAAATGATTGGAGCCCGGTCTATTGTCCCCGAACTGATCGCATTTAAAATTTCCAGTTTGCCCGCTCCTGTGCCTCGTCCACCGACCAGAAGTAAACCAAAGGGGTGGCTTAGCTTTGATAAACTGCATTAAGAGTCGCTTTAGTTTAACACTTATGATAAGATTATATTGGTTAAAGGAGGTGGCATGATGTCTACAAGGTAATGGAGTGCCGTGTCTGCCGAGCCTGGCGCTCCCTCCCACTCTGACCTCAAACCAACAGCGCGATGAATTTCAGTGTGAGAGTGAGTCAAACAATAAACTAGGTCTATTGCTGACAACTTAAACAACTAAATGGTGGGTCAACTCAATGCAAAGAAAACTGCTTACATTAGGATATGTACGGAATTTATACCTAGCGAACCTGTGTCTCCACATCATGCACATTGCAAACCAGAGGCCGGCTACATCCTGGACTGATCACCAGCCAATCAAATTAGGAAAAAAAAAGAAAAAAAAACACATGGGATATCTGCAAGCATGAGTACCCAGAAAGCATAGACAGGGTTGAATTTAAACAGCTTTTTGGTAATGGAATCTGTTTGTGTGTTTGTTGTTTGCTTTATGCAGTAGCTTGATCAAAATTACTGTATTACCTTGGACAAATGTTGACAAAAAACAGCGATACAATAAATTGTTCCCTAATCTGCAAATGTAGTTGCTGCACACTACCAGCAAAAAAAAAAGGAAAAAAAAAGAAACTGTGAGCAGGTATTAAGACTCAGTTGCATCATCAGCATTCATCTTCTTACTTCTTGCCATTTGTGAGAGTTTGGGTGACAGCAGGATATCGACCAAGCTCAGCAGGCACAATGCCTCGGACACAGTAACGCTCACTTTAGATCTAATGCCGACTGTATTTCCAGCATGATGTCAAGAGATTTGCTTGAATGACATGTGAGCAACGTCATTTTGCTTTCAATTCTGACATCTAGCGTGACATGAACCCGCATGAGCTTCCTCCTTCTGGAACTACGGCTGATGTCATTGCAGAGATGAAACATGGTATTTCCAACTCGAAAAGAAAGAACACAACAGCATATTACAGTAACAAAGTTGTGAGTGACACCCTCAATCCCACCATTTGTTCTCATGTGCCAGACTGAAGTGTCACGTTACACTTCCCTCCTCAGGTTCTCCTCAGTAATTTATCTTTTCAAGACTACACCTGTCAAAAGCCTTGATTTCCTCTATGGGTTTTTTTTTTTTTCCAGCCAGCAGTTAAAGAGAAGTCGACAGATTCATCTTCTGTTTGTTTAGGGTCTTGCCAGAACGATCTATCTCGCTCAGGAGACAGAAATATTGGAATCGATTTTTTGCTGTACACACCAGTAATGTAATATATCAGTTTCTTCCCCCCGTTCCATTCACTCAACAGACTTGTAAAGGTAAAAAAAGTAAGAAAAGAACAAGCTTTGACACCTTGTTCTGAAACAGTAACCAAATACACGGTATTGACAACTGTGTGGACTGGAGGTATATGAATAAATTGTTCAATCAGGGGTTGGAATAGTTGCTGCAGTTCCCTGCTCCGGGGCCTGACTGCTGCAGTGCGCAAAGCAGTGCCCAGAAAGGCATTGTTGAATGAGACTAGTGTAAAAACTATTAGAGCCATGACCTCAATCCCACAAAACATGGGATGAACTAGATTGTGAGCATGGCCCTATCAGTTTGGAAGCAACCATAATTAATTTAGAGGGGGATGTTGATCAGATTTCAAATACAAAGAAAAGCGTGTTAAACAAATGAAGCGCTTCCAGAGTGTCACAAGGCTTTGGATTACCATAAAGTGAAAAATGTCTGTAATTCTGAATTGTTTAACTGCCAGACTGTTTGAGTTAAAGACATCCACCATAACATTTAATCATAGAATCATTCTTGAAACAAAAGCTACTAGTACTGAAAATAAATTCATTGCCATGGCACAGCTGCCAAAAGTGACGCTTTGACTAACGCGAGGTTCAGACCGAACATGAAATACCGCGTCACTCCCAAGTGTCTACTCCTTCACCTCAGACTGAAAAAAATAACCCCAAAATGTGAACATAGCTCCTTAATTTGGTGACTAGTTGTTGTGTTATTACTTTAGCTGCTTCATGTTATCGTGATTGACAATTCACCAGGTGCAAACAAGTCACTCCACTCACTAGTTATGCCAACTTTTTTACTCTCCATTCTTCAAGCCCACTCCTCTTGGCTTTATCCGACTGGTACCGGAAGCCAGCTGCGTTGTATGTGCTACCTCTCGGTGCCCATAGACCACTGCATGGTGCAAATCCCAGCTGTCTTCGGGCAGTAGGCGGGGAACACCCTGAACCGCTTGCTAGCCAATCGTGATCCGAACAGGCCAAGTGCATTTGATGGATGAAAACTCAATTGCAGCATAACCTTAAAAAGATCCTAAAAACAGCAAGAGATTAATCTCAGTCAGTAGCATGTATCAAGGATGTTTTAGGAGACATTGTTTTCAAATAACAGTCCACAGCTGCCAACTCCAACAAAGACCCAGATGCCACCAGGCAATTAACTGCGCACTCCAACACATTTGTTCACAGAGGCAGCGGGTCTTGTCACTTTCAATGATTCCATGAACGGCCCCTGCCTTTTCAGACCAAACTGTCAGCCTGTAAGCATATTTAATACAGACCCGAATACCTTATTTGCCATTGGTCAGAGGGTTTGGCTTCAGAGCCGCGCTCATGGGGAGGTACAACTGCTGTGTAATGTGTTTGGCAGCTCGCGTCAAGCCGAGACAGGAGTGGAGATTTTCTGCCTGGCTGAGAGGGGACGACGACCGCATGAGGCTCACACACTACAGCTCATTACCCATTGCTGCCCTCAAACGCCATAGCTGTCCGTTGCTCTTTGTTACAAAGACTGTTTGAATTTCTGTGTGATTGTTAATCTCTCCTGTTTTCTTATTTTCCGCTGAAAAATAGTTAGTTGCAGCTGGGCTGGTGGTGAGATAGTTTCAAGATTGACAGATAATTTAGCATTTTTCATTTCAATATTTCTTTTGATACTGAGATTGAGTACTCGACTTCCTGGTTCAGCTGTAATTGTATTAGTCGGTTGAGGTCACAAGATAACATGAATGATTAGCACATTTTTCAGATACATCAAGAAAGAACAAAATGAAAAATCTTCATTTTTGTTTGCATTGTCTCATATATGGTTATTATCATGTGGGTTTTTTTTAGTTTACTTCTGTCATCAATAAAAGCACTAAGTGTCACAAAAGGAAAACGTAACAAAACAACAATAAGTGAAGCATAATCCTGTTATCATTTTTATTACTTTTATTTTAATGTCAATGGTACTTATATTTGCATAATCATTTTGAGTTTAACCCAAAACATAATTTCCAACTGTGTTCGTTGTGTAAGGTCAAATTTACTTGAGTCATGGAGAACTGCAGAGAAGAAAATTCTGCTGCTGTTTCACTGATGTCTTATAAATCAATGCAACACCACCGCAGAGCTCAACCTTGTTTCTGTGGATGTACTTGGTGACTTCTTCCTCCAAAATTTGACAATCTCTCACCACACCGCCCGACCCAACCCCCACACCTGCATGCTACAAGGACACTTGAAGAGACGATGAATGAAGGCCAACACCTTGTGTAACAGTTATTTTATTCATAGATTTACTATGTACTATTGTCTACTGTGTACTATGGCTGTAAAAACTTGCTGTTTCCTTGTTCAGCGTGTGTGTGTGTGTGTGTGTGTGTGTGTGTGTGTG
>NW_017805783.1:2329796-2355018 GCF_001891065.2 Hippocampus comes | reverse complement strand
TGTGCATATATATATATATATATATATATATATATATATATATATATATGCATGAGAAAAATGTCACTTTCAACTATTGCTTTGAGGTATTATAACTCAGCTATCCATTACTGCCATCTACTGGTTGAGAGTAAAAATAAAACAACAACCGTTGACAGTTTTTCCACTTCAGTCCTCATGTGCCGTTTCCGGTGTTGCAAGCGTTCAGTTGTGTTTCATGTTTCATTAACTTTGCTGCCTCAGCAATAATATTTGTACATGATACGTTAAAAATACCAAGTCAGCATACTGGTCTTAGAAGCACTTGAGATATAAATTCCACGTTCTCCCATCATCTCAGTCTTTCATGACAACAATAAAGTAACCATGTACACTAAAAACGTGAAACTTTTGGTGAAACATAACTGTACTCTCAAGGATCATGTAATTACTTTTCTCCAATTATTATTACTTGTGATTATTTTTGGTATTTCCATGATTTCTAGATTTTATTTGGGCTCATGCTTGACTCTGAAATCAACAGCTAATTCAATCTATCTGAACACATCACCCTGCCTCTTTTGTATCTGCAATTTAAAGGTCTTGAGCGCCTTACTTATGGCTTGATTACAGGTATCAAATAATGGCTGCAGCTGGCGCATGGCTGTGCAAAACAGTGCCCTAACTCATAAACGTTGCATTATCACAGAAGCAAAAAAGCACAATGGGTTAGGCAAAGAGGATCTGTTTCAAATGTACTGGCCCCACGCAGTGCCAAAATGTAAGAAAACACGGAGTGACTGGCGGCAGGGGAATAATCACGCACTTAAAAGCAACAGGTTGATACACTGTATCCGCACTCACAACAATTCACCTGCCGCCATCATTCAGCAGCGCCATTCACAACCTCGCCATTTTTTTCTGCCTGAGCAAATGGACATGTCAGCACCGACTGTGCCGTATTGATCGAACCTCAGGTGCAGAGTGGAGACACCCGCTGAACACCTTACCTAACGCTTTTTTTATGGCAATTTTTCAAAACCAGACACTGTTGCTTCAACAACATGACGATCTTTGCCTCTTTAGAACTCAGCGTGGGTAAACACGAGGCTGAAAGCTGCCGCGCACTCCTTTAGAAATCACAACAAAACAAGCTTTAACTGTAGCTACATGCCTTTCAGTGCCATGCAAACACAGAGCTGATGTGATCCAGGCTAACCCCAGTGGCCACTGTGGTCACACAAGTGTGGTCTGTTGACAGGTCCTGTTAGGACTCCATTGTGTGGACAAGGCCATAGAAGACAGGAGAGGAGCTAGTTCAAGCACAAAGAGGACACAGGTACACGCTTTCCTCTGTCTCATTCCAGCTGCTCCTTCTTTTGGATGCTGCACTGCCAATCAACCTCAATGAATGGAGAACCCCAACTCGTCTACAGCTCCAAGTACTGCAGAAGTCCAGCGACAGGGGCTCGGTGCACCCTTGAGCCACTAAAGACAGGTGCAGGTCAAGATATGAGCGTCTTATAATGGTGCTGACAGACAAGTTGCTCTCCGAGTCGCGTCTCGGGCTTCCTTTAAACGCTCCAGCCACACTTAAATGCTCCCGGTCATTTGTCACAGGCTAACTGCTGGAGCAAAGGTGCTGTTGTGCCTTGTCAGTTTGCACATGTTCAAAGCAAATGAAATAAAATACTGGCGTGGAAAGGATGTACCTGGTTTTGGAAATGGATTTTCCAACCCTAACTCAGCTCTCTAGGAAATCCATGTTCATAACATCTTCAGTAATTAACATCAACAGTAACATCATCAAACATCTACTCGGAAAATTTTTAAAACAGACACAATTTCAGTTATTTATGATCTTCTCAGCAAAAATATAAATGCTTCTACACTCAAATTAAAATGCTCATACTGACAATAGCATTGATGTGCCAAACATTCATTATTCATTGTTTCGGAAAACTTGCACATAATTTAACTTGACAACATTTCAACATTTTTTTTTTCCAGTTTCACCCAAAGATTCACTACGAGCACGACTTGAACGTTTTTCAGTCTCCAGTCAGATTGCGCTGACGTCATCCCAATTCTAATTGAAGCCCATTGTGGACTTTTTTGAGCGATTATATTGGTGATAATACATAAAAATAAATAAATGAATAAATAAAAAAGAAGAAGAATGAACATCTGCGTGGTATCTAGGATGGCTAAAAAACAACCAAAAAAAATCTGGTGTTTCAGTGCATTTTGTTGGATTCTTGTGCAATTCCTGTGCTTTATTTTCTTGTTGGGCACTTCATTAAATTGTCCACAGGTTTTTGAAGCTTCAAAGTCTTAAGTGCATCCTATATTATGAAAATGAACAAAAGTTAATACATTTACTACACACGCATCGATTAATAAGACTAGAAAAAAAAAATCTCAAAACCCAAATCCGAAATGCATCACATTCAATTCTAAAAGGTTTCATGTTGTATTTGGGGAGCCATAATAAGCCTTACTATATTTAAAAAAGACAGAGGTCGTTCAGGTCAGCGAGACAAAGGCCTTTATAAGGAGAGTGGAAGCCCTGTGTGCCAGGGATGACAGATGCAGACACGCGATTGGCCTATTCCCGTACGGATGGGATTTGCTGTCAACAAGTCCCAATTAGTCCAATCAGAGTGGAAGGAAACAGCAGAGAAAGGATACTTTGTCAGTGCCGCTGTTTGTGAAGCTGGAGGCAAAAACAAAACACAATCGTTAGCTCATTCTTCCCGTACATCGCGTTCTATGGGGGCAAATTAACCCGGTCTTGTTGTAGCATCGCTTTGTTGACACACGCTGCAGCAAGGGCCACATTGTTTCAGCTTTAAATGTTGCTGTTGATGTAAATACTGCCGTCTGCTTTGCTTTTGTGCTTCTGTATGGTAGTCGATGAGCGGGTCTACTTCCTGACACAAATGTGTCATCGAGAGCCTTTCAAATGAACAAACACTGCCATGATCTAAGCAAGCAGCAGTTCACATGAAAGTCCATGTGAGAAAATTCAAGTGAGGGCACCCACGAGGAAGTCTGCAGTCCAGAGAATGGATACAAAGCCTTTGGACAATAAACATGGCATAAAATTGTGAGAAATGTTCCGAGGCACTGCAGGAAACAAACAATTGAAGTTGTGATGAGTGGAAAACTGAGATTGTCTGGTGACCAGTTCAGGGTGTAGCCTACCCTGCCTCTTGCCCAAAGTCAGCTGGGATAGACTCCAGCATGCCCAATCGTGGATAAGCGATACAAAGAATAGATGGATGGATGACTATAAAAACCCGAAGAAATTATAACTTTTTAATGATGAATAATATTACCTGACTGAAGAATAACATTGGGGAGGAAAATCAGATGGACACCGTATCGTAATCATTCTTGGAATTAAAAAGGACATGAATTATATTCTCACATCTCCTTTCATCAAGGCAAATGACTGTTGGGTGACCTTGACCAACCTACTAATCAGCGGGGACTGAATGAGTGACAGGACATTGATCCTTGACCCAAGGAAGTCATATTGCTGGAAAGGAACTGAAGATCTGATTCAGTCTGAGATTATCGGCAGAGTCAGAATAGCTAGGATGGCAGAGGTGAAGATAGATTTGTAATTGGGAAGGTGGAGTAGAGACGTCTGTGGACCTCCTCTTTGATATGCATGATGCGTCTCTGTCAGAGCACAAAGCAATACGGTTCCAAAATACACTGCTAACCGTTAGCATGTTCGCCTCACAGTGCAGAGGCGCAGGGTTCGATTCCACCTCCGGCCTTCCTGTGTGGAGTTTGCATGTTCTCCCCGTGCCTGTGTGGGTTTTTTCTGGGTACTCTTATTTCCTGCCACATTCCAAAAACATGCAGGCGGGCTAATGGAACACTCTAAATTGTCGCTCTGTGTGTGTGAGTGGCCACGGATGTTTGTTTCGTCTCTGTGTGCCCTGCGATTGGCGGGCAACCAGTTAAGTCTGTCCACGCCGACTGCCCGAAGACAGCTGGGATAGGCTCTTTCATGCTCTGCCTTGTGAGGATAAGCGGATCAGAAAATGGATGGATGGATAATTAGTAAACACTACTCTGTAGGACTGTTGTCAACTCAGAAAAACAATTTACAGCGTTTTACACACACAGTGGACAATTTCCGTGCCTTCATGCAATAATACAACCCAACACGGGAGCTTTACAAAAATCCTGTTTTTGCAATATTAATGTGTAGTTGTCACTGACAACGTCAAGGATATTCAACCAAATATTACAAAACAGCCACAGGAAAAAAAAACTAATTGCTGAATTTTAGTATTTCTTGTCTGACAGTGTCAAGACAAAGTATTATCTATCGTTGTGCAATTTTGATAAAAATTTTGCTTTTGTCACAGTAGTTTGTGAATGTGCAACTAATATGACAAAGTCGAAAAGAAATCATTTACTGGTTGCAGTCAAATATTTGAGTGTAAGTGGATCTCCCTGTGCTTGAGGTTAATAGTCACTTCCAAAGGAGCTCTGTTTTTACTTTGGTATGTCTTAAAGTGACACTGAAGAATCACTTTAAGATCAAGGCTTGCTGCAAGCACAGAAGGAAGACAACCCGGCCTAGAAAAGTCGCTCAACATTGTACCGTTTGCAAACATACCAAAGACCTAAAAGTCTGTACGCTGTAAGGCTGGACGACATAACCCAATCCGGCCCCTCTCCTGTACAAGATCAACTGAAGGGACCCATAGTGGCTGCCCACCGCAAATTATGGGTCAAAGCCTAAACTGCAAAGCGGTCTCTAAAGTAAGAACGTTTGGGGATGGTTTTAAATGCAGCAGAGGTGGGCTATTTACAAAATGTTGCTTGTCCGACATTCATCAAAGGCCTGGGCACCCGTCCGTCATCGTCAGTCTGTCATTTTTTTCAAGCCAAACTAAACTGAAATTGTCAATCAGTCAGTCCATCATGTTACTTTAACTGTAAATCCAGTTTGAGTAAAATGCCTCAAAGTGTTTCCCTATGTAGTCAACAATGCAATACAGTAAAATACATCTTTATTTACATAGCGCTTTCACAACAGAAGCAACCCTGCTGTCTTCAGCCTCACCAACAAACACACAAGACAGGCGGGGTGTATTTCTGTCAGTCATCAGCAAGATGGGTGCCCATCAGTGTTGCAGAAGAGGTCCGTCGGTGTTAGACCCAGTTAGTGACAATGTGAGGTAGTAAAACAGTGTATTCTTCCTCTCACTGTATAGTCTATGGCTTGAACACTCAATGTTAATCCAAACACATAGTAGTGTCAACACTCCATTTTGTGGCAGTAACACACGATTGGATGTTGAACATTTAACACTTCAGGGAAATGTTATTTTAACACCACCCATTGTGGATGCCTATAGACACTTTTTCGGTGTTAAAATTAACACCATGTGGTGTTGAATTAACAGTATCAGATTTGCACTGTATCCAGGATTTAGATTGAGGACGTAAAAGACAATGTATTTATTATCAGTGTCTTACAATCTTACAATAGGTATACCGGTAATCGCCATTCAAAAGTTGAATACATCTTTTGTTATGATCCAAACACGAGGTCTCACATAAGCAGGCAAAAATATTTAAAGGCCCGTTGAGAGTTATCTGGGAGGTGGTATTCTGGGAAGACAGGGGACTAAATAGTAGATCATGTATATGGGGTGTGAGATCGACCTGTTTATTTTGCTAGTCCAACACATTTTTTCGAACCCATTGACTAACAAACAGGGGTCTGAACATGTGCGGCTTCAAAATTTGAAGCAACTTTGAATTGGGTTGTTTTAAATAACGTATTTCACCAAAACGTGACGGGAATTTATTCACTTTACTGCAGATGGAGGAAGCATCTCTTTGGATGGAGATCTTTAATTGTACATAAGCATTCCTACAATGATATGAAACAATTTACTACTCTAATTTCAAATGAAATTTGATTGAGCCCCGCACCTCTGTCCAGGGTTAGGTTCAGCAACGGGTGGAACTTTTTATTTTCTGAAAGATGGTATGCATGAATCGTGGTATATTTATAGTAAGGGCGGCACAGTGAGCGACTGGTCAACACATCCGCCTCACAGTGCAGAGGTCTCTGGTTCGATTATCCTGCATGGGTTTTCTCTGGGTAATCTGGTTTCCTCCCACCTTCCAAATACAGGCATGGCGGGTTAATGGAACACTCTAAATCGTCCCTAAGTGTGATTGTGAGTGTGGATGGTTGTTCGTCTATGTGTGCCCTGCGATTGGCTGGCAACCAGTTCAGAGAGCTGGGATATGCTTCAGCATGTAACCCTCATGAAGATATGCAGTTCAGATAATGGATGGATGGATATATTATTGCGCCAAAACCACGTTTAAGGACGCCGAAAGCTATCTCTGGTTAAAATTTGCTGTTGACCAGTGTAACTCAGGGGATGAATCTTTTTGGCCAATAGAATGTGGCGCACACAGGTTTTGCATACCTGTCCCATAGTGACAAAAATAAAGACAATGTCTGCGAGCTGAGACAGAACAGCTGTAAACTGTATATACGCCCTACTTTTGTGGAACTGTGTGTATGAGTGTTTGATGTGCGCTTTTGTGTGTCTCGCCACAAATGAAATATACACTTTTCCAATTTAATAAGTCCCTGCATGCCATTAAAGGAGCAGCACTTGTGTTATTCTTTCAGCAACATTCGCTTCACACTGACAGGTCCTCTGTTAACTAGCCAGTCGGTCATAGTGTCCACTGCCAGGTTTATTGCAACATTCAGTAATGCATTCCTACCTAAACACACACACACACACACACACACACACACACACACACACACACACACACACACACACACACACACACACCACACACACACACACACACGCACACACGCACACGCACACGCACACACACACACACGCACACACACACACGCACACGCACACGCACACATATCCCTGGCTTGTGAAATCTGAAATAACAAATAAACTGAAATGCTTCAAATGTTAAAATGCTTTAAAATGGCATATCAGAAATGTTAGCACACAGAGACTCAGAATATGAGGCTGCACTACAAAGTAGTACTAAATATATATGTTTGGAGTTCAGCAATTCCGTTTGAACCCTTGTCGGAATTGTGTGCAGTCATAAAATAGAAATAGAAATATACTGTTTGAAAAGTATAATTCTAATACACAAGCATATGAATATAAAAGCAACTATATTCATTGTATCGCCCAGACTTTTGCACATAAATGTACTTTGTACTCTTTTTTTTCTTCCTCTCTTTTTTCAGTTTTTTCTTTTTTTTTTTTTTTTTTACAAACAGTCCTGTGGTTGGGTCTCAGCTGTCTTTGCTAAATGAATAATGTCCCTCGAGGGCTTTAGTCTGTAACTTATGGTCAAACAAAAAAAAAAAGTTGAGACAAGGACTTATGGCCTGTGAACTGTTTGTGTTAGCTGCCCCGTAAAAGGGATCACATTGTCAGCTTCAGCAGTGTGTGAATTAGAAAGGGAAAGAAAAGTATCAAATGTGTGTGTATGCGCACCACCGTGTGTGAGAATGATTGCGAGGGCATGTGTGTGTTTGTTGGGGTGGGAGAGATTGGGGGTGGGAACGTTGTCGCAGTGCATTGTCATAAGGAGAGAAAATTTAAAAATGAACACCGCACTTTTCTGTGGCGGCTGCCAAAAAACGAGAGCGGCTGTACTGAGGGATCGTTTGTGTCCAATCTCCCACATCACATGCGTAATATTAGAGACTGTTGCAATCCATGTTGTTGCCTTTGCTGACTACAACTCACTGAATGCCATGGTGGACGTCATGAGCAAGGACCATTTGCATTTGCTCGGCTGCCTTTCTTACTTTCATCGTGCCTGATTTGTGAATGTACTGCGGCATCTGTAGTCACCACTAAGTGCGGTAATTCAACGCCTCCCATGAAATAGGGCCAGTGTCTCACAGTGGACTTCAGCTTGGTTCCCAGGCTGTTTTTAGATGTGTTATATCCATTGGCATTGATCATAATGCCAAGGCCATGGCTTCTAGATGGCTTTTCCACTATTAGAACTCATTAAAGCTCATTAGGCGTCAGCTGCTTGTCTTATTTCCCCTCATACACACCCTCATACACGATTATACACACAAAACCTGGACAGATGGGCAGTCACACATGCACACAACAACACACTTGTTCTCTACACAAATACAAGCACGGCCACCGTCGCTGCGATTCCTGGGATACAAACCCGTAGCATGGCAAATGGTAGTGGTGGCGAGTTGGGTAAACGGAGAAGGCTGGGAGTCGGGGAGTGGAGTGGGCGAGAGCAGCAGGTGTTTCATTTTCAGGTCCCACTGGGTGCATTCCTCTATTCTAAACCACCGGCCAAGGTACCACGGCTGTCTGGAAACAAGTTCATCAACAGCTTGTGACACCCGGGCTTGGTTGCAGGGCTGAGGTATGAGCAATGGGAAGTGCTGGGAGTCCAATTCTCTGAAACAGATGACCTGTTGTTGCATCATTTATTATTACAAGAACATTGGGAACGTCTGCAGCAATCTGCAGCCAATCACAGCTGATTTAGGCTAAGAGGAAGAGTACATTGGCCCTGTTATTGACTGATCATATGTCAGACACAGGACTGACACAAACATTCACTCCTGTGAGCAATTTTGAGTCTTTCATTCAAAACACTCTTTCGACGTGATTTCTTGCTGAGTTTCGTCATTTTCCCATGCCTTTGCCACTAGTGGACGCATGAGACGGTATCTGGCACCACAGATGTTGTTCATGTAGTTTCTCAGGTCGTTTCACACACACACACACACACGCACACACGCACACGCACACGCACACACACACACACGCACACACACACACGCACACGCACACGCACACATATCCCTGGCTTGTGAAATCTGAAATAACAAATAAACTGAAATGCTTCAAATGTTAAAATGCTTTAAAATGGCATATCAGAAATGTTAGCACACAGAGACTCAGAATATGAGGCTGCACTACAAAGTAGTACTAAATATATATGTTTGGAGTTCAGCAATTCCGTTTGAACCCTTGTCGGAATTGTGTGCAGTCATAAAATAGAAATAGAAATATACTGTTTGAAAAGTATAATTCTAATACACAAGCATATGAATATAAAAGCAACTATATTCATTGTATCGCCCAGACTTTTGCACATAAATGTACTTTGTACTCTTTTTTTTCTTCCTCTCTTTTTTCAGTTTTTTCTTTTTTTTTTTTTTTTTTACAAACAGTCCTGTGGTTGGGTCTCAGCTGTCTTTGCTAAATGAATAATGTCCCTCGAGGGCTTTAGTCTGTAACTTATGGTCAAACAAAAAAAAAAAGTTGAGACAAGGACTTATGGCCTGTGAACTGTTTGTGTTAGCTGCCCCGTAAAAGGGATCACATTGTCAGCTTCAGCAGTGTGTGAATTAGAAAGGGAAAGAAAAGTATCAAATGTGTGTGTATGCGCACCACCGTGTGTGAGAATGATTGCGAGGGCATGTGTGTGTTTGTTGGGGTGGGAGAGATTGGGGGTGGGAACAAAAATGAACACCGTACTTTTCTGGGGCGGCTGCCAAAAAACGAGAGCGGCTGTACTGAGGGATCGTTTGTGTCCAATCTCCCACATCACATGCGTAATATTAGAGACTGTTGCAATCCATGTTGTTGCCTTTGCTGACTACAACTCACTGAATGCCATGGTGGACGTCATGAGCAAGGACCATTTGCATTTGCTCGGCTGCCTTTCTTACTTTCATCGTGCCTGATTTGTGAATGTACTGCGGCATCTGTAGTCACCACTAAGTGCGGTAATTCAACGCCTCCCATGAAATAGGGCCAGTGTCTCACAGTGGACTTCAGCTTTGTTCCCAGGCTGTTTTTAGATGTGTTATATCCATTGGCATTGATCATAATGCCAAGGCCATGGCTTCTAGATGGCTTTTCCACTATTAGAACTCATTAAAGCTCATTAGGCGTCAGCTGCTTGTCTTATTTCCCCTCATACACACCCTCATACACGATTATACACACAAAACCTGGACAGATGGGCAGTCACACATGCACACAACAACACACTTGTTCTCTACACAAATACAAGCACGGCCACCGTCGCTGCGATTCCTGGGATACAAACCCGTAGCATGGCAAATGGTAGTGGTGGCGAGTTGGGTAAACGGAGAAGGCTGGGAGTCGGGGAGTGGAGTGGGCGAGAGCAGCAGGTGTTTCATTTTCAGGTCCCACTGGGTGCATTCCTCTATTCTAAACCACCGGCCAAGGTACCACGGCTGTCTGGAAACAAGTTCATCAACAGCTTGTGACACCCGGGCTTGGTTGCAGGGCTGAGGTATGAGCAATGGGAAGTGCTGGGAGTCCAATTCTCTGAAACAGATGACCTGTTGTTGCATCATTTATTATTACAAGAACATTGGGAACGTCTGCAGCAATCTGCAGCCAATCACAGCTGATTTAGGCTAAGAGGAAGAGTACATTGGCCCTGTTATTGACTGATCATATGTCAGACACAGGACTGACACAAACATTCACTCCTGTGAGCAATTTTGAGTCTTTCATTCAAAACACTCTTTCGACGTGATTTCTTGCTGAGTTTCGTCATTTTCCCATGCCTTTGCCACTAGTGGACGCATGAGACGGTATCTGGCACCACAGATGTTGTTCATGTAGTTTCTCAGGTCGTTTCATTAGGAACATGCCCAGATAAATACAGACGTTGCAATAGGTGGCTTATAATATACTATTTTTTTCCCCTTTCTCGTGGGAGGCCATGGTTAAAGAATGAACATCCAGGAGACAGAGAGTCAACAACTGGCTGTGCAGCTTCAGAGAGTCGCACGACCAGCAACTGTCAGTCAAGCGACAAAGAAGAAAAGGACGATGAAGCTCCCCTTCATTCTTTTTCATCTATTCACGGTGCCAGATGAACTGTCACTCTCACTTTGGACTTTTTAGTCATGCTTGACTTTTCTGGATATGCGGTCCGATGACCTTCCAAGATCGAAGGAGGCTGGTAAATATTTTGTTTGAAAAGAATTAGACAATGCTACCAGTATCTACTGTAAGTTGTTCAGATGCACTGAGGAGAGAACTAACAAATGTTGATATGACAGATTCACAGGTCAGTGGTATGGTTGTCCTTCCCTGCTGGTTGCCATGTGCTGAAGTGTAACAGCCAGGAACGCGATGCTGAGCAGAGGGACATGAAGCAGCAGGAGGGGAACTTCCAGCGGAGGAATGGGCTTTTACAGCCCATTAAAGTGCAAGATAATAATGGTGGGAGGTAATGCAACTGTTGCAGCAGGGGCTTCAAGCCAAGAAAGGTTCCAGTTAAGATTTACAATGCATTTAAAAATGGCATCCGGAATGTTATGTTTTTATGTTCCATAAAAAGTTAATTAAGTACTGTACTTGTCATTTGATGCTCTTTATGTCCTGCCTCTGTTAGTATTAGTAACTTTTTTAATTACATAGGACAAAAAGGAGACTTGAGTACTAAGGCCAAATTACTATCATTTTTTATATATATATATATATATATATACAGTCTACAGCAGCAAGATTGTGGGTAGAAAGAAGAAATATGTCTATCTATCTATCTATCTATCTATCTATCTATCTATCTATCTATCTATCTATCTATCTATCTATCTATCTATCTATCTATCTATCTATCTATCTATCTATCTATCTATCTAGATAGATAGTTAGATAGATATGTGGCAGACTGGTTAGCACATGTGCCTCACAGTCTATAATCCGGGCTCCGGCTTTCCTATGTGGACTTTACATGTTCTCCCCAAAGTACTTCAGTTTCCTCCCACGGTCCAAAAATGCATGGTAGGTTTATGGAACATCGGTGTGGTTGTTGTTGTTGGTAGTAATAGTAGTACTGTACATTGCACAATAGAAATGGACTACAAACACAGTAGGTTCCTGAGGTCTGCAGACTAGTCAGTTAATGGAGCCCAAAGTTCATGTTGGCTATACAGGTGTATTAGTAAGCTACTTACTGTATATTTCTTTCATTTGCTTGAAAAAGTCTTTACTCTTTTTTTTGTGTCAATGATTTTAAATGTTGTAGCCTACTGTACAGTGTACATTACCACAACGGAAGCATCAGAGTTCTTTTATTTTCATTTGAGAATCAATTTAAGAGCATTATGATCTAGGATCGAAGGTCTATATGTCAGTACCAATACACACATTACTATCACTGATACAATTTTGTTTGCAATTTGGCATCTGGTCTGCAGCTCTTACCCATGACTGGTATTGATAGTTGTAACTTTCATTTTCCCCTTTACCTCGCTTGCACCAATAGATTGTCAGAGAACAAAGCTCCAAGCATTAAAAAAATGCATTCCCTTCAATGTTCTAATCTGTTCTTGACTGCAAGTGTCAAGTAAGTTTTTGTTTATGAGCAGGAGCAACATGACCTTGTCAGTGTAGAAACGTTGTTCTGCAGATTAATATCACCTGTACACAATTTTAGCATTGAACATATCCGTTCCAAATCCCCACCCTTTAGTGTGGAGTATCAGATATGGTCCGAGGCTATTTATGAGGTTCTAATCGGCCTGTCATGCTGGGTGAGATTCATGAAGACTCTTTCAGTGACTGCGATGCTTTGGGGACTTTCCTTATGCACTTGTTCCCTCAGCCTGTTTAACTTCCGCCAAGCACAAATCTGGTCAACATGTTCCCAGGCCACAGCTTTACCTGAAGTCACGCATGATCATTTTTAGTGTGATCTTACTACCAATTGTTGGATATTGTTGCCACAGAAAATGACAATGTGAAACACAACTGGGGAAATTCCGGGTTGGTTGCATTCAAGAAAACATTATAGCATGTCATGCATACTTCAAAGTGGATTCTTGTAATGTGACAGGGCGCTGCAGGAATTCCTTTTGTCCTCACATGTTGAGCTTTTTCACTCTTACTTTTAAGCCACTGCCCCGGTTGTAGATGTGGAAGTGACCTGACACATGATCGGATCATTGTATCTCAACATAAATCATAGGTGTTGGACCCAGGGGACGATTGCACAATGCTAGACATGTTGTGAACTCTCCAGCCTGCTGTGAACTTGCCCCGAGGCGTCCGTATCAGATGTTGTTGGCCCTATGTGCTGCTGTCAGCATATCGGCTCATCGGATGAAGGGTGGCAACTTAAGAAAAGAACACATCACCTGCAAGTTCACACAATAGCCTGGCCTTGTACTCACTCTGGGGATTTATGTAAAATGCTGCAGGGGAGGAAGCCCTTCACATACACGCACTGGAATTAATATAATCCTGAGAAGGCCACCAATCACTTTCCTCTAATGGATCTCTCACAAACACTTTTTTTTTCTGCTTATATTGTGAATTAACCTCGTGTTGCAGCTAATGGCCAGACAAATCAGTATCCTGTAAGGTTCTAGTTTTGATTTAAAGGCAACACAAGTCACATCTTGTAAAAACAGATGAATGATATGAATGTTAATACAGTGATCCCTCGCTATTTCGCAATTCACTTATTGCGGATTCAGTGCATCACGGATTTTTCAAAAATATTCACCAAAAAATATATATGGCGAAAATGCCGCAAAAGGTCCGCGAGAGGCAGCGAAAGTCAACAAAAAAACGGCGAGTCACATCGAGCAACAAACAGTACTATGTGTATTTCATGTTTATGTTTACTGTAGCTATAAATCTTACACACACATATATATATATATATATATATATACACATATATATTAGTATAGAGCATTAAGTAATGTTAATTACTACAAACATTTACTTCTACATGCATGTATACCATTAAATTTTGCCTTATAAATATTATATATACTCATACACATGTACATATACCTGTACATCCATCAGGGGATTGTGGGGGGCTAACTACGTCGCGGATTTTCCTCTTTCATTGGGGGTTCTGGTCCCCATTAACCGCGATAAGCGAGAGATCACTGTTCTTCTGAATTAACAAATTAGCTCCAATTGCCATTAACCTCCTGTGGAGATGAAATTGACATTTGTCAACTGTGGACTTGTAAAGTGTGAGACTCTCTTTTGTTTAAGTGCAGAATAACTACATTTGACTTGACTTAATGGTATGTTTTACAATAAATATTGATATTCATCTTTGTGAAGACACCGATCATGTGAATGATTTCTCACATTCTTGAGGAAAAAGGAATCTGTCAAATGAAACACTATTATCATAAATCTCTGTCAGTGTTCACATTCTTAAATGATCACTTCTAGAAAATCACAATGTCCTATCATGAGTGAGCTATTTTTAGAACAGCCCCGCCCACGCTTTACTCATGTGGTCCTTAAGGGGCTAACTGGTGACCACGGGCACCAGTTTGGTGACAACTGCACGAGGTAATTGTATTATCAGGGCTTTCATAACATATCAGCACAAAGGCAAGACCAAAAACAAAACAAAACAACAAAATAACAAAAACACAACTATGACCTTGACCTTATGTTAGATATACTTTTGTTTTTCTTGCTCTCATACTGTTGAGCAGTGTGGAATTAGTTGAAAGATGACAAAAAGCTTTGAAAAAAAATATTCAAAAATTCTATTTTGGGTTCATAATTTTCTTCTGACTCCAGAAGAGTAGTGCCTCACCAGTCATGAACCCCATCGCACGTCACTCCCTGCAAATAGTCCGGCTCTCAATCGAATTGAAAATAGGTGCTCGAAATCAAAGAAAATGTCCAATGACAAGGCTCCAACCTGCAAAGCTGAACAATCAGAGAAAGATGGAGCCGGATTTATGAATAATACTGCTTGTCAGGTTAGTCCAGGGGTAGGCAACGCCGGTCCGAGAGAGCCACAGTACTGCCTGTTTTCCATCTCTCCGGGCGGGAAAACACACCTGATCCAAAATGATCAACTCATCAGCAAGCTCTGTAAAAGCCTGATAACGATTCTGATCATTTGAATCAGATCACCATTAAGTAATTACTTAATGGTGACATGGTGGTGGAGATTCCAATTTTTTTTTCCTGAGAATTAATCTGACACCTTTTTTTTTTTTTTTTGCTTTTTATTGTGTATCATAAAGGCAGGAGAGTGGTGTTTTGAATGAAAATTGTTTCATGGAAAATTCGTGAGTTGCCTGTTTTCTCCAAAATTTACCAGAAATGCCCATCCTCCAGGAGTGATGATTACATCATTCTTGCCAAGAGTTGAAGGCGAGAAGTGTTTTTCATGACAGAAAGAGGTGTCTTAGATATTTCTTATCTTAGAAGAACAAGAAAATTCTTTGTCAATCAAAATATTACTTGAGGCACAATATTCCAAGATAACCTCCTACATATTGTCATATTCACGACATAGTCATTTGCCCTCTTACTGATTATATTCATGTGGACATTCAAGGCATGTGTTAAGTGTGTGTGTGTGTGTGTGTGTGTGTGTGTGTGTGTGTGTGTGTGTGTGCACGAGTTTAGTGGCTGTGAGATGGCTATCTGGGACCATACATCAGGGCCAGTGTGGCAGTAGGCCCATGTAATTATTGGGTCTCAATGGGACACTGTGTTATTTTGGCCCTGGGTGAGATACTTATCTTGTCCTGTCAGCATCCACCTGGATGGATGATTCTGACTCCTCAGAGAGAGGCGGCTCACCTTCCCTCAGAATCAAAGCCAAACTGGCCATTTCTCTCAAATGCAGAAGCCTCACCGGGCCACTCGATTTGGCAAAAAGAGGCCTCAGTGGTAAAATTCGTGACTATGGGCATGCAGTAGCTGTCTAATTTTGGCCTCTACTAACAATAAATACTTCACATCTGCCAATAAATAAGTTATATTATTACATTTTTTTCTTACCATTGCATCATATTGGAGGATCTTAATGGATGAATACATGAAAGATAATATTTTAGTGCTGCCACCAATTGGGTTCTCCACACTGACTGCACAAATAATGCCGCTTTTCGTGGTAGATTTAATTTGCATTTGTACTTGCAGGGACCAACTGTGTGAACAATGGTTTTCTGAAGCGTGCCCACGTGGCAATGGCCTTTTCACAGTGATGCCGGTTTTTAATGCAGTCCCGCCTGAGGGATCTAAGGTCATAGTCATTAATATACTCCATTATATGACATGTTTATATTTAAAATGATATCATATACTGTATATATATTTGCTAAAGTGTTGATTGACACAAGGGCATGCTGTGACTGTACATAGTGGTTTGGCTGTACAGGTTTTTGCCCGAAGCCCTTCATGACTAGCTACGGCCCGATGCTGAGCCAGCGATGATGTCACTGGCATCATGACAGGCAGCCAAAGTTTGATTAGCTACTCCAACGTTGATGAAGATGGCGGCTCATTGCTGCAAGGATCGACTCACAGGTGTAGGTGTTCATATAAGAGTTGTCTAACCACAGGCTTTTGAGGGGCCACTCCTTGGTATCGTCTTATATCTGTTACACAAGCCCACAATATCACACTTTTAAACAATCAGGTTATTAATCCTCTAGATGGCGTCGCTGTAGCTTCAAATAAGAAAAAGACAGGATCCATGTAACCATCCACACCTTTCCACCGGAAATGTTGCAGTGCATTATGGTCTATTAACTTAATAAACAGTTTATTCATTGTAATAGCTTTCAACCCCCTCCAACACCAATCTAATATTTGCCTCTGAAATGGATGCAGCACATCACGTTTTACTATTAGACAGCCTGTTGCTTCAGTTCAAATGTGGAATTCAAGGCACTCACTTTGAGGATCACATTACATGGTGAAGTTTGTTTGTGATGGGTTGTATAATTGCATGCTCCAAAATCTATCAACACTTTCCTTTATCCTGGCAAAGGTAAACACACCGCACATACATAAACACATTTTTTTTTTGTTTTTGAGAAATTATAGCTGTATTAGAGCTATCGGTGGTTATTGTTTTAAGGGTGCATCTATCATCTAAGAAAAACAAAAAAGATATACTCATCTTCAGTGAGATATTATTTTACAATAGTCAGTTTTACCTTAGGTAAAAAAAGAGTATTATCGCAGCTCTTTATAATCTATTCAAGAATGGCTGAATGCACCACTGATTTTTGGCTTTGTTAGATGTATTTGCTTTTAGCCAGTCCATTAGGTTCAGATAACCTGTTGGACCTTAGCAGCTTAAAACCTTGCAACCCCGCCCTTGACCTTTGCCCTTTACACCCCATTCCCATCCCACCACTTCACAAGTCGTCAAGCAAAGAAGAAACATTGCCGCTTTCCAATCCCAGAGGCAGCTAATATCCCTGCAACATGTGGGTTCATTAACACATATCTGTCTGTTTGCTCCGCTGATGAGTCAGGCAGCAATTTGAAGTTGAATCAACAGCTGTCGAAGAATATCCCAAAAAGAAGGAGAGGCTGCTGCTGTCAGTCAAATACCAGGTTCAGGAAATCCTTGTAAAGTAGCACATACACATATACTTGTATAGTAATGTGTATCAAATCCACAGACATATGCGAAGCATAAACCCCACCTCATGAATGAGGACAGAAGCATCAGGGAATGGCACATTGTGTTATTACACCCCCACCTGGCCGGGGATGGTAACAGCAGTGTGCTCATTCTATTTTGATGATTCAAAACCACAAAATTCTTTAGCGTAGAGTTGGTTCGGGGGTATACTCTTTCAATTGAGTATATTTAAATACGTAACATTTCATCACATTTGTGAAAGAGACCACAAATAAATAAATCCTACTAAAAACTTAAATGAATCCCATTCATTTAGTGGCTTGATTTTCGCAAATTGCTGAAATGTTCATTGTTGCTGGGATAACAACACGTGATTTGCACATATCATTTCTTGCTCCAAAACAGCTAGATATAGCTTCTTCTGAGTAGCCTTCTGGTCGACTGCATCTCCACATTGCCACTGACCAGTAGAGTCGCTGGACAGATGAAAGGAGGAGGTGGTGAAGCGTGGGGCCTCATGAATCATTCCGTGCTTTACAGTGGGCCCGCTTTACAGGTCAAATGATTTCTGATGGTGCTCGTCTGGAGTCTGGACCCACGCTACATTTGAGACTTTAAATGTATACTTTACTGCACGTTGGTTGTGCATGCATATCATAATGAACGCATGAGTGCATCATTTTCACTATCTTTGGGGTATACACAATGTTTTACTTGCCTGCCTATCTATTTATAATGGATTTTCTGTTGTCTGCATTGGGTCCGTATGTGTGAGTTATATCTGATCAAGGCCTCTGTTAAGCCAGGGGGATTTGAACATCCCCAAACAGCCTTAGCGCTTTAGCAGTGGTCTTTGGAGAATATGTCAAAACAGCTACGGGCACCAAGTGTTTCTATCGAGGAAACAGATAACAGCTATTTGAACAAGGACTTATAGAATTGATCTGATAACCAGGGCGTGTGGCACTCCAACAAAAGATAACGTAACATCAAGCCAAAATTTTGCAAACTATATTTGATGAATGTTTGCCATTTCACTCAGTGAAACTGATTTATTTTGTTGTTGTAATCATGATAATGCATATGGTGTAAAGATATGTTTTATGAAATCAACATGTAGTAACTACACCAGATGATTGTCTTGGCTAACTTTTTGTAAGACGGAATCCTGTAACTTCTCAATTTTATGTTGACCCCAGCATATATACAATTATATCCACACATCATGTCACTTTTCATAAAATTACAACATTGCCGCTAAAATCTGTAAATCTGTGCACTAAGCATTCTTGCTCCTTATACTGTAGTTTATTTGAGACCTTGTAGTTATTTTATGTGCATACACAGTAATTACACCACAGGTTAGGCAAAAAATTGTGCCCATATATATTATGCTTGCCTGTTGAAGTTTTGTTTTGTGGTAAACTTTTTCAGTTTCAACTCCATCAGTGATTTATTCTTGAGATCAATTTCATTGAAGGTCGCATACTATTCTCATGTTACTTGCTACAAGCATTGCAAGGCTAATTCACAAGACAGGTTATGTACAGGGATAGACAAAAACAAAAAAAACAGACAGACTTACAGTATCTGTACTAGCATCAGTACATGTTGAGAACTTCAAATGATCATCAAGGTCAAAACTGCTATGTACCTTAATACTATTCAAATCTTGTCAAAGAATCATTTTGTGTCATGTTCACCTTATTCTGTACATCAAAATGGTCCCAAAATGTATTTGTGTGCACGCGCGCATATGTGTGTGTGTGTGTCCTCTCTGTTTGTTTTAATTTTCCTAACTTTGCCTCTAGCTGTTTATTGTTTGACTGACTGTAGCAGTAATGAGGTATTGAGAAGGCGAAAGGGTGGTTTGGACTTCTGGGACCTTTCTTAAGTTGCATTAGACCCAAGATACATTCCCCAAAAATTGTGTGCCTGTGAGTGTTTCAGAGAGTATGACTATCGTTGGGGAAATACCCAACAAGACCTTACTTAATTTAGTACACATGGACGATATAAAGAAATCTACAGTTCATCTAGAAGTTATTCAGAGTGCTTCACTTTTGCCACATTTTGTTATGACACAGCCTCTTTCAAAAAGAAAATGTTTCCCTCAAAACATCCTTTTATGAGAATGTCAAAAATGTTTTAATTATTGCACATTGATTTTTTCCCCTTTTTTTCAAGAAATCACATGTACATGAGTATTTAAGCCTCCACCAAAATTGAGCTCTGGTCTCTACTGATTAGCCTTGAAAGGTTCTTGCACCTTAATTCAAGTCCAACTGTGGTAATTTCAGTTAATTGGACATCCGCTGACTCTGAAAACACTCACAATCGTTCACCACTCTGTGGGACAAGGGCTTGAAAGGAAGAAGTTCCAAACCACCAGGACTCTTTTGAGAGCTGCCCGAGCAATCTGGGGAGAAAGGCCTTTTGTCAGGGAGGTGATCAGCAACCTGATGGCCACACTTTCAGAGCTCTAGCGGTCCTCTGTTGAGAGAGGAGAACCTTCATTATTGCACTCCCAACAATCAGGCCTGTATGACAGACTGGCCAGATGGAATCCACTCCTTTGTAAAGGCACATGGCAGCCTGTCTGGAGTTTGCCAACATGCACTGAAGGAGTCTCAGACTATGACTAAAAAAAAAAAAAACCAAACAAACTGTGGTCTGATGAGACAAAGTTTGAACTCTTTGACATAAATGTCAGGCGTCGTGGATGGAAGAAAGCAGGTACTGTACTGCTCATCATCTGACCAAAGGCATCCTTACAGAGAAGCATGGTGGGGTCAGCATCATTAAGTGGAGATATTTTTCAGTGGTAGGAACTGAGAGACCAGCCAGCATTGAAACGAAGATCTTGTAGCAATGTACAGAGACTTACTGGATGAAAAACTGCTTCAGGGTGCTCGGGAGTTTAAACTGTAGCAAAGGTTTACCATCCAACAGGACAATGACCCTAAACCCACAGCCAAGACAACGAAGGGGTGGGTGGCTTCAGGACAACTTGTCCTTGAGTGGCTCAGCCAGAGCCCAGACTTGAATCCAATCAAATATCTTTGGAGAGATCTGAAAATGGCTGTGTATCACCTCACAAGCGCTATCGGAGGGTGATGGGGCTTGTGAGGTGATGCAAGAAGGAATGGGTAAAACTGCCCAAAGACAGGTGTGCCAAGATGGCATGACATTTCAAAAGGCTTGAGGCTGAAATTACTGCCAAAAATTCATCAATGGAATATTGAGCAAATGCTATTAATGCATGTCATGTCTAGGTTTTTAATGTTTGCTTTTGAAATAAACTTTTTTGACATCGTTGTTATAGGGTGCTGTATAAGGGGAAAAAATGAGCTTATTGAAATTTTGGATGAAGCCGTAACATAATGTGGAAAAAGTGTGAATAACTTCAAAAGCCAAAAGTCAAGACATCGTTGACTAGTTGCTGATGGTGTCATTGATTTTATTTTTTTTTAGTCAGGCATTGTAATTTAAAAAATAAATTAGAGGAGGAAGGAAATATTTGCAGTATTGGTCTCTATATTTATCGACAATGGACAGTTCATACACCAAATTTGCACGGAACATACATGTTAGCACACAAAAGGCTCAACATGGGTTGGGTGGGTCCCACGCTCGGAATCATTTCACTGGAGTGGCCAGGTCGTGTTTGCACAACTTTACCAAATGGAGAAACTTTTCCTTGTTCACGGTCCACCGCAGCAGGTGCTGCATGTTGGGAATTTGCGGTGTTTGCAAATAATCATGGACCTCATCCAATGCGATGGAGCAGTTCCCCTCGCTCTCCTTTCAGTCTGACAAAAGTCTTTTTTCCATTGACTGGGTCTCTCTCAATTACCAAAGCCGTACATTCAAAAACAGACTTTTTAACTTAATTAAGGTGATAGACTAATTTCCTCCGGCGCACTCATCTGTTGCTGTAAGCGGCAATACATGCATCAGTGATAGTGCTTAAGTCACTCAATCAGTGTCAGATCAAAGAAAGTGTGTGAATATATGTTTGTGCGTGTTTTCGTGTGTGTGGTCTTGTTTGCCAGAGAACAGAGCAAATGGTCTGTGATGTTGTGGGACACACAGGTGTGACCAAGTTGACAGCGTTGGGCCTTGTGCTGTGGCCCCCCACCCACCTCGTGATGAAAAGCCCGTCTTGTTTAGCACAGCCAAAGCTCTGAAATTAAAGAGCGTGGTGACAGTAAAAGTTAGGAAGGTATCAAGACCTCTGCACACACGGCAGAAAAGGAAAAGCAAAGATGAATGACTACAGATAACAAGCATAACTTACAGTATTTCCACTGACAACTGTTAGTTGTTAGTTGGTTGGTCGCCGTACCGAGATGCACCCGTGAGCGTTCATGTGTTTCCACGGGTCTTCCAGTCTGAAAGAAAATAAAAAGAAGATTTTATCTAGTAAGTACGTTGCAGTTGCAAACAACCAAGTCAACAAAAAAGATAACATAAGTGTCTAAAAATGTGACATGCAATGTGCATCACCTGGAGGAGTTCAGAATAAAATAACATGACAAAAACATACAAAGTTAGACAAAATACACATTACTCACCAGAGATGCTGCTTATGAAATATACAGTATTAATATCCATCCATTCATCCATCCGTTTTCTAATCTACTTATCCTCACAAGGGTAGCAGGGTGTGCTGGTGCCTGTGCCAGCTGTCATACATCCTGAACTGGTTGCCAGCCAATCACAGGGCACACATATATTAGATAAATACCATAAGTGCTCACACTGACACCTAGGGACAATTTTGAGTGTTCCATTAACCTGCCAAGAATGCTTTTGCAATGTGGGAGGAAACCGGAGTAGCCGGACAAAACTCACACAGGCACGGGGAGAACATGCAAACTCCACGCATGAAGGCCGGCGCCGGAATCGAACCCTGCACCACCACACTCTGTGGCGGACGTGCTAACCAGTCTTCCACAGTACTGCCCAGTATTAATGTGTGCAGATTAACACAGATGTGTATTTTGCCAGTCCAGCCTTGCTTGATCTCACCAACCAATCAGAGAATGGAAAAATGTTGACATTACTGTGTGTTAGCAGGAAACGTTTCTATTGCTACTAAAATTGAAATAATATCCAACACTCCTGATTCCAAGGTTCTGGGCAGATTACATTGACATGGCAGCACGAGGAGGCTGAATTCCAATTGGAAAAAAAAAACAAACTACCAAATCCAAATTCAATCCTTGCTGAATTTCAACCAGAATGGCGGGAAAATGCCCAAATTGGGTAAAGTATGGGTGTACCTTGCTTTAGATGAAACTAAGATCCAAGAGACCGATACAAGATGTACCGACATTCTCAATGATGCTCAGTTATGATTGACACAGTTGAAGTCAGTAGTAGAGTAGAACTGGGCTGCATCCAATACTCTGGCCCTCAGATGAAGTTAATTTAGTTGAGTAATGATCCATATTGAGATTATTGATATGGAAGGAATGGGATGATATATCAAGGAAGTATATCACCTCCTATCCAAAGTTTTCTGGGAAACGACCATGGCAAGCAGCACGGACGTACCTGGACCATCTTGTGAATGTCACCGTTTGTTTCTCCAAAATCTTCTTCTTCTTCTTCTTCTTCTCCTTTCGGCTCGTCCCAGTCCAGGGGTCGCCACAGCGAGTCAGTAAATTCCATCCGTCCCTGTAAACCGCCCCATCAACTCGCATGGTCGTCTTGGCAAAAGTTTTACGCCGGATGCCATTCCTGGCGCAACCCTCCCAATCTCTCCGGGCTTGGGACCGGCACTGGGGAACAGAGCACCCCCAGGGGAGGGCACTGCTCCCCAGCGGCTGGGTTGTTTGTTTCTCCAAAATGTCTTCTGCAAAACAAGATTGCATTGTTCTGATAGTTAACACATGGCATTCATGCATCCACGCTAACTTGAAGAATCCATCAGTGCAACTTTTTGTGACAAACTGTAAATTAAGCCTAAATACATCTACACCACTTGAATAACCAATCATATTATGCTTGATATGTGTATATTTGATACTAAAGAATTGATCTATTGTACACCCATGGCTTACTTAGTTTTTTACGTAAACCCTGGGTAGAAATCAATCAAAATGTGTTTGGTTTCCGTCTGGACCCATGCGGATGAATGTTTCGAGCTTCAAAACCAGCGTCAGTGGATTTTCTCAACAGTCACTGGAGACGTTGGGGTTGGCAAGGTCATTTTTCCTGCTTGGCTAGCCACATGCATGCACACACACTCACACACAGATGCTCATTGTTCAGTCAGGCCACTATCAGCCTACATGCCCGTGGCTATGAATCAATTGAAGGGAGAAAGAGAGATTGAAAGTCAGAGAGAGCTCTTTTAAGTAAACAGGGGTGAGCAGGTCGCCGTCTCTGGTCAAATTTATTGGACTGGCAGTCGACCCCGACCACCTTATGCTTGAATGGGTTAGCTTGATGCTTTGGACAGAGGCTGAGGGGCTACTGACACCAGCCTCTCATAAAAATGTTAATTGGCTGGTAGTGGCTAAAAAAAGGTGAACTGAAGGTCACACTGAAGGAGAAGGTCATTATTAGTTCATGCAAACAAAGTCACTGACAGAATGATAAATCCATAAATGCTGATGAATTACATTCAGTTTAATTCCACAGCCTCTTCACTTCAAAAGCGGCGGGGGTTCCTTCCTGAGGATTATTAAATGTAAATAACTGTATTTATGCACAATAGTTTGCAATTGGGGAACAAAAGGTGCCAGGGTCACCCTCACCACACGCACACACACACACACACACACACACACACACACACACACACACACACACACACACACACACACGATGTATGTAACAAAAATATATAGATATATATTGAACCTTGCATTGTAGGCCAGCAATCATTTTGGTGGTGATATTAAGGTCAACGTTGGCTTGTAAATCTTGGTGCTCAGAAAAAGAAGGTGGCCATTAATGTGAATGTGTTTCCAATGTTTCATGAGCTCATTTCCTTGGAGTGACTTGATGGAGAATGACAGAAAAACTCAGATAATGACATGGTGTATCATTTCTGATGTGATTTCTCCACTCGAACATCGCTGAATTCCACTCAGAACTATGAAAGAGATTTTGCTCCACGCTGACACACCATGTTGCAATGACAACAAAATTGATTCCATGACATGAGTGGGGAATGTGCGCAGGGGGGAGGCAAGCACAATGATTGAGTCACAGACAATGAGAAGCAGCCGCAATCAAATCTGGCTGTGGTGGTGATTACTATCACTTAATAGGAGGGTGAGTCTCTCATTCTAGAACTCTATTTTTCTCTCATGTTTAACAGCACCACTCATCGTCGTTCTCTGATTGCGGCATCAGGACGAGCACTATAGGAATGAAGTGATAATCAGAATATTCCATTTTCAGAGGAGTAACTGGAAAACAAGCAAAACTGCCAACAGGAGAATGGCGATACACTTTTGAATGCAACATTTATACCAGACTCATGGGCGTCATTAGGCCTATTTTAGGGAGGCTTCAGCCTCCCTAGAAAATGTCTTTAGCCCCCCTAAATAATTTCATTGCATTATTTAAAAAAAAGTATTATTTATTTTTCCTGTACTTTTGCGAATATATTGCATCAAATTCAATGTATTGTGGCCATTTTAAATTATATTTCGATAACCTGCCATTATTGTACTGTTAAATCTCCCAGGTTTCCTTAACGCAACAGGTGTTGCGTTAGCATTTGATGTGGCGATGGTGACAG
>NW_017805783.1:2304603-2329586 GCF_001891065.2 Hippocampus comes | reverse complement strand
GCTCTGCTGGACAGGTGAGTCTATCAGATCTCAAGGCTAATTTTACTTGCAAGGCTGTTCCCAAAATGCAATCGGAGCTTACAGTAAGTATTAAGCAGCAAACTTGTGTTTTAGCAAAGTGATGAAGCTTTTGCATCTCATATCACGGCAGACATCTCAAAATACATAGTCTTCTGGGGGCTAAGCATATATTAATACATTTTGGTAGAGAGGAATATAGGCCTACTGTCATATAGGTTATGTTATCGGGCATCCTTCTAATTCCCTTGAACAACCAAGATTGAACTTTTGAACTCTTTATAATTTCTATTATCTAGTCCAGTTAAAGTCCAGGGGAGGAAGCCCCATCATAGTAAAGAGTATACGAATGTGATGTGTGTGGTTCGTCATAGCCTCTTCATTTTGCTCTCAAAGTGCACGGAATTGATGGATTTTTAACAGAATGTAGAAAAAAATTCTCCCAGGGGGGCATGCCCCCGGACCCCCCTAAAGGGGCTGTGTTCCCCTTGGGGCTAAGCCCCCCTTGTTCTTGAAACCTAGTGACGCCCCTGACCAGACTGATTACATTTTGAAACTGATGATATGCTTTTCTTATATATCTAGTATCTACAATCCAGTCCTCATTCAAGTCTTGGAAATCAATACTAGAGTTCTGCAAAGATTGAATGGAGGCAACTGAACCTTTTCTTTTTCAGAACATTTCACTGTCAATCCCATAGGCTTCTTCAGTTCTTTTTTTTTTTTTTTTTATTACCAGTTCGTATGAAGTCTCTCGATTTATGTTTCTAGTGCAAGTGTCCCCTGGGATTGGTCACAAGAGTGTATTTCTATCGCTTGCACCCAGTGTGGCTACTGAACAATTGTCCTGCATACAAACGAGTCTTTTACTCAACTGGTAGCAAAACACTCACCCCATGCAATGAAACAATATTTGTGGGACAGATGTCAGGAAATTGCTGCAAGCAGACGATAGGTGATGCTTCAAACCTCCTGCTCTGTTTAGAGACAGCTTCTTTCGTAAGCCATGGATGGCTTCTTTTACAATTCTTCTAAAGCAGCATCCTTCCTACCCAGATCGCATTAAATGGAGAGGTAACAAAAATATTCAGAAAAACTGTTGCCGTACATGACAAGCCCAAGTCAGTTAAGCCCAGAAGACATCTATTCAAGGAGACTACTGGATATGTTATTTCCACAACACAGGGCTACATGAAAACCAGTAACCAGGAACCCTTGCATTTACAAGAAGGTTGTCAAATTCTCAAAAACACTGCTCTCCATTGACAAATTGGTGTTCACAAACCAACATCAAAAAAGACAGCAAGAAGTTTTTGTTGTATTTGCCAAGGTCCACAGCCTGCAGAAAGGATGAACAGTCGAAAAGTGTCAGGAAGTGGATTTTTATGATGAATCCTTCAATGAACCGCATCCTGATAGCCAACATGGACACAAGATCCACACAGAAAAAAAGTTTGGTTGTGCAAAAATCATGCAGCGCGGATGGGAACATCAACAGCTGGAGAATTCGGAAATATTTATTGTTTGCTGCCCATTAATTCCAAATCACAAGAGAGGTCAATTTTCGGTAACATTGGGCTCCTTCTCATATGTCAGCATCCAAATTAAAGTCAAAGAGGTCAATGTGCTTCAGAACAGGCCAATCTAGTCATCAGACGTGAACATTATTAAGCATATTGAGGGTAAGATAAAGCAGATGGCCCTGAAGATGAAACCAAAGAATTTTGATGAATTCTGGGATTCCTGCAAGACTTCAACGCTAAGTTAATTGAGACATTCTCAAGATGTATGGATACGGTCCTCCAAGCTTGTGGCAATCATACCACAATGTTACTTCTTTTCAATGTTTCAATTTATGCATCCATACTAAGCATCATCTAGAAGCCTTTCGCAAAAACCAATTCTGACTCCAAATGATCAATTACAAATAGTTATAATGTTCTATGTCCTATTTATGAGGAAGTCAGCAAGTAAGTTAACTATCAGACAGAAAGGAAGATGGGGTCACTTTGTGGGCTTATATCCGGGAATAAATAAGAGGTGACAGGACTTTCATTGAAGTGGTATTGTGTACCCATTGATGAGAGAAAAGAATGAAAGCCTTCTAGTTTGCTTCCACTTATCTTGATAAATGCAAAGCATTTTTGTTCAGCTCCAGTCAATATTTTACTTTTTCTGTGATTGTGTTTCCGCTGCAAGAAGCTAATTCACTTTGTATTGTCATGTGATCCAGTCTAATTAATTGCACCGCATTCTACTTAGGACACCTATTGAGGCAGTGAGCTTTGTTTGGACATGCCTGGCGTCATCACTCAGTCTGACATCATGACAAGACCTCTTGTCTTGTCCAGTTGACTGGAGGTGAACCCAAATAGTTGGACATGATGGATGACATCTGACCAGAGGAGTGACAGCAACCGAGGGAAGAGCGATCACACTCGACTTCTATGCCACCATCAGCCACTTGCTAGACACTTTCAAGGTCAATAAAAAGGAGTTGAGATGTGTGCAGGCAAACATCTTTCTCGGTTGGGGAAGCTTTATTAAACAAGAGTGTGGACGATTGTGACAACTGCCTGAGGGCCATAAAACACTAGAATGTGTGAGCAGAGGGTCAGGGGATTGAATACTACCTTGGAAGCAACACTGAACAAACCTATTAAAATCACAATGCATCATACTGTGAAGGTTTTCTAATAAATGATCCCACTCATGAATATCATCATAAGTTCACCAAACAACAACAACCAGGCAGGTTGTTTTTGCCACTTTCAAATTGTCTGATCAGGAGTTGCTACAGCAAGTCACCTGTGACCCACCCATTTATTCCGGGCTTGGAATCGGCAGTGGCTGGGTATGCTAAGACAGCAGCATGTACCACTACACTACCAGAAAAAGCTAACTAACAACATATTTAGCTTTGATTAAAGTCTTATTTTAGATGTCAGATGGCACATCTATGTCAAATGCTGAGGCCTGCATGGGTGTAGAGTATATTTATGTAAAATTGCATGATTTGGAATTCAACCCAAATTTGAACCATTGTCTGTCTTTCAACATTTGAGTTCAGCATCACGTGATACTTCACCCCAGTGAGTTTGTGTTGCTTTTTCTTTTCATTTGCTTTTGTAACGTCACCACAAAATAGTACCGGTGATGGCAAATATGATGACGACAAAAACGTTACAAGTATGTCTGTCCTGGCTCCATTAAAGTTAAGGCTTACAGTAAATTTCCGTTCATAAACAAACAAAATGTCAGAAGGTGAGTAGCAGCGCCTGCTTTTGCCTTAACCGAACCACCTGGCTGACACTCAGCACACCCAATCACTGTTAATATACGTCCGGCGCATAATGTGATGCCGACTGTGCCTTTGCATCCAACGCTAATGCCCCTTCCGAATGGCGTGTTGCGCACACGCACATGCATATGCCCACGTACATTACAACATGAGGCATTATAAAACAAGTACTGGTACTCCATGATGGGTATTGAGTACTTTAAACACATGGCTTAGCTTTAGAAGAGTCGAGGCAGCCTGTGGGCATTTTTCCGTATAGCCTGTAAAATTGTGATGCCTTTCCACTCACTGATGCGTTTTTGGGTCATATTTCTCAAACGCTAGCTGAACCAATGGACTTTTTTATGGAGCATTGTATGTACCCCTGTGGTTTGAAAATGCATTTTCCAGTGTGGGAAATCAAGTCTGGCTTATTGCCATGGAGGCTGAAAATGCTTGCAAAGTTTGACTGTAGCCATCACATACCTACGGTGCTTTGACAGGACGTGATGTGACTATATGCAAATAATCACCAGCTGTTCTTATTTGTATTTTGTTTTGGCATCTCTTTTATATTTAATCACACTGTTAGTGGCTGAAATAAATTGATTTTTACTTTGGCGCAGTAACTCAATTGCCTGCCCATGCTTCCTCATGACAGCGATACTCGTTATACTCTACAAACTCAAAGAAATGCCGTGGACAAAGGCAAAGCCAAAATCTGAAAGTGAGCATAGACATTCCGTGATTTATTATTTGAATAGCCATTGTGATAGGACTCATGTGGGCAACACATTTGTCTTAATTTACTAACATCCCAAATAGTAGGCACTAAATTGCCTGTTCGCTATAACAGCACGTGCATGTTGTTGGTGTGCACATGATGTACTTTAAATTAGATTTTTCCAAAGATCCAAATTAACAGTCACTAAATTGTGTGCTGAGTCACTCAAACATATTGCGCGGCGCATTGGCAGCAAGTGCAAGAGTTGTGGAGACCACCGGATTAAAATGAGGGTTTTGCTCTTTTAAATGCAAACAACTGGTTAAAGAATTGCAGGACAAAATGAAGTATCAAATGATGGTAAATGGAAGTATGTAGTGGAATAAAAAAAACATACAAGATTAGATATCTCCGACAGACAATTGGAATGGGCTCCAGCACACGTGCGACCCAGGAGAGGATAAGTGGTTGAGAGAATGGATAGTTGTCATCTTGTTGGATCTTGGTCAAAATACACGTTACTGTATATGACTGTATGAACTGAAATATAACCTTTTAAAAAAATGTGTTTTGTTATTCTCGGAAAACAAATTGGTTTGACTGAGACGTGCAGCAACACCTCACTGAACTGAACATTGACCAAATTGTTCAGAGTAAGTTAAATTAAAAATGGTGTTTTAACTTCAGTAATTATCCATGCGGACACGGGCAAAACAGCCATTACACAGAGTTGAAATGTTTTTGCCAGCAGCCAGCAAAGGGGTTTGCGTGCACATGAAGTCTTGAGAAATTAACTTTTTTATGAACCAACCTGATGGAAAGCTTCAAATCTTGAGAAGGCACTCCCTCCAGCCACTCCTGTTTTGTCCAGGTGTGATTCACTTTTTTTTTTTTAATTTGGTGAATGGTTTCACACTGATTAGCACGCATCTATAAATAACAATTTTGCCAAGGTTGATTTGTATTAACATTATTTTCACTAATAAGTGAATGACATTTTCATCTTAATTTTTATATAAGCCAGGGTCTGGTGTTGTGCTCTCGCTCTTGCGGGGGCAAGTGACTGCCCTGGCTGTTTAGGCTGCTCCAATGGCCTGCAGTGGACAGGGAAGTCTTTACTTGTTACATTGAATTTTTGTTTTTCTTGACTTTGTTCATTATTATATTTTTGTTTCTCCACAAGCAATGTTTACTTCTTTTTTTGTGGGGGGGCCTGACTGCTTCATTGCACTTAGGTCCTCCACTTTTTTTCCTTCACACTCCACCCTGCAGACTCAGTTGCAAAGAAATGCAGCGCTCGAAAGAGTTTTGTCTTAGGTGACTGGCTCCAAGTCAATTCTTATATCATTCAGAAGCTCCAAAATTGCATTGCCAAATGGACTGTCATGTAATATTTGTCTCCGTTATCTAAAACATGCCCACAGAAAGATCAGCTCTTCTCGACCCCTCTCAGTTTGCTGTCCTCGATGCGCTGTTTGCACCTGGCTTTCAACTGAGATGCCAAATCAGCCTTCACAGTTCGTCTCAGGTTTAATAAATCACATTGCGAGTGTTAAATGAATTTATTTGCATCTACTCATCCTAGAAAGCACTAAATGAACTGCACAGCGATTGAGCGTGTTTGGCAGATGCAATCCATGGTGCGGCTGCTTAGTTGATGGCTTCCACATCTGTTTGCATAAGCAATCGACTTTGCGCCCATTGTCTCGTATTTACATTTTATCAAACCCAAATGCTTTCAGTCCACAGCAATAAAAAAAGGAATTTGTGTCATTGCTCCAAAATCTTTAAAGGGGAGTTTATAAATATTCTATTAAAAACTTTTTTGCATGTGCATGACTTGCTGAGCCCACAACACAAAAAGCTAAGGACCAGAATGCTCATTCCTCAAACTGCCGAGTGGGGTACTTTTTCTTGCCTGTATCATGTAAACTGACGACTTGCTTATTTTTCTTGCGTCAGAGCACAGATAGTATGCAGTACCGAGTAGAAGTTGCACAACCCCTATTAATCACTGCACAGAGTGTTTTTACTTATATGGGGAGAATGAATTGCTGTGTTTGGTTTGCATATGTACAATGTTGATTTATCTGTGCTGGTCACGGTGCATGTGAGCAGTATGTATGTATGTAACTATGCTTGTGTGTGCGCGTGTGTGTGTGTGTGTGTGTGTGTGTGTGTGTGTGTGTGTGTGTGTGTGTGTGTGTGTGTGTGCATGTGTGTGTGTCTGTGTGTGCGTGTGTGTGCACGTTTGTGTGTGACCTGTAAAAACATTAAGGATACAATATTGTAAATTCATGATTCAAAGTCACAAAATATGGTTGGAGAACTATGTAGGTGTGTGTTCAACTGTAATTTATAGTACTGTTTCTGCAAAAGTAACATCTTTTCAAAGATGAACATTTTTCAGTTAAACTGATGCATTACAAAGGCTTGAACAGCTGTACAGCCAATGTCTTGAAGGGAAAGTCGAGTGAAAAAAAAAAGGTCTTTACATTACAATAGTATGTTATGTGCAGCACCACTCGTCTGAACAAGATATTCTGATGAATGTGGAATTTGAATTAAGCAGCAAAATCCACTTTTTTTTTAATGTGGGGTGTAATGATACGATTTAGTTTGACTGATACTTATTGATATAAGACCTAGAAATTCCACACAAAGTTATATATCGCTTTTTTTGAAAGATACATAATGATATGTTCTGTTGTATCATTGTTATTTTACGTTAAATGTTCTGTTGCCTGTGTCTCCCTTTTAATACCATGCATCGTTATATAGAATTTTTGTACAGCATTCGGCAACATTATGGTACTCTTAAAAGGTGGCTTTGGGTAATTACATACCCAGATCAGAAACACACTGCCCGCCACTGTCAAATCTGGATACTTAATTCACTGAATTCTACCAAACTCCACTGTTGTGCAATTACATTTCAATGTCTCAGAAGGTAGTATGCAAGTCATATCAGCTTGGAGAGACTTCATTCAGCCTTCGTCCGGCCCTGCACAAGATCACAGGTATAGAAAACATATGCAGGAATGTTTGCTACAGCATTCAAAGTCAGGCCCTTGCAGACTTCATTGTTTAAACACGTAATGTGAAATGAATTATGATTACATTTTCTCCTGTCTGTCTCCTCCTAATCCATTTAAGCTCTATAAAAAACACAAATGGTAATATAAATGCAAATGTATTTTTTATTAGCCAGCAATAGCCTTCAGTTTATATCATGCCTCTTTAGAGACAAAAGATCCTTGTACGTTTCAATGACACTTTCCTCTCACTGGGGAAAAAAAAGTAAAATATTCACCCACAAAGCATGCAGTATTTTCAAAGGAAGAGAACAACATGAAGCATACCACATACACACCAAGCTGAGCTGATCAAAGTCATAGCAAAACAGTAGTCAAAGGAAGTGATTTGTGATCTGTGGTTTCAATCTTCTACACACAATAACATCTTCCGTTCGTGGAGGGCCCTCTGTCAGTGGGTCTGCTCCCATTGGATGCCACGAACAAGGAGCTTCTCTCTCGGGCAGAACTTCCACCCCCTTCCCATCCCTGTGTCCCTTATAGTGAATTGGATGCTCATGCTGAGTGATGCTTGGCTACGAAAACGTGCTATATATGTGTGTGTGTGTGTGTGTGTGTGTGTGTGTGTGTGTGTGTGTGTGTGTGTGTGTGTGTGTGTGTGTGTGTGTGTGTGTGTGTGTGTGTGCAAAGGTATGAGTCTGTGCATGTGTCTGCATTCACCAACATCTTATTCAACACATTTACTGGTAATATCTCCTCATTAGTTCTGTGAAACTGATGCATTCATAATGTGTAAAACAGCTAAACTACTGAAATCATCAATCCTGGATTTCCCTGGCTGGGTAAACAAAAAAACTCGCATGGAATGTGAATGGAGATTGCCCACCATAATTTTGTATGCTCAGCGAGCTCCATCAATTCGGCAACGATCCCACCAGGATTGATGCGGACAAAAAGTGCCCCAAAATGGATCCCTTCCTGAAACCAGATCCATGTGATCATTTTTTGCACACCACTTGACGTCTCTCGATATTGTATGGCATTTGCTGCAGTCAACTATAGACTCCCGAGAGAGAGTGCAAACCTGACAAATGCCAGATTTAGAACTATGGCATGGGATGGAATATACTCATACCTGCCTGTTCGAAATTGGATTCCTCTCTCAAAGGAGCAAGGCGCTAATTCTGAGTGGTCCTGCATTTAATGGGGAGGAGGCACCGTCCCCGGCAAAGTTTAAGACATCGGGGATGCCAGTGACTTCCTCTTTCTATTTGCCATATGTTCATTTTTCCTAAATATAGAAAAATGATTTACGGTGAATCTTCAAGTGGTGTAGTTTGACCAGGTATGCATGAACTCAACACAATTTTTTGGGGATGATGAAGTTTCTTTCCATTTCCAGTTTCCTTTTTCTTTCTCCATGCATGAAAAATGTCACTTGCTGGAACAAAAAATTCCCAAAAACTGACATGCTTCAAAATATGGACTTGCTTGATAATGAGAATCAACCTTGAACTATTTCCCTTTAATTTGTCTTAACTGAGAATATAATAATCAAGCCAGTCTGAGATTTCGAACAGTTATTTCAACAGGCAGACACACTGTTAGTTCACGAGACTTGCATCCTCTGAACTCGTGAGTCCTTGGGCGGCTTCTGCTTGATTTACTTTGCAGGGTGTCAGAATAGCCTTTAAGACTGCTGTTCGGATGTGACTTGCCTCACAACCTTTAAGATCTTTTGCTTTGCAGACACTATCAAATCAGAGGTCCTTTGGGTTAAAATGTAACTTGACCATTGAAATAGCTTTTGATTTCAGCAAATACAATGATGACTATTTACAGTTGTTTCCAACCTATAAAATGCCTTGAAACACTGTTGGGCATAATGATTTGGAACAATGCATTTTAACAAAAATGGTTAAAATTATAATAATAATACGTTAGGAAGCTCAAATTCACAGTTCATGATTTGAGGATTAGGCTGAATGAATTTGAAATTTGAAGCGTTAGTGGTAGAGAAAAACCCAAATGCAATATGGAAGACAATCTGTGAGAAAGCCAATGATGTGGGTAAAACAAGAAGAAGAAGGTAAAGAAAACATGGCAAGATATTCGAAGAAGAACAACTTATGTCTGCCAAGAAAAAAAATACAAGACCGCCGAAAGACATAGAGTACCCTTTTCTATGATTAAGGAGCAGCTGCAGTTCACCTTCTGCACTGAGCAGATAATTGGAATCGAGGGATGTGACACTATTCCACCAGAAAATGAACACCAGGGTAGGCTCATTATAATAAACACATTTCTATCATCGGCTTCATTTAATTTATTCAATCATTTATCGAAAATAACTTTGCCTCATGTGTTACTGTTTAATTGAATATGCTCTTCAAAAAAACACAACAGTTTCCATTGTATGGCATCACAAGATGCTAATTTTCCATTTCCTCCATTTCCAAAGTTGAAGGCATGCAGATGAAATAATTTTCTGCTCAGAGGTAATACTGCACATATTGTTGATAAACCAAATTACTCACCTACCTCCAAACGTTATTTTTGTGCAATGACATACATAATACATTAACTTCGGAGGTCAGCATCACCATTCTCTGCATGTCCAGTCCATGTTTGGACTAAAACGGAGTTATTGCCGGCATAATATCCTGAGCAGTGCATGCTGTCAGCCGGATGATGCCACCAAACGCAGATTGACTTTTAACATTCATTTCCTCCGTGTATTTAAAATATAGGACTAGCATTTTGTGTACTGATATGTGAGTGCTATCATCTACTATCAGGGAATGCCAGGGTGCATTTTAACACTGCAAACAGTCTCATTCTGCATCTCGGTGAGTGAGTTCACAAATTCCACTGTGTAGTTTTTGCTTCGCCAGCTACTCACATACTTTGCCATGTGATCATGGATTTGTTGAACTGACAGCATTGATGCATTCACTTACGTGGCAAGTAAAATATTGTCAATGAGAACTTTAACTTGCTTGGGGTCAGATTTTGCTTTGTGTGACAGGTCGTTCCTTTTCCCTCGTTCTTTTGAGCTCTCCTGGAATGCATGAACCAGGGGATTGGTTCATCTTGCCCCATCTTGATTGTTTGTACAATTCCAACAGCTTTCAAATTACTTTTCAGCTGAGTGTGACGCTTGAGGTACTCCAACTTCCATTTCGCACGCATTTTTCCCTCCGAAAACTCACTTGCTACTTTGGCTTCATGTTTTGCAGAGTAGACCTTTCTCATTCGAAAAAGAAAATATCTCACCCAGTTTCACCGCTTGTTCTTCTATTTGCACATACTGCGACAGCCATTCCATTTTAAAGGAACCACATTTCTTTTTTACTTCGGCTTGGTTGGGCGGATGCGTCGCTTCCTGTTTGTTTCGCCATGATCAGGGGTTAGCATTTGCCTCTCTTAAGGTCGCCGCACTGGTGTTAGCTAGCTAACCGGCAGGGTGCATACGGTTAGGGCACATAGAGTATGCAAGTACTGTCAATGCTATGATGGGCTGTAGAGCCGAGGCATACCGTATCATATCATTGGCTGGAAATCTGTCCCTCACTGAGTTACATTGCAAAATCGGACAGAAAACAATATTTTTGATTTAATTAGATGAGGTCGAATATTAGATATGAATGAAGACATTTTTGTTGAATTATCTTTAGGCACGACATGAGTCTCCTGACAAGAGGGCTTGAAAACAGGTCATTTTATTCCAGTGGCCCTTCAACTGAGCGGCCGGTAATTCGAGAGCAAATGGGATGGCGCAGGAGAAGGAGGTGATTGCTCATCACGCACAGGTGGACAACAGCAGACCAGCGAAAACTTCAAACCTCAAAGAACAAAAACAATTTTGACAAAAACAAAGTAGATGGGCCATTACAATTTTAAAGTTTGTTTTACCATTTATCCCATTTTTTTTCCTTCTTCGATGCAATTAGGATTCATTTTATTTTGAAATACAAGCCACAGTATATATTTTTTGTTTTGATGTTTTTCTTTATTGGCCTATGGCATAAAAAATTAAACAATGCAAACCTCAAATAGCTGCTGAGAAATGGCTTTTAATCTAATTATTCTATGTCTGCACTTCTGCACTGTATAACCTGACGAGTTAGTCCAACTCAAATATTATGAAAGTAGAAGCAACGGTAGTCATGGCAATTCAATTTCAGTTTGCACAACAACAAATTATGACGCACATTGATCCATCAAGATTGTGCCTCTGGCTACAATGCCACGCGGGATTCCGATTAAGGTAAGTCATTTCAGGATAAAAAGAGCTTTCACGTATTTATTAAGCTGATGTTTCCTAGTGTGCTGCCGGGTTGTAGATCACGCCCCGCTTACATTAATTTATGAATGCAGCCTGTAATCAGGTGTTTGGTATATATTCTTCACTTTGCATTTTAAATGTATTAAGTGAAACGAGTTGTTAGGAACAGTGGCAACGCTGTGTTTATGTGGTTGGAGCTCATAATGGCTTAGTAGAGGTGTAATAGAGGCCAAAAACACGAATGAAACCAAAAAAATTTACTATTAACATTCATCACTCATAGTATACCACAGAAGCCACACTGAAGCCTGGTGGTCACATGACTATGTTTAGTTAATCAGGTTTGAAAATACAGGTACTTTAGTTTACAACAATACTAACTTAAGCCCAAAACTTAAAATCTATAATGAGGAATGGCCTTAACCTTATTCATATTTAAATCTGTGGTGAAACTATTTTATACATGCACAAAACATGCCCTCACAATCTGACACATTTGGGACATTTTGCAAAGAGTCACAATGTGATATGATGATGAATTCCATTCCCCCCAAATATTTTGTGCTGTCATAAAAGCAAGGTGCGTCAGCTCAGTACCGTATAGTGTCAGGGTTGCACAATTATGAACTCCCACATTGAAATGTTTATTTTGCCAATGAATGACTTAATATTTCTTTGCATACATTTTTTTCTTAAGGAGCAAACTGGAGCATTTAGGTTTTATATCTACTGTATATTCACATCACCTTGATATGTTGACTAAGTTGTGTGTCATTTCATTGATGTGAATGCAGGCTGTATAAGGAGACTGCCCCATAAAGTGTCCGATGCTGATCATCAATTCACCGGAGTGAAAATTATGACCATCAAATAGTAACAGGCGTCATCATTTCACAGCCAGCGATCTTTTCACAGGTGACTGCCAAACACATTCGGCTCATTTAGTTGTTGCTATATGACGCACACTGGTGTAGATAGAAGCACCTGCTTCTCAACTAGATCTGCACCACTGCTTATACCTGTAATAAGGGATGAATTAAATACGCTCATAACAAGCATCTGTGTCTGTTGGCTAATGAAGATGTTGGGGGCAAGTGGTCCTCGTCTGTCCAGGGAGGAGATCTGGGCATGTTTCCAGCAGTGGCGACAGATTGTGGGTTATAACGGGGAATCAATGGGCAGATGTGAACGGTTCAAGGCAGGACGATGATCACTTTTATGTTTTCCAGTCTGAGTGTAAACAGTTTTCAAATTGTACCTTGATGACACCATGTCCTTGTGATCCTTGAAATGGAAGTAGCATGTCAATTAAATTCCCCACTTCACTACCAATAGTAGGAGTGAACAGTCACTTCAAATATTTATCGATATATTATTTTATTTAGCTCTTATCATTTCTCAATGTATCTACAAGTAGACATAACACATTAAAAGAAATTGGTGTTCCAGACTGACATGACAATTCATCATGCGTCCTTCAATACTTGATCTCTCTTGAGGCTTTCCAGTGCCTGATAATCCACTTTCCATCAAAAATGGATTTTCAGAAAGAATAGGATATGAACAAAATATAGCATGGCAAGCCAACTGTGCATAAAAGAAGTTTGACATCACTTGACATGACTTTGACATCGCTGATGTTGACATAATTTGCTGCTGTCGATGTCGGTGAGCACGAATGTAAGAACCATTGCGGTAGTGAGCTGTAATATATTGTGGAGTTAGAATCGCAGACAAATTATTTTCTTTGGCTTCTTCTGCTACCCTTGACTTCCGCTCAGCAGGGTTAAGATGAGCGGTATAGCCCAGGGGTGCCCAAACTTTTTGGACCGAAGATCGACTTTTCGATCAACCAACCTCCCGCGATCGACCCGTTACCGTGCACGCACATACACGAGCACGCCATGATGAGCAACAGCCTGACATGGAGGCATGCGGCGCACTTTTGCAGCCTGTTAACAGTCATAGCTCACACGCACCGTTTTAAAGCGCTTCCCTCGAGATTGCTATTCTTTGCCTGTGCCCTCGGTGAAATGTACACGAAACAAACTGAATGAGAATAAAAATAACGATAAAAGATATAGCGCAACCGCTCTGATCACAAGCTGCAATTGCAGACTGCTGAGCGCTAACAACTTCCGGTGACACAGGTCACCCGCCACCGTAGGTTAAAGATTTACCTGCTTTATTTCATTTAATTTTTTAATACTTTTTGTGAAAAAGAGACTGATAGGATGATTAGGGTGCAGAGTACATTAACACACAAAAAATATTACTAACATGCACAAAAACACATAAATGGTTGTTTGTTTGTTTTCTCCTCGACTCCCCTCGCGATCGACTTGGGACCAGTCCGCGATCGATTGACTTAATGGGCACCCATGGTATAGCCTACAATATCGTATCTCAAAAAGGGAATTCTCTTTTTCAGAGTCAGTAGTTTTTACTTTCCCTTCAGTAAAAGTTGAATCCAAACGTCATCTTTTGCTTTTTTTTTTCCCTGTACCTACAGAAAACATTTACTTCAGTAGTGGATATGAGGAGTTTTGCACCTCTGGTGTCACAGTGCTCAGGGGGCTCTTCGTAGACTGCAGCGTTTTTTGCATCTTAACAGTTTCGACCTTTACCACCAGGTGACGTTGTTGCGCTGCAATAGAGCCCGGGCTGTCCAACCATGCAGCCATTGTGGTGGACTGAGTCTCGAGGGCCACATCAGCACTCAGCAAGCAACTACCGAAACTGCTCCTGGCTGATAGTCATCTCCAGCTACCCGAGAGACTCCCTCTCTCTTATGCGCGTGCACGTGCACATGTAGCTGGTCACATTTACAAATTGCTCTGATTTGTGCCAGCTCACATTATTCACGGTTTAAACTCGGAGTAGTCACACAGCTGTGTGCTTGCTTTCTATGTCTCTCAATACATTAAGAATAAAAGTTATGCATTTGGGTAGAATCTTAACATGTTCCCGACTGACAAACGTGCTTCCATTCACTTTGAACTCTTCGTTGATGACCTGGAATACGAGGTCAGGTTTCGCATTATGAGGGGCAACTGGATGCGGCCGACAGCGGCAGCAGACAGCAGTTAGCAAGGACAAGCTTTCAGCACGAGGAAGAAATGGCGCTCCGGCCCAGCTCAAAACAAAGCAACTCTCTGTCTGATGCAACAGCACATGCACACCAATGATGCTTATTTGCTATGGTGTTGTGTTTGTTTATGTGAGTGAGAGTAAAAAGGGGAGGGACGTCAAAGGGATGTGGATGTTTATACTTTGCATTTAAATGATACCACAGACAGTGCCCGTGTGTATTTGTAATGTGGAATAGAGCCCCTTTTTCCTTTTGATCAATTTTTGTGGGACGCGAGAGTGTTCATGTGAAGTATCGCAACATCGGCTGGATAAAGCACACGACCACATCAAATTTCACTATTTAGTGGCACTATTCTTTGATGACCCTGTGTGTGAATTTATTCAAACGAACCTTATTCCATTGAAAGTTGATGACCCTCTTTCCCACTAGCATCCACCATCTTAAAAAAAAAAAGCAGTGAAAGTAAGTCACTGCTGTAGGACATTTTTGTCAACTCTCGGTTGATACATTTACTTTGTGGGCGGCTTGCACAATAGCTTTTACGTATGAGCAAGATTTGATAAATGAGAGCATTGAGGAATCTAATTTTGGACAAAGCCATCACATCTTTGTGAGGAAACAATGTTTATGAGGTCGGGTGATTGATGACAACAGCTAAGTAGAAGTGTCAGTGGAATAACATTATTCACCTTAGCTCTTTCTTCTTTGGGGCACCGTGGCTGCGCGAGTTATCTTCACTATCATTAGTCAACTAGGAAATGATGGTGATTTTTTTTTTTTTTTTTCTGAAAACAACCTCATCCTTGATAATGTAGATGAGATATGGCATTCTGGGATGGTGGTTGTTGGATAAGATTGTTCCCTGGGTGAGTAATTCCATTATTATTATTATTTTTTATTTTATTTTTTTACCTTAGATGAAACAAGGCAATTCCTGCGATATGAAAAAAGCCTGTATCAGCAGTGTGTGGACACGAATTTCCCCAATGTAAATGCGGGGGAAATAACTGAAGGGGGAGGATAGTTAGATAGGAGCTTTTTCTGTGTGTCAGGCCTAACTCTAATTATGGTTTCATTAATTAGTGTATCTCCACGGCAACTCGCTTGGAAGGCTGCCACTTAGCTCAGCTCTTTCTCTCCTTAAAATCCCTTCCCCAAATCACGGCTTAGCCGCTTCCATCTCGTTTTAACCCCACCCCCATTCCACTCGGATGGTTGGCTGTCCATATGTCTTGACAGCTCATAAGGCAAAGCAGCACATCAAAGCAGACTGTGCCTTGGTAGCCCTTAACCAAGTCATATTTTGCTCCAAATTACTTCCTGTGGAGAGGGAGAAACAAGATAAGGAGGCAAGAAAGAAAGAACGAGGAGGAGGAAACATCGTGATGACAAGCAATGCTCCTCGTAAGATACACTGGCGTGGCTCAACTAAGAAGTGCTTTATCTATCCAAGAGTAACCAACAGCTGATTAAACTCCTGAACGCATAAAAATAATAATAATAATCTGTACAACTGTATGTAAGAATTTGAGAACAGCATTTAAAATGAGAATTACAAACTAAAGACATATTTTTAGTTGTATTTTATCATTGTGTTTTGCTGGTCTCAAACCAGCATTTTTATGAGTGACAAAATTGTCCCGACAATATAATAGCTTCTTGGGTTTTATTTGTGATGTAACACTGTAGCTGTGTGGAAGGAAATGCCATTTCACGCTCACATTCACTTCTCCCGCCCTGTTGCTCTGAAAACAATTATTGTTGCCTGACAAGTGTTTTATACACAAACCAAGTGCTGGCATTGACATCGTCATACATCTAATTGTCTTAACTAAGAGGACTGTGTGAAAGTGTGGTCGTGGCAATGTTTCACAGGGCCAAGTTCTGTGAAAGGAGGAATATTGTGATTATTTTGTCACAGCTCCAGTGCTGAAATCTGGCAGAATCGCTGCGTAAAAGGTCCTCAGTGAAACGACACATTACTGCCTTACTCTGCACCCGTGTTCTGGTCCATGCTGCTGCCTTTCATGCAGACGGCACAGATTCAATTCCCGGCCAGTGTCGCAGTAACTAGCTATTTCCAAGCCCGGTTAAAAAGAAATTTGTGACTTATGTGTGCTAAGACATTCGATATGTGGCATTAAAGTTCCATCTATCCATCCATTTTCTGATCTGCTTATCCTCAAAAGGGTCAAGGGGCGTGCTGCAGCCTATCCCAGCTGTCTCCGGACAGTAGGCGGCGTACACCCTGAACTGGATGGGCATAAAGCAGTGCCAAATAAACAACCACAGCAACCTTACTCTGCGTTGAATGTATATTCTTTCATTAAGTATTCCACTCCTGTCTGTTACACAGATGCCAACAATAACAAAACAGACAGTTTGGAGATTCGCCACCTGGAAGTCACAAAGAGCGGTCTTAAAAGTTTGCTGAAAGGTGACGCCAACATCTGACTGAGCAACTGCTTCACTAAGGTGTCACTTAAAGCCTCGAAAGGCTGAGATGTGAGGCACAACACAATGCTCAGAACAGGCACAACACAATGCTCAGAACAGGACCTCATATGTCCCTGTACCACAAAAATGTGTTTACTGGAGCAGAGCGATGTGCATAAAAATACTGTGATTAGCCATTCTTAACCCTTTCGTGCGCCCTGTAACCTGATAAACATGATAAGCTGTCCACAAAAGGGTTAAACATCCAACTCTGAAATTTATAATCTTGTCATGACTGCATCTTTAAACTCAGTGGCAGTGCAAGCTGCTGCATAAAAAAGTTACTGGAGGGAGGGAGGACAAGTGGAGAGCTCCGTCTACCTTTCCCAGGTCATATCAACTCGTAGTCTTGTGGCCACAGATATAAAATAACTTTTGAGATCAGGGCACACATGGCCTATTGGGTGATCACTACGGTTCTTGGGCCAGCTTCACTTCACTTCAGCAGTTTGTATTTGTTCGTCTCCCCTGGTCGCGTCAATACATAGTAAGAATGAGAGGCCAAAGGTGATATTCGACAACATGATCTTAAAGGAACGCATATTTGTTCATGTTTTTGTGGCCATTGGAATTTGTTGTTAAGAGTATAGTCTCTCTAACTGGGCTATCACCTTATTGCGGTGGAGGGGTTTGTGTGTCTTTCGCTAAGCTGTTTGGAGCTTTATGCTCTTGGCAGGGTCACCCAGGCCAAACAGGTCCTACATGAGGGACTAGACAAAGCACAACTCAGAAAAGCAGCTATGATGGTGTAAATATATTTGACCCCCATTTCCCTTGCCCGGAGGTGGGTCTCAGAGGTCATTCTCTGGTTTGCAAGGTTCCCAATAGATATAGTCAGAATCACCTCCACACATAGCTTGGGATCTGGCACCAGTCCTCTTGGGTTGGACACTCTTACACTCTGGAGTTGCCCCTGATGACAGGCGCAGAGCAGGTTTCGGCATACACACAACTTGGTGCCAGTAATAGTTCCGGGTACCCTTACTCCGTCTTCGGGTGGGTGACTCCGGGACGCTGTTTTTGCCAATGCAGCCAACAGCAGAGTGATACGTGAACCACCCAATTGGTGTTGAGGTAGAGAAGCAGCACCATCATTCCTTTGAGTAACACCTAGATGACCAAGTTCCTAACTGTATCTCTTACGTCAATCTTGTCACTTTGGTCACTACTCAATGCCTTTGACAACAGATGAGTGTAGGTGTGAAGATGTATCATAAAAATTTAAAAACTTCCCTATTGCAGTCCATTCGGTCCTTCAAAATGCTTCAACTCTTCCACCTACCTGAAGCAGGACTTGGCTGCCAACTCAGAGGCTGTAACTAGCCTTCTCCAACTGAGAGCCACGCAAACCCATTTGATCTGTTATTATCCATTCATTATTTGAGATAACCGACCTTAACTGTATTAATAAATTAGCACACTTAAATTGAAACCAAAATGAGGACATTATAGAGCTAATGACCTGACAAAAAGTTGAAAAAAATGGATGGATGGAAAACCGTTCAGGATGTCCCTCAAGAGTTGATTAAAACGCCATAAATGAAACGCAGCCTTGTTTTAAAATACCCATTACTATATTGCAGCTTTGTACAAAATCTCAGCATCATATCACATTCAGTCATTCGGCTTTGTTACCAGGACAACCGTATTGCTTGTGCATCTTTTGTGCCAAAGGCAGTCAGCAGAGCAGTGCTGATTGTAAGAGAGAGAGAAAACGTCGCTGTAGTTGAAAGCGAAATAGGAATGGAGGCGCAATTCGTGACAATACAAATGACCTGTTGCCTTGCAGGATACCTGGTCGGTACGGATGAGAAAGAAGGGGGTGTGTTGAGCATGTCAATTAGAAAATCCATTAAAATGATCCTTGCCATCATTCATTCTTTGTTTTTTTTCCTCCCTGCGATGTTGTGAGAAATCCAACTTGGTGAGTTCACATCTGAGATAACAATCTGAATAATTGGCATGTGGTTACATAATATGAGCCACGTAAGTCCATATAGCAGTGCTGTTTAATTCACCGCAGTAGTGGAATATGCAAACACAAGAGTTCTAATCCCCTATAGGTCTAATTAAAAGACTATCAGCCTTTTTAAAATAACGCCTCAAGGGAATACTGTGTAATCATGTATTAACAGAACGATTACCAAAGAAATAAAGCTCCTTTGCATATAGCAGAAGCAGACTTTGGAAAAAGCTCCTTATAATCTTTTTCTCGGAATGTTTGCTCAACTGAAAGTTTATAAAACTTGCAAAAAGATTGTTGATATCACCTGAAAATTGCAAATCAAATTTAAGTGCAGTTTTTCATTAAAAAAAAAAAAATCAATTCACTCCAAAATTTAGAAAATATACTCTTAAACTTGTTGTGCAAATATTCAAAATCCCCAAATTAACACTCACTTGTATGACCCTATGGCAATATGGCGGTTCCTGCTGGCTTTTTGATTGAGCCAAACAAAACTGGTGCGGGTCCTCTGCATGGCGAGTCTGCATTTGCGACGCCATTAAATGCATTCAAAATGTCCGTGTCTTTGGAGGACACAACTCCTTATGTACGTTGAGCCAGCGGCCCCGCGAAAATGTTCTTGAAGCCCTCCTAAATTATTTGTTGGCATTTTACTGATTTTTTTACACAAAAAGCCAACATTTCAGTATTAAGTGGAACAAAAATCATTTAAAAACAAATGACAACCTAACTTATCATTATTTACCAAAATACGATATATCCGTAGGTTTCCCCTTTTCTTCAGGACAGCCATTGTGTGTTATTTATTTCATTCCACTTAATTATATCGAGAGTGGCCTTATATTACTAAAACACCACAACAGTCCATACCTGTCAACTTTTCGGAGCGCCAACCTGTATAAACTACCAAAAAAAATCCTTATAAAGAGCAAAAATCCTTATAACATAACAAGCATATGCTTGTACACTACCGAAGTATGCAATGAATACTCTGCTGTTTTCAACTAGGAACCACGTGATTTACTGGAAAGTTACCGGAAATGAAAGCATTCGAGTAGACTAGCACCATTCTGGGCAAAAGCAAACGGAACTACCTGTTAGGGGAAAAAAAAAAAAAAAAACAGAAATTTTCAGAATCCGTATGATTTGTGCGATACGGCCATATACGTAAGATTCACCACAAAATCCGTATGAACTATGGCTAAACCGTATGAGTTGACAGGTATGACAGTCTGATGCTACTACAAATGAGCTTGTCACTTATCGGTGTTCTGAAGTGCATTGTGAAGCACCTTTACATGAAGATGACGTGGGTTAGAGAGAGAACTCAATGCATTATACATTCCCACCACGAAACAGGAGCTGAGCTCATTCACATATGGTTGTCATCAGTGGATAATAATAACAACATATAACAATAATGGACTAATAATATAACTCTTCGGTCCACAGTGATTTCCAGGAATTGGGACATGAGTTGAGAGAGCAACAAGTAAGTGACATGTTGAAAGGTGCATGTAAAGGATTTCATAGAATAGTTATGTTTTTGTTTAGATTACATTTGATTTTGTTCCCTCATGTGCACTTTTTGTCTGCACCTGCTCTCGTCATCCGGGTCCCTTGTATTTAACCAATCAGCTCCCTCAACCCTTTATGTCTTGTCCAGGTGTTTCTCGTTGCCTGTCACTTTGCCTGTATTTAGTTCCCTGGGTTCTGTCAGTCTTTGTTGGATCATTGTGAGTATCTGTGTGCTCCTGTCATGTTTTGGTCCTGTCATAGGTTTTTGTTACTCTAGTACAGGGGTGTCAAACTCATTTCACAATGTGGGCCACATACGGCCTCGGTAGATGTCAAATGGGCCGGCCAATTAAAATTATACCATACTCTGCTATAAATAACCAAAATAATGTTTTTCCTTTGTTTTGGTCTAAAGAAGCACAAGAACATTAGGAATGTGTTGAAATTTAATGAACATATCTTTTACAAAACATTTCATGAAGCACCTGAGATTTCCTTCGACAAATGTGCAATTTACTTTTATCATTCACATATATTCATTGCAACTGATCCCACTGATTGTACAAAGGCACAAAACTTTAACAAGTAATTGGTATTGAAAAATATAGTAATGCATTTTAAGATTGAACGAGATTTATACAGAAAGGAATTTTAAAACTATTTACACGTGCATATAAAATCTAAATGTAATCCCTGCCTACCCTTGATAGCGTCTGCTGTGTTGGGTCTGTCAGTCGAGACTGAGACTGCAGTTGTCTTCTTCTCTGATCAAAACAATGTTGTCTTCTACTCTGATCAAAATAGTGTGTCCCCTAGCGGATACTCCATGAATTTCACCTTATTAAAATATTCATTCCATGTCTTTTATGCATTTTTTTTTTCACTGTTAAATGATCCTGATTGAACCTCCTTGGGGGCCAGTTCTGACCGGCGGGCCGTATGTTTGACACCTCTGCTCTAGTAGTTCCTTGTGGTTTTCTGGACTTTGAGCACTTCAGTTAGTTTTGTCCAGTGTATTCGTGTTTGCATTTTTGTTTAAATACATTTTGGTCAGCCCACCCTGCTCCTCCCTGCCTCCCTGCTTTTTGGGGTCCACCAAGTACCACCTCGCAAAATGTGACATATACATTTGTGATGCAGAAAATTAACAAAATTATCCTGTCCCAGATATTTTCAATATGCCTTTTATTATTATTATTTCATTTAAATTTCATTAAGTTTTTTTTTCGACCATCTCATCACATATGCAACAAAACGAAATCTTTGCGACTTCAAAAGTATTTCAGAGCAAACAGTTAGTGTGTTGTGACCCAAATCCATGTCATTAGTCATTATGCACTGAGTCACAACAGAGAAGACCCTTTTGCCACCTTTAAAAACGGAGGCTTTCTTTGATACTTCCACCCACCAAGTACCCGGCAATCGCAGCTGTTAATTTGATTTTCATTTCATTCTTCATTTCATTCATTACTCCTCAAAGGGGAACATTTCTTTCTATTTTTTATTTAGTGAAAATAATTGGCTTGGCTTAATTTGTGACAAGGCAGTTAGCTTTTTTTGCATACGTTGTTTTGCATGCACTGTAAATGTGTACATATACTTTACTTTTTTGTGGTTAATACTGTATGCATACTGCAGGGGTAGAGAATTCTGGTTCCTCAAGAGCCATATACTACCTGTTTTCGATCCCTCCCTACTCCAACGCACCCGATTCAAGCAGTCAGCTCATCAGAAAGCTCTATAGAGGCCTGACACGAGCAAACGATTTATAGGAAGATAAAGGTAACGGATTATTTTTCCTTTTGGTGATATCCCCAAATGCTCTTTAATGCCACACATCGGCCTCATACATATCGATGCGTGCGGGTGAGTTCTTGGGCGACGATACAATCGTCAACGAATCTAGAGGTGTTTTTAGGAACAGTTTGATAACACGCTCTGCAATGCGAATGTAGCCATAGTTGGATAGTGTTTTTTTTTTTTTTTTTTTGGGTGGGGGGCATAGTGTGACATTATGGCATTATTATAGAGCAGGGGTGTCAAACTCATTTTTATCGCAGGCCACATTGTAGTTACGGTTTCCCTTGGAGGGCCGGTATGAATTTTGGGAAACCATATAAATGTTTAAACACCTCCACATATTACATACACAGCGCACAACAAATTGAGGGATAACTAGTTTTAAAATCAGAAGTCAGGAATAATGACTGTGATTGTGGATTACATGTGACAATTTGAAATTTTGGTTCAGACTTTAGCAAGCATCATAGAACTTGATATGCTTGATTTGCTTTCGCGGGCCACATAAAATGATGTGGCGGGCCAGATATGGCCCCCGGGCCTTGACTTTGACACCTGTGTTATAGAGGTTAATTGCATCACTAAATACCCACTGAAGGGTCAGGTGCAAAACTCATTGCCCAGCACTCGTGTACTCTATTCCATAACTGACATAACATGACAAATCTAATGTCGACTTGAAACTTTTACAGTACTGTGTTGTCAATCTTCGTTAACTGCTAGTGATTTTTTTTTTTCTCAAGTTGTGCCCAAACTCACATCCTTCGCACCGCCCCACCCCCGCTACCCTTTCCATAAACCTGAGTGACTCCTCCCACTCTCAACCCGGAATATTGTAATTTGAGTGAAACGTGAAGAATTGCAAAGTTTGTAGGTTTCTGCCAACATAAAATATGAACCATAGTTTGCAAGGAACATGAAGTAGGCATACTTTATTTGCTTCAGTAGGCCAGATAAAGTGATGTGTCATGCTGAATCAGGCCCCAGGCCTTGAATTTGACCCCTGTAGACTACAGTAATTGATGATGAGTAATGCAGAAGTTCGAACAGGCACCTGGAAGAAGCCTTACTGGAAAGGGATCAAAAAGACAAGTTGATAGTTTCATTGAATAAATTGTTTGTCCTGAAATAATGGGAGAAAATCAGTCCAAACAAATAATGTGTTTTCTTGCTACCTGTAAAGTGACTGTGTTTAAAGATAAATTGGTCTGTGCTGAGCAAAGGACATGATTAATTTTGTCTGCGAAAGTAAGAATTTTATTATCAAAGTAGCTCATGAAGTCATTACTCCTGAGCGTTATGGGAATTTGTGAATCAATAGAACTACAACTCTGTCAGTTGAGCCACAGGCTGGAAGGAAACCTGTGGCTTTTATTTTTCTTCGTGAAAAAAGGGTAATGGATTACCCCGGCACTACAGAGAGCCTTTCTTTAGATTTGAAATAGCTTGCAAGGCTAACCTCAATTCAGCTTTATGCGTGGAATGCTGGTTTCTTTATAGTTCTTGGGAATCGTTTATTAAGACGCTGAAGTTTATTACGCGAATGTGGGTCAGAAATAAACAGCACTATCATACATAGGACCAGCTTATGCCACCAGCATTTGGTCCAAGAGTTCCCTCATATTTATCCAGTTTGTAAAAGTATTATCAAATACTGTACTGTGCCTGACTCACCTACCATTTGAATTATGTGACAAATGTGCTCAATCATGGTACACTTCTCTCTCATCTGTCTTCACCGTGAAACATCAATCTTCAATCACTTGACTCATAGTCAATCGTCAATATGTTCTTACTCTTGAGCACAAATGGAGCATGCTTCAGACCAGGCAATTCACACAAATAATGATGGATCAGCTTTTTTGAAAACAGAAACATGCATCTTTTACTCAAAAATGCCAAGACATTGACCATTTCCTATCACTTCATCCTCATTCTCTTCATATGTGCTAGAGCAGGGGTTCTTAACCTTGGTTCGATCGAATCCCGGGGGTTCGGTGAATCGGTCTCAAGGGTTCGACGGAGCCTCTGCCATGGAGGTTAAGACACACCCGACTCAACAGGTCAATTAGTTATGACACGCCCGCTTGGCCATCACTGGCTGCAGATGATAACATTAGATTGCTTGTCCAATCAGTGCTGCGGGAAATTTAGTTCGCTCAGTAGTCAACATGTGACGGCCGTGATAGTACGTCGTGTGAGGTTTTTTTTAGAATGTTTTAATACATGTAACTATGTCGAGCAAAAAAACCCAAAGTGGTCGGACGAATATGTATCACATGGATTCACATGCATCACGAAAAGTGATGGGACTCGGCATCCTATCTGCATCATTTGTCATGCCAAGTTGAGCAACTCTAGTCTCGCATCGGCAAAACTGAAGGAACACTTCTTGAATCAGATTTTTATTTTTCAGTAATGAAGGGTTCGATGAATGTGCACATGAACTGGTTGGGTTCGGTACCTCTAATAAGGTGAAGAGCCACTGTGCTAGAGTATGTGCTGTATGCGTGTATCCATCACACATATCCTCAACATCTTGATAAACACAAGTTATGAGTACTTAAAAACAAGTTCGCCAGTCACAGGTGAGGTCTAGTGAGATGCTGCCTTTTTAAAGCGCGTATTCGACAACCTCAACGCATTTGAGTCAAGAGAGAGCATGCGCAGACCGGGTGCTTTTCTGATTGAACTGTTTACATGATGCTCGTTCTGAAGGGATTTTCATTCACAGTATAGGCCTTCATATTGCTGGATTGCGGTT
>NW_017805783.1:2244752-2304229 GCF_001891065.2 Hippocampus comes | reverse complement strand
GGCGTCTTGGTCACTCTGCCTCGCTACCTTCGCGGTTAGGAGAAGTTGATGACCCAGAGCTCTGTTTAGAATAATTGGCTTGATCTATGCTGTATTAGACTATTTGTTAGGGATTAAATACTTTTCTGTGTTACTGATGCAAAAGACGTGTGCTTCTGATCATTCCTGAGCCCATCAACGAGCACCCCAGAAGTCCGCCAAGGTATTTGATTATTGGTCAAATAGTGTCGTGGAAATTCCGCCTTCAGTTCCGATTGGCAAAAGGAATACAGTATATCATCTGTGAATATACTGAAATTTCATTCGGATTCGACGTTTTTATTCCAATTGAGGTGTTTATATTGAGCATTTTCATCGTGTTTTGTCATCCAGATAAACTCTAATCGCAATCCATGGCTCCATGTAAACCCGGCAATTGGAGTGCTCCTTTAAAAAAAAAAAAACAAGAGTGGGTGAGGAAAAAAAAAAAAAAAACAATTCCAAGCTTTGCTCCTGTGTGGGAGGGGCACAGAACCTGATGTTGCGGGGAAGTGGGGGTAGGGGGGGTAATCTTTTGCGACAGCCACATGAATAGGAGATTTAAACAAGCCAACTCAATACACACGTGGTAGGGGATGGGAGTATTGGGTTGATGCCAGACATAACAGCACAAACGCACTTTCCAGCAGCTGTGGCATATCAAGGTGAGCGGATCCACAGCACACCTCAACTGTCACTGGAGGGGAGGAGAAGGGTTGGGGGGAGGAATGAGGGTGGGAAAACACGGTCTTTGAAATGTCAAAATGTCCTGTTTCCATAACACATTTCCCTATACTTAAAAAGCATTTCTTCCTTTTTTCAAGCTCATTTCAGTGACATTGGTCATGCCGATGAACATAGTTTTCCATTTTTTGTCATTCACCTAAGAGAAGTAACTAATATTTAATGACATTGAAATAATTGTATACAATCCCCAAAAAATACTTGTACATTTTGATAATAAAACGACCTTATTTTTCCGGTTTAGGCTATGTCATCAAATCCCGATTTTTTTAATTTGGCAAAAATACTTAATAATACTACAAAATGATTAGGATCTGAGAACGGGCTAAAGCTAGGGTAGGGTTAGATTTCTTAAAATTAAGTTTGTAACTATGTAAGTATAATGCAAGCAGATAAAACAAAAACACAAAATGCACATGAACTTTTGTTTTTTAAAATTGATTGATATCGAAACAATGATTATTGAAAGCATTCAAATACTTAAAACCCACACATTTTGCAGAAATATTTTTTAATGGCAGAAAATGGTCGAAAAGTGTTGTGTAATAGTTGCATGGATGACAGAATGGGCAGTGGTAACCGAATCACAAATCTCACATCTCAAAGTGTTAAATCTTACAGTATCATGCTCAATTGTGCTTTCAGAAACAACAGTTCCTCTCTCCTGCCTACACATTTGCAGATCCAGTAGCAGTATTAGAATACATCATTTTTTTTACTGGTCAAATAAAGCCCTCAGCCCACATGGAACAAAGGAACACAGGCTTCATAAATGGTGAGGATGAAAAAAAGATGATTTTGCCTTCTGAATCAGGCAAAAAAGACAGACCTTTATTCGACAAACAGTGATTCTCATTTGCAGCTTTTCCTTGGAGTGCCTATACACCAACAATATCATGGAGTTGTTATTTGAGAGCACTTGAAGAGAGTGTGCTTGGACAATGGCCGACACCGGCTGGCCCTGGTGCTTTGGTGTGGTTGGCCTCTGGCTGCAGTTTACCTCTGAAGGGAGGATGAAGTAGAATAAAGTACAGAGTACAGTAGATGGAGAGCTAACAAAACCGCAAGGCCAAGGGGTAAACATAGAGGGAGATATGCAGAAGTCAAAGTAAGTACTGTATTGTCATGATTATGAAAAGAACAGTGCATGACCCAAGACATGTACGTAGCTTTCAGTGACCGTATTAACAGAATGACTCATTAAACTGATTAGGTTTGACTTGGACTATTCAAGCGAATCAGTGTTGTGGTTGGGTTTCATTTTTGATCTCCAGTGTCTGTGGTACATCGATGGAATGCAGCATTATCTTAATATGCAATATTTAAGATGGCTGGCTCTCGTGTATAGGCCAACAGCCAAGGACTATACAAAGAGACCGTCATATTGTATTGTAATCATAAGATGTTTTGATTTTACTCTTCACATGCAGGGGGAAGGAAACAACACCGGGGGTCAGCAGTGAGGCACTGCCTCCCTTGTCTACGCTAGCCGCACATCCCAGACTATTTGATACAGTGCAATGAAATGAGCCTGACACAAGGAAAAACAGAGTTGAAAGACAATTTGTCATAAGTGATATTGTATAAATCCTTGTGACTGAGATACCCCTTGGATTGTTCACAAATTCCATAGTTACTTGTCAAATAATGGGACACAATTTTTGTTTCTGGCATTTCAAAAATTTTACATAAGGGGCAAAATATGCATTTTTTCCGTCGCCTCTCATTTTGCCTTATCCTCCTCATCATGGCGCACCTGCTTTTCAGACACGGTGTTTTAGCCCCCAGAAATCAGCTGTCATAATTCATCACAAGTTTGCTAAATCACATTGCGTGCGCTAAATTAATATGTTTGCATATTATGCTACCAGAATGTGCAGCAATTTTGCCCATATGGTAGATGCAATCTTGGGCACGCCCGCTAATTAAATTAGCTTGCACGTACGTCGCTTTACGTGAGTAACCAAGTTTACGCTTGTTATTGCACGTGCGAACGTAAAGTAAATCAGGCCCTTAGAGGTTTCATTGAACCCAAAATACAGTCTTTGGACTGCGGGAAGAATCTCTAGTAGAAAACAGTAGACCTGAGCACAAGGAGAACTAACTCCGCACAGACCCGGTATTCACGCAGTGCAAAATATAACTACATTCAATAATTTGGGGGAACTACATTTGCATGAAGTGGAGTGAATTTATTGCACATCAAACATATCACCAATGTCCCAAACAGGACCAGAAGGGAGCTGATGAGCTCTGGAAATTGCAGCAAGAACTCTTTTCTGTTTCTGTGTTAAGTCATTCAGCAGCAGACACCGCAAGCCATGATACCTGTTCTTTCGGCATGACCATGACAAGAGTGAGGAGATGGCAGCAACTGAACAATCAAAATCCCCATTTAGCAGATGAGCTTCCAAATGACCTCTTGGAAAAGGAATGAGACGCAGCCATCTTATCAGAACTATTTGTGTCTACTTCCTTTGTTGCCCTTGACTCACATCATCTCCTTTTTTTCTTCTCACAGATTCTCAGAATCTCTTTAGCACATTTAATATTGAGTATCATGCTGTCTCAGCGTCATCTTTGAAAAGTGACAGTCCAGTGAAATGTCATGCATACATGTATTTTCCGTACAGGATATTAACATGAAATCATTTCTCTCCCTCATTCACTCACTCACTCACCTCATCAGGTACACCAAGAACCTTTATATCAGGTGTCGCCAATAGTCCCCAAAGACCAGTTAAGTAGCCTGTGAGCCTCTTCTAATCACAGCTCACCATTTGTGTGTGTGTGTGTGTGTGTGTGTGTGTGTGTGTGTGTGTGTGTGTGTGTGTGTTAAAAGAATAGCTGCATTTATCACTGTATCAAATATTTTTGGTTGCTATTCTTTTTAAATCACTCTTGCATTTGTGTAAATTTGATAATAACAATATGGGGGTGGGGTGTGTGTGTGTGTGTGTGTGTGTGTGTGTTTGAGCCAAATCATGTTGCTGCGGGAGAAACGATTAGGAGATGATTTGCCCCAAATAATTTGAGAACATTTGTGAGAGTGCGTGTCAAAAATTGATAGCCCTTTGCATTAATCGGCACCCAATAACTATATCTCCGTTTCCAAAAGGTTGATGAGCCCTGCTTTATATATACAGTACAGTACATGCACAAAATAGTTGGTACCCCTCTGTTAATGAAATAAAAACGCACGAAACAGGCCTGGACAAAAATGATGGTACCCTTAGGGTGGACGCACCCTTCAAACTGAACACAATCGGAGCAGTTTGCTCATGAAGAGTCTGCCAAGACAAGTGCTGAGAGGTGCAGAAGTCTCAATGAAAGTCACAAAAATTGTTTGATTGTCTCAGAAGGTTATACAACAAAAATAACACATAATAATATGTCAGGGTACAATCGTTTTTGTCTAGGCCTGTTTCATGAGTTTGTTAAAGAATTCATTCTCTTGAAACACAATTAAAAACACATGCCCTATTATCATTGTTTCATTGTTATTCATGATCAGATTCAAGTTGTTTGCACTGTCTTTTTTTCTTTCCTTAACACCGAGGTACCAACAATTTTGTGCATGTGGGTAACAGTGTAGACGTAATCCACAACATTGACATTTGAGGACAAAAACTACCCCCATATGTAATATAAACAACAGACATATTTCTCAGTGTAAGGCAACACAGTATGTTTCCTCTTGTCGTAGTGGTGCTGCAGGCGATTTGCATCCCTTTAAGTGCCCCTGGCAGAGATGCGAAAAAGGGCCGAGAAGTTAAAGAGAATACATTCTGGTAGTATAAACAAACTTGAGTCATAATGTTGAGAGATGTTTGGAGCTTTTTACAGAATTATCTGTATGTACGGTCCATATTCGCAAATGTTGCACATGAGGTACAATTGATTAAAAGCTATTGTGATTTGCCTCAGCTTTGTTATGCCTTGGCAGCCCTGATAATTCTAATGTGCATCAGTGCTGATCAGTAATATTTTGCTTTAGTGGTTTCCATATTTCTGCTGCCCTAATTGTAATTAAAAACAGCTGGACCAAAACTCGGTGTCTTACCAGTCTGAGTTTTGTTTTGTATGATGATCCATCTGTACATTCGGTGTACCACTTATCCTCATGTTAGAGGAATCTATGAGCAAAATTGTATCAAGTTTAAAGTTTCATTTAATTTGGGCACGTCTAAATGTTTGGGTGCCTGTCCAGCACCCCCAAATGCCCGTGCACAAAAGCGCCGGGTACCTGGGCGGAGGGCTGCTGAAGTCCACAATTAGCAGGTCAATGCAGGTGGGCGATCAGAGGAGAGAGGGCTAGACTCGGTCACAAAGGGGGAATGAATCGTTCGGGAACAGCGGTTGAACAACAAAAGACGATTTGAGAACATTTGTCGTCCGCAAAACCTGCAACATGTTGATTCAGCGTAGACCAGACAGAAAGGCGCCAACGTACCGGTGGTTCAAAGCTTAAACCAAGGTAACCAATCACTACCGAGGGGCCGGACCGGGGGTGCGGTAATCAAATATCGGGGGCGGTGTTTTTCTTGTATTTTGAATGTGTTACAATAAAAGTTCGAACTCGCGGGGGGGCTCTGAGTGTGATCATCGGGGCAACTACCGTCGTTCGCTCTCAGAGATCCCTCCCGGCGATCTTGAAGACATTTTTCCCTGTATGCCGAGTCATTTCTTTAACTTTGTCCGAGAAAAACTCTGACACCTCACTAGGGTCAACAGCTTGCTGAAGCCTATCCTAGCTGGTTTGGGGTAAGAGGCGGGGTACATCCTGATCTGGTCTTCAACCAATCGCAGGTTGTATTGTTATGTGAGGAGCAGAATTTGGACCCAGAAGGAGACAGGACACAGAAGTGGCAAAATACAAACAACCGAGAGCAGAACTGGGTGCAGCAGTTCATGGAAGAAAACTTGACGCTCTGACGAGTCACTGAGGAACTTGATCATCAGGCCCTGTTCAAATCTAAATGACAATAAAAAGGTGACGGAATAAAGGACCACAGCAACAGAAAACATCTAGGACACAACCCAAAACACAGTCACGACTCACAACATGTATAATGATTTTGTTATCTTTATAACAATAGTACTCTGGTACTTGAATTCAAGGTTGAGCAATGTGAATTCACTCCATCATCCATCCATCCATTTTCCAATCCGCTTATCCTCACAAGGGTCGTGGGGGGTGCTGGAGCCTATCCCAGCTATCATAGGGCGGTAGCCGGAGGACACCCTGAACAGGTTGCCAGCCAATCCCAGGGCACACATAGACGATGGATTAGAATATGGATGGACAGTTAGAAATACCAGTGTTTTCAGAAACATTAAAAAAAAGTTTTGTTTGTTATTAAAGATTCCAAAAAATATATGTGCTGACACCACTTGCTGAAACTTACTAGAAACGGTTGCAAACTTTTGTGTACCATCATTTTGGATTTTGACACTGCATGTGCCCACATTCATTCAATTGCATCAACGTTCATGCCACAGGATTTTGACACTGCATGTGCCCACATTCATTCAATAGCATCAACGTTCATGTCGCAGAAGAAATTACAAACTATGAAGACAATGCAGTGCTTGACTTTTGAACCAGATTCCTTTCAAGTGTCTCATAAGAATATAGTGTTTTGCGTTGGAGCATTGCATATGTATGAATGAACAGGACGGAAAGAAGCTGAAGCAGGATGAAAATTGGCCGTAGTGCTCCTATGAATGATCTCACCTCTTCTGTTGAGACATCTGACCTTGAGCTTATGAGTTGTAATAAAACGTGGCCAAGCACTTCTGAAATTGGTGCACTCACCGTAATGCTTCAGCCGAATTAGCATAAAGCTTTTAAAGTGCCGCGCACATCTCACACATACAAAAATTGCACTGCTGGGATAGTTATGGAGATGATGAGGGTGATGATGAAAACAAAGACCGGAGCCAGGGGTCAATGAGAGGAGGAAGGAAGAAATGTAACAGGAATGTTTAAGTAGGATTATGAGTAGTGATATGTCATAGAGGCACACAAAGTGCTAGTGATGATAGAGAGGATAAAATATTGTTACGGTGAAGGACTAAAATGAGGCCAGGACATCAAAGATTGATGATGACAAAGAGAAGAGAGAGTGAAGAATGGTTAAAAATGAATGTCAATGAAGATGAAGAGAACAATACATTAAATAAAGTTATACAATAAAGCCTGCGACTTTTCATGGCACTATATTTCATGACTAATAATATGACTTGACACACTTCCAGGAAGCAAATATTGTGACGTTTCATTCAGTTAAATGGGCCTTACTACATCTCATCAAGATAAAACCTGAAATGTCACTTCTCAGCACAAGATGTTCTGTTCCTGCAGAGGTGGCAGCTGTGAGTGGGAAGATGAAAAAGACAGAGAGCAGAATACCTCGGTCTGTTTTATTACACTTTTAAATTTCTCCTTTGTGGGCTTCTCACACTCACACTAAGGAAGCATATCTTCCCCATCAAAATCACACGCTTCCTCTCCTGCATTGAGAAAAATACACTATCTTTTTTTGAAGGGCCAATAACAGCAGAACAAACAGGATGTCTCTCTCAGGGCCTGCCAGACAGTCTTCAGCCTTTATTATATTTCAGAAAAGTATTATGTCTCTTTGGAGAGGTGCAGGAATTGGTCAATGGATTCCCCAATGTCGATTGATTGGCCCAAATGCTTGTATATTTTGGGCTGCAGTTCCGATGAACCCTTTCAGGGACAGCAGTTACTGCGGTGGACAGCTTATCATGTTATCAGGTTAGAGGGTGCATGAAAGGGTTCAGAACAATTAGATATGTAAACCACTCGTTCTTCCTGGATTACTTCACAAGCAGGGATATTTAATTCACTAATGACTCAAAAGGGTGAAGCAACCCTGGTGTTGTTAATTTCCACACTTTTTTTACTGTTTAGAGAAGCCTGTTTGTTTGTTTAGGACTTTTTACTTTTCAATAAATCTGAGGATCTGGGAAGTGAGTAAAAGGGCAACATGTTCTCATTATTAAATTATATGTAAAATTAGGACTAATCATTTTCCTCAAATTTATTAACAGAAAGCAAACTTTTTTTTCCCAATAACTCACGGGGAAGAAACATTTTCAGTGACCCTCTAAGCATTGAGACCCAAGGGACGACCATAAGCCCTACCAATAAGTCACATGTGAACTTTTTACATCATTGCTTTTTAACTTGCAGTAGTAATGCTGTTTTAACAGAGCCGCTCTTTAGTACTGTATATGGTATGTATAAGTATGTGTTATGTGTGGTGCAATAATAGTACTGTATCTGTCTGGACACTACGATTACTTTTCTCATGAATGCACCACAAGGTGATGCATGCTATATTAGGCACAGAGATTTTCTCCTTTTAAAATTTATTTGTTTCACATCATTGGTACTGAGGTTTCGGGGAATGTCATACACAGTACAAACCTATAAAGTTTAAGAACGACAAGGACAAAAGCAAAATTGAATCTAGGCATGATAAATCTAAACCAAAGCGCAGTCTCTGCGCATGAGTAGAGTTTTCTTTCTTTCAGGACTCTGATAGACTTTGCACAGTAGAACTAAAGGTATGTGTAATGGGGTGTGTGTGTCTTTTTGTGTTATTGTGGGGTGGAAGTAGCCTTTTCCCGGCCAATCGTGGAGACATTCCTCATTTGTTATAAAAACAAGGCAGTCAGAATGCCATGTTTGACATTGCGGAAACAGAAAGAGACACGCTGGAGTCTGTCCATGACAATGGCTGGTAAACTGCAAGATCTCCCCTTGTGGATGATGTAGTTGGCCGTGCATGTGACATAGGCAAATGGAGATCGCCTTGCACCCACGATCGTGCTTCCGTGTGTGCCCTTCACACCCCATCTCAATAGTTACGATCATCATACGATAATGATTATAATTTGGTCAGGATGTGCCCGTTTTTACACCGAGCACAGTCTACTTTCTGTGACCAAATTACCAGCTGTGTCGGGGACGAGGCAGCTCCATGTGCCGGAATACCCAGACAGGTGCAATATGGCTCCAAAAATGGTAGACTAGCCTTGCACCGACATCAAAATGAAGATAAGCCCGGTTTTATGCCAAGTGCACAGGCATCTGCCTTTAAACATAAGGCCCATAATGTATAATGTATTACTAACAGCTCACTAAATTCACTTTCCAGAGTCTTTAACAATGTCTTTAAGTCTTAACTAAAGCTATATGAGAAAGGCGACCATAACTAATTAGCCAACATTGTCATGCCCCACAAAATAGTGGGTATATGTCAGCATGAGATGAAACAAGAAAAGGCAGACATTTCACTTCGTGAAGCGTAGAGAAAGAAGGGGATGAGAAAAAGGTGCAAGGTGGAGATGAAGGTGAGGGAGGAACAATCAATTCTCTGACATCTCCAAATGTGCACTTGATGATGCATACATAAGCAGGGCAGAAGTGGTCTGCAGGGAGTGGAGCATGGGGGGAATGTGGTGAAGGATGAAATGGGGGAACAAGGGTGGGAGGATGGAGAATGGAAGACTAGATTAATGAAGAGGAATTGGAAGGTAAGATGATAAAGAGTGAACCAAGTTGAAGACAAGATTACGTCCGTTCATTTGGGTTTCAAACAGCGGATGGTTCTCAGGGGACTTGCCGGTCATTCTTGGTCCCCGTGGAGGAAATGAGTGAGTAAATGGACAGAATGAAAAGGTGAATACTAATGACGAGTAAGCAGGAGTCGTTGCTGTTCTCTTCCTCATCATATTTGTTGCAATGGCACAGCTGGTCAGTCAGTTTTAGAAATCTGCACAAATAGGAATTATTCTGTTGGTGTAATTTTTTTTTTCTATAAACATCGTATTTCTGGACCACACAAAGTTTGAATCTAATAATCGTTCTGCATAATAAGTGTGGCAATGAAAATATTAAAGAACGGATGCCATCAACTATTTTATAGCCTTCTTGTCCTCAGTAAGGTCTTAGGTAAGCTGGAGCTTATCCCTGCTGATATTGAGTGAGAAGTGGGATACACACTGACTATGTTGATATTGACCTTAATCCAAATATTAACTGCATCTAAACATTTTTCTGATCCGCTTTATCCTCACAAGGGTCGCGGGGCATGCTGGAGCCTATCCCAGCTGTCTTTGGGCAGAAGGCGGGGGACACCCTGAACCAGTTGCCAGCCAATTGCAAGGCACACGAAGACAAACAACGATCCGCGCTCACACTCACACCTAGGGACAATTTTGAGTGTTCAATCAGGCTGCCATGCATATTTTTGGAATGTGGGAGGAAACCGGAGTACCCAGAGAAAACACACGCAGGCATGGGGAGAACATGCAAACTCCACACAGGAAGGCCGAAGCTGGAATCAATGTGCGGTACCTCCGCACTGTGAGGTTGACGCGCTAACCACTTGACTACCGGACCGCCCTGCATGTAAACAGATTCACTGAAATGGTCGGCAGCCAATCTCTGGGTGCATATGGACAAGAAGCATTCACGCTCATTCACACTTATGGACAACTGAGAGTCTGCATGTTTTAAGATTGCAGGGGAAAGTCTGAGTACACACAAGCATGGGGAGAACATTCAAACGCCACACGGGGCCTGAACCGATACTGTATTCGAACCCAGATAAACACATCAGAGAAGGCTAGGTTGGTCCCAGAGCTGAAAGAATCTGAAATCCATCAGTGATGAACTCAGCTCTGGCTGAGGAAGCAGTGCGAGGAAGCTTATGGTTATGGCTGAGAAGGAGAGACAAGGTTTCAAGGTCTGGCGAATGAGAGGTGCAGCTCCGGGGAGTTACGGGACGACGGCTTTGCCACAACTCCGCCACCAAGAAGTGTTTCAGAGTTAAAGAGGATAAAGCACTCATGACTGGATGATGACCCTGCAGCTGTACCAGTGGTGCTAAAACAGGAGCAGCAGGCTGTTGTGTCCAGTAGGAAAGATGATCCACCTATACAATTATACAAGTTATAACAAAAATGGAACATCATTTCATGTGGCTCGAGCAATGTACTTTGTATAAGTACTGTACTCCCAAAGTTGATGCTATCTTACCAGTTGTCTTAGAGCTGGAGATGTTCTGGATGTCATATCGTGGCTCCTAGGAACGCAGACACAAATCATTACAGGAGGCAGTTCAATCATCATTTTGTTTGGATTTACTTCCCCCTTGAAGTAAAATTTTCAGCACAATAAAAGACTAAGTAAAAGTGTATGTACTACGTCAGAAAGTAGGGTTTTTTTTTGTTTTTTTTTTTTTTTTTTTTTTGCGGTGTCAGACCAGTCCATGGAATAGTCCGCCCTTCGCCCCAAGTCAGCTAAGGTAGTTTCCAACTGCCTGTGAATGTGAACAGGATAAAGAGTGTAGAGAATGGATGGGTCCACTGTATGCGCTACAATGTCTTGACTGGCAGTTTGAAATGAACAGTTTTTGCAAGTATACATTCAACTGAGTTGTTCTGCTTCAAATTGTGTAGAGTGGCCTAAGGTCCTTGTACTCTAAGTCCCGAAATAGTTATTCTCCGGAGTTGGCATTCATCTATTCTAAATGACGAAGAACCATAATTCGTCTCGGGCCACTTTGAAATAGATAGTTGTGACTATCTTCAGTGGAAGAAGGCTGTGCTCCATGTTTCAGTTCCTGCCAGGGGTCTGAAATCTCAATTACATAAATATTGCAGGGCTCTGTGTCTAATAAAAGCACAGGTCTTTATTAACAATGTAAATGAACAATCCATTGATCAAGCCTTCTGCTTCAGGTCATGAAGATTGTCCTCTCTGTTACTTATGTCTAGCAGGGATCCTGCATAATTCTGTACTGCTAACTATCTCTTTCATTCTCAGTTTTTAGGGCCCTTATGTAAACTTTCTATCTGAAGAAGCACTTCCCGCTTCACAAGTTGGCCGTTTATTAATGATGATCCAGTCGCATTGTCGCTCACGCAATCTTTTCATGTTTCTCTCAGTCCCACATTTTCTCTCAACTATACTATTAGCGGGCTAGTCTGAGAGAGAAAATCTAATAAATAGTTGATGTCAGACTTAGACTGTAGAAGACTGTAGAATATAAAATGAGACACACAATACAGACAATGATGTGCACTCTGTGAACAACACACACACACACACACACACACACACACACGCACACAGCATAAAAGCAAGGGGCTATGTGGTTGTGTAAGAGTTTTCATTCATTTAATGAGGGGAAATAGTAGATTATTTGTTGGAAAGTAAAAAATTTTATTGCCGTTGTTACCTAACGCAGGCATAACAAGGTAGTCATTCATGTCATGCAGTAGAAACAGATCAGTCCGTCCACTGCCTGGGGTCACTCAAACATTTGTGCGTCCCCAACCAATTACATGGTGTCTCAAAAGATTAATACATTTTTTTTAAATTAAAACCATTTTAATCGATAAAATATTCTCTTCAGTACTAGATTGCTTCACATAACTTATTTCAAAGGGCGTCCTCCACTGCTGAAGCACACATAGTACCACAGATGGTTTTGTGCTTGTAATGGGGTTGGTGATACGTTCCTTGAAATGATGAGTATTTTTTTTGTGTCTTTTCCTGATACACATTAAGACTTAAAAATGCTCTCCAGAATAGAAAAAAAAATCAAGCGGAGTGAAATTTGGATCTCAGAGGTCACCCTGCAGGACCATGTTAACCAATCAAACCATCTGGAAACTGCTGATCAAAGCATTGATGGATGTGAATAACAATGAGATTGAGCATCATCTTATTGAAAGTCATCCCTCCTTGCTTAGGAGGGATGTAAAATATCTTCTGACAGCATGTTAAGCCACTTTTATGCATTAAGTTTTCCATCAACCAAGCAAAAAAAAGTTGTTTATTTTTTTTTAATGCTGCCATTGCATCTTGCATCTTCATCACACTCAGCCAGTGAGGATTAACATTTTCTTTTTTTGTAAAATTGAATGTGGAATTTGTGTTTGTAATATGCCCTACGATTGGCTGGCAACCAGTTCAGGGTGTGACCCGCCGACTGCCTGAAGACAACTGGGATAGGCTCCAGCACGCCCCGCGACCCTTGTTATAGGATAAGCGGATTAGAAAATGGATGTTTTGTAATATTGTGAAATTCAATGTGTGAGTGAACCAAAACAAATCAAAATAATAACTAATACATCTACCAACATCTTATTGGTTGCTCACCTGCACATCACTTACTATTTCCACATATAAAATGTAAAAATGTAATGTAATGTAAAAAAAAAAAAAAAAAAAAAAAATTCTCCAAGAAAAAAAAAGGCTTTCGAGGTGTGTATCAGTGGCTGCTCTAAGGGTCAGAACGAGACTTATGAGCCGCCGCACAAACGCATGGCTCCAGCATCATTGGTTGATTTACCATGCTGTAGGGCACCTGCGTGCTGGAGTGACACATTGCCAGCACCCAATTTCAGGGCAGGACAAGAACATGTCACGTTCTGGTCTCCAAGCCAAGTACGGACACACCAAGCTTCTACCATCAAAGTGTACGTATTTATGTGAACTGAAAATCACAACTTCAATTCCTTTTTATGATTCTTTGTGCTTCAAATAAATGTTTTTTTTTTTTTTTTTTCATCTGCACCATATGATGTCCTTGACAATGAATATTTCATTCCATCATCTGATTCAGATCACCGCTGGAAGCCATTCTTTCAAAACATGTTTCAAAGCATTCAAAGCACTAGTTGAATATCAATAAGCTATACCTGTTCATACATAGACCCACACTTTATATAAAAAGTCAATCAACTATACCATAATGTTAGAGCCATAAGGAAATTTTGGTTAAATTGTATATTTAGCTATTTGTTCAACTCTGAATAATTTTAATTGAATAGGTGCAAGCTGTTTGGCTTGTATTTTATGTTGTATTTTATTGCTATTTTACTTAGAGCAAATTTATTAAGAATATTAAAGTATCTGGGCTCCATTAGTTGTCCTGTCTATAGCCTGTTAAAAGGCCAGTTTTACGTAAGCAGCATTAGGAAGACAGTAGGCCCTACTGTCCGGTCCTCGAGGGCCGGTGCCCTGCATGTTTTCCATCCCTCCCTGCTGCAACACACCTGATCCAAATGATCAGCTCATCAGCAAGCTTTATCGGAGCCTGATAGTGATCCTGATCTATCTATCTATCTATCTATAGATATAGATAGCGATAGATAGATAGATAGATAGATAGATAGATAGATAGATAGATAGATAGATAGATAGATAGATAGATAGATAGATAGATAGATAGATAGATAGATAGATAGATAGATAGATAGATAGATAGATAGATAGATAGATAGATAGATAGATAGATAGATAGATAGATAGATAGATAGATAGATAGATAGATAGATAGATAGATAGATAGATAGATAGATAGATAGATAGATAGATAGATAGATAGATAGATAGATAGATAGATAGATAGATAGATAGATTCTGGCTCAATAAAGGTCTGGAAACACTGCATTTATTATTAGAATGTATATTATTAAACAGAGGCGGATTTAGCATAACGTAAACCCAGGCAAATACCTAGTCACGGATATTTTCAGGGGCTCAGACACTGGTAATAAATGAAAGTAAAAATGATATAGTGGGTTGAAATATAATCCTTGTTCAGTGGTTTTTTTCCTTAAGTTTAAATGCTTTTAAAGGGGAATTATTGAAAGCTGGTATGGCTCTACTAACTGTTGAACGACACTTGCGCCTGAACTCGGATTTAAAAAAAAACACAAAAAAAAAACAGTGCACAAAAGGCAGTGACTGTAACAATAGGTTTGATGCGCAAAGTATATTTATTTTTAACAGGTCCCGTTTTTTTACCTGGTTACTCATATGACCAGAAGATCCACTTTTAGCGGTTTCATTCAGTTTTTCTTTCATTCTCTATCGCTCGTCTTATTCAGGATAATGAGTTAACTGGAACCTGCCCACCCCCCACCTCTGAAATTTGATTCAGGAAGAGAAAGTATAACTGGGTGGATGCCTGTCTACTTTCAGAGAGCATACACATTCTATATTGCACTGCATACATTGCTAATGCAAGTTAATTTAGAAAACATTTGTGAGTCTCAAGTGGTCCTGAGAGCGGTAATATAATTGAGGAAAAGTGGCATATGCTGGAATTTTACATAAAGCAGTCTTCAAACAAGCAGAATTTGACTTTCATGCAATCTTGGGAGATGAATTCTTCGAGTGAGACGCGATAGAGTGAGATGACAAAATAGAGATTTTTATTTATTTAATTTTTTTAAAGGGAAGTCAAATGAAAAATTGTCTTTCCAATAATATTTCAGGGTGTACCATGCCTACCACCCGAGGACAACTCGGATAAGCGGTTTGGAAAATGGATGAATAATATGTTCTCTGTGCCCTCGGTAGTCTGAATAATATTGCACACCTAATAATATTTAATTTAATTGTCATACAATTTGCGGAGAAACTCGTTAAGAGAAACGTTCTACAATGGTGTTGCCATTAATGGGAAATAGTAATACTATCAAGAGAGAGGGCTAATTCTCCTCTACAATTTGACTAATAAAGATGCTCAAACATTAAACAAGGCTGATAAACCCTACAACAGAAACAAAGGACGACGTCAAAGATAAAGAGAAACATTCTCATCTGTGAACCATCAGGCAGTCATGATTACAGCATGCATGGATACCAGTGGTCTTGGCTCAGTGGATTCTACTGATGTTCCTGGTAATGGCAACTAAATGAACTCAGCCGCTTACACCAGAGATTTTGTCTGTGCTGCCACCGAGAATGAAGGAGTCCACTGGGAGAAAACCTGGGCTTTCAGAACCATGCTCCTTTGTCCCAACATGCATGTAAGATTTAAAGCTTAATGGTTTTTGAGAAAATATAATGACCAATTTATTCCTGTGATTTGGTTGGCTATTCTGTCTTATTTTCTGGAGCGTTTTCAATCACGACAGTTATACGACATATATACACAAACGTGTGTAGACACAACACCCATACATTTTCTAGTCCACTGACTTGGGTCTCTGAAAGGCTATCCTCATTGAGTTGGGGTGATATGGGCTGCATGGTGGACTGACAGTGGAGGGAAGAAAATAGTGGTGAGAAATTGATAATCTGATGTGTGATAATGCTTGCATGTGTGGCACAATGTCCACTGCTGTCAATTTGATGATAAAAATTGTCATTTTTATCATCAAAGTTAATTTGACACAAAAAATTATGGTCTGGCTGATCGTCTATGTCATATTCTTGATTGCGGTTAATCATGTTGGACAGAAAAACCAACAGCTTCGGTCAAATATTCATGTCCAAATTCCGGCTGTGGTAAAAACATGATCCTGCTGCTAAAACTGAAGGCCTGGTTCAAGACCGGGGCTTTTACGAAGCATTTTGTGGAATGGGTCATTGTTTCCTGATTCCTTCTGCGCTCCCTGGATCCAGCGGATAACCGGATACTATCCGTGATTGACCCAGCCAAGGAGAACCGGCTTTCTCACAGCTGTCATTCACATAGGTGCAGACTCGGGGTGAATCGCTCCATCAGCAGCAGCTGGTTATTATACAACTGCCGATAAAGAATCCAGTCAACATAAGGATAGCTCTGGTCAATGCTAGCTTGTTAGCTAACAAGACTTTTACGTTAAATTATGTTTTCATCTTCGGTCAATTGGACTTCCGATATGTGACGGAAATCTGGCTCAACGTCAATCAGTTCACAGCATTCTCCAAACAATTCGAGTCAGATTGCCCTTGGACAACTGGCCGAGGAAGGGCGAATAGGAATTGTTTTTTAAATCTCTTTTCACTGTAAACAAATCTCTACATGCCGGCTTCCTTCATGAGTTTTTAAATCAATTTATTTGAATTACCATAAGTTATTCCGTTGTTGCGTACGGTGATTTACCGGCTTCTTAACACTATCTATTGTCACGTTTTCAATAACATTTTTTCAGACAGCAGAGAACTGAGTAGCCATTTTAAGTTGGATCAGGCCACACACTTGATCACAGGTGCACTGATCATCAAATCTACTCGAAAGAGTAAAATTAAAATGCAACAAGAAGACAGTCACGTACTGTATTTCCATGCTGCCAAGTGAGTAGCCATGTGACAAGACGAGTTTGAGTGTTTGGCATGATTCTGGCCAGGATATCAGAGAAATCCTTGATAAAATCCTTGTTACATTTAATGACGCTGAGCTGTTGGTCTTTTTATTCAACATGACATGTAAATCCATTCTTGAACTGGCAGCCTCCCATAAAAACTCTCCACAAGAAAATTAAATCCGGACCATGGTTGAATGAGACCGCAACAGCTGCAAGGCAGAAGAGTTAACGAGCAAGAAGGAAAATAAAATAGACGTGTTGTATGCGAATTTAAAAGAGTGCTGGTGTAAATAACATAACGTTGGTCAAAGCTAAATAAACAAATGTCTTTCTAATCTTATTGTTAAGAAGAGTCATAAGCGGTGTGTTCTTTTTAACAACAGTGGCAGCATATTGATTCCTCCCAACTGAGTAAAGTTGATCACTCTTGGTTGTTTCTCAATTTTTGTATTTCCAAAATCGCAGCTCTGCCCAAATCCCTGAAGATATTTGAGACACCATCAACAAAAGAACCCTTATGCTTTTCTGTCTTTCGAGTTATTACTATTGTGATGCCCTGTACGTCGGTGTTCACCAAGTTAACCTCTTGTAGCTGCAATTTGTGTAGAATGCTGCTGGATATCTTCTAAATGGCACACACGAGAGCGCACATTATGCATTGCTAGCTTTTTGGGCGTGCTTCCAATTTAGAAATGAGAATCCATCTAAAAATGTTACTTTTCACCCATTAAGCTCTCATTAGCATTGGCCCGTCCTATTTCAATGAAATTTTTCATACAGAGCTTTTGCTGGAGGGCCCTATTTCTGCAATTTTGAACAAACTTCTTAAAACCCACTTCTTTTCTTTGGTGTTTCTTTAGTAATAATAATCATCATCATATGCAGCAGCCGCAGCAACAGCAGCAGAAGAAGAAGAATACTTCGTCTTGTTAAGAATGGTATTCAGTGTTTTATTCGCTTTTTTTATGTTTCATTTTTGTGTCTTCTCTCATGTAATTTTATATCTTGTGTGGTTTGAACAAATTGTAGAGATAGGACTGTGGCGGCCCGGTGGGCGAATAATTAGTCCGTCGGCCTCACAGTGCAGAGGTGCAGGGTTTGATTCCGACTCCGGCCTTCCTGTGTGGGGTTTGCATGTTCTCGCCATGCCTGCGTGGACTTTCTTCGGGTATTCTGGTTTCCTCCAACATTCCAAAAACATGCGCGTAAGGCTAATGGAACACTCGAAATTGTCCCTAGGAGTGAGTGTGAGCGCAGATGGTTGTTGGTCTATGTGTGCCCTGCGATTGGCTGGCAACCGGTTCAGGGTGTTCCCCCGCCAACTGCCAGAAGACAGCTGGGATAGGATCCAACACGCCCTGCGACCCTTGTGAGGATAAAGCGGATCGGAAAATGGATGGATGGATGAATGGATGGATGTGATTGTGAGCGTGAATGGTTGGTTGTCTATGTGTGCCCTGCGATTGGATGGCAACCAATTTCGGGTTTACCGCGGCAACTGACCGAAGACAGCTGGGATAGGCTCCAGCATGCCCGTAACCCTAGTGAGGAAAAGTGACTCTGATGATGGATGGATGGATGGATGGATCATTTATTATTATTCAGTATTATGTCATTAAACTTTATTATTGCACCAGAAAAAAATATCCTAACTGTGAACAATGGCAATAAATTGATTCTGATTCTGGAATCATGTTCATAGGTCAAAGTAATATCTATATCTCCTTATTACTTATTATTGCAGTGTACAGGTGACCACCCATCCCATTCTCAGCTTCTGAAAAAGTAACGTTTCCTCTTGTGATTTTCTTAAATTTTATCAAAGTAATATTACATTTATTTCAGTAGAATATTTGACTTCTCTTTTCAAGCTCTGCTTTCTCGTATTGCGTGTACTGAAAAGATTGTCTCTCACGGTGTGTGTGTGTGTGTGTGTGTGTGTGTGTGTGTGTGTGTGTGTGTGTGTGTGTGTTTGTGTGAGTGAGTGTATTTCAGCAATTCAGTCGACTGTGGTTGTTCCCCTGAGGTTAAGACGGCAGGGAATTAATACAGTACACTTTTAGTTTAAAAGAAATCAGTGCTTTATTTTAATTGCTTGGAATTGGATTAGTTAGAATGTGGGGCAAGGTCGGCAAAACACTCATACACAGTGATGATGATTTCGATGAGACTTTCAAGTCTGACCAAGTATTAATGTCAGCTGCCAGTTTTCCTCGACACAGTGCCAATATCATTTTGGTTCAATTTGAACCTGATAAAGCTGTTACCCATGAATGCCTAAACATATAGAATCAACGTTTCACAAAGCATGTGCACCACATCGTAATCTTGAGCGTAATAAAGGTTTTCACTGTTAAATAATCTGAACTCATTCATACTCATTCTTCTGGCATGTCAAGACACGTTAACTCTCTGAAGTCTTGAAATGGAATCACATTGAAGGAGTCAAATCATTTCATGTTCCAGCATAGCTGTACCCCAGTACACAAAGCAATATCCATAAAGATTTGGTTTGGGGGTGGGGAGGAAACGAGGGCCTTGAACCCCGATCAAACACCTATGGGATGAATTAGAACCCAGATTATGAACCACAGGTAATTTATGACCTCAAAAATATTGGAGTTCAATATCTGAATGAATGGATGAAAATTTCCACAAATACAAAGCTTTGATAGTTCCCCTCTCTTAACTATTTTGAATAAAAACGACAGTTGGTAATGGGTTTCCCCGTGTGGCTCTTATTTTGTTTTCAGTCATCAATCACTCGATTCTAAGGGGTTCTAAGCGCTGCGGGTTAAATGGCTGGGTGACGCCAGCTAAGTGTATGTCTATGGAATCAATTGGTTAACATGGCAGAGGGTAGAATTTATCGGAAAATATTTCAGTGAAGCCAACATGAGTTATCTTGGTCAAAAGAAGCTTGTGTTAATTTTTAAAGAGGGTCACATACAATACATATATTGACAGGAATAAACTGTTTATGAATTTTGTTATAAGCAAGCTTCTCTTAAAGTTTGAAGAAACCCGGTTCGAATGTATTTTGTGAAAACCCAATCTGAAAACACACATGATGATCAAGTCATGGTTCTGTTCTGTTTGCCTCCAGCAGGTGGCATCAGAGGGCTTCGCCTCCAGATTCGCACCTGTTTCTGATCTTTTCATCAGCTCTTTTCTGTTTATAGGGCTTGCAATGCCGACCTCTTGATGTCGGTTTGTTGAGATATTGGCATGTTGTTTTGTTTCTGTTGCTGTCACGTTGTTTTGTTTCTCCTGTGGTGTTTTTGTGCTGTTTTGTTGTCACTTTGAGTTAATGGGTTTTTCAGGATTGTGTTTGCATTATTGATTTAGTTTTTACCGGTGTACCCTTCTAAGTGATTTTGTTCATATATTGTGTTCAGTACACCCTGGTTCTCCTCCCTCCCTGTTTTTTTTTTTGGGTGTTCTACCATCACACAAAAATGACAGATCAAGGAAAGGTTTACCCCTGAAGGCTATGTTTTATCTCAGTTATTTTGAAATCACAGGAGCACAAGACTCATGTTGAAGTCAGGGATTCTCCCTTTGGCTAATATCGGTAATCATTTTATTGAAATGTGTGACTTGAATGGTGTCGAAAGTGAATTTCATATTCTTTTACATTGTACAGCATATGATTATCTAACCTCCTAAGACCTGAACTCTTGCAAGGCATGCATTTTTATTTCATTTTTATTTCCTCTTTGATATATAGGCTAATTGGGACCTGATGAGTGTAAAAACAAAGAATAACCATTTTACATGATGTAACGTCCTCATAAGTGGACGCCAGGCCCTTGTAGTCCAAAATTTAACATTGTAGTCTTGACAAACCAAAACCTCATGTCCACACATGTGGACGCCAGGTCCCAGGAGGTTAAGAGTGTATGTTTACTGGTTATTATACAATGTAGGTTCTATGGGCCAGATTCGGTAAAAAGCAAATGGCTCTTTGATTTTGATATTTTTGCAATTGCAAATTTATTTGTTACGCTCGCAAAAGAAGACAGGTCATTTGATTGTTGGTATCTTACAAGCCTATGCAGGCTGAGCATACTATTTGCATGCATGACCCAAGAATGAAAAAAAAAATGCCATTCATCAAGACTCTCTACACCAGAGTTGTCAAACTCATTTCACATTGTGGGCCACATACGGCCTCGGTAGATGTCAAGTGGGCCGGACCATTAAAAATTATACCATACTCTGCTATAAATAACCAAAATATGTCTGTCCTTTGTTTTGGTCTAAAGAAGCAAAAGAACATTAGGAACGTGTTGAAATTTAATGAACATATCTTTTACAAAACATTTCATGAAGCACCTTAGATTTCCTTAGACAAATGTGCAATTTACTTTTATCATTCACATATATGCATTGCAACTGATCCCACTGATTGTACAAAGGCACAAAACTTTAACAAGTAATTGGTACTGAAAAATATAGTAATGCACTTTTAAGATTAAATAAGATTCATAAAGAAAGGAATTTTTAAACCATTTAGACGAGCATATAAAATCTAAATGTAATCCCTGCCTACACCTTACAAACTAAGGTATAAAGGTGTAAACTGTAATATGTGTAAAGAGTATTCACATGTCCTTGATAGCATCTGCTGTGTTGGGTCTGTCTCAGTGACAGACTGAGGCTGCTGTTGTCTGCTTCTCTGATCAAAACAATGTTGTCTTTTCCTCTGATCAAAACAGTGTGTCCCCCTAGCGGATATTCCATGAATTACCTTATTAAAAATATTCATTCCGTGTCTTTTATGCATTTTTTTCACTTTTAAATTATCCCGCGGGCCTGATCAAACATCCTTGTGGGCCGGTTCCGGCCCGCAGGCTGTATGTTTGACACCACTGATCTACACAGTCCTGAAGAGCTTATTTTGCTGTTTGTTATGTGGATGGCAGCACGGTTACTGTATCTCTGTTAGCACAACTGCCTCAAAGTTGAGAGATCCAGGTGTGCTGCCATTGCAACCGGTCAACTGTGTACACGGCCTCTTGCCCAAAGCCAGCTAGGACAAGCCACAGCTCACCAGCAACTATACTGAAGCCAAGCGGTGCAGAAAATGGATGGATGAATGTTATGTTGACATTCATTTTGACTGTGTTTGCTACTTCTAAATTGTTAATATTGATCCCATAGACTTAATCCATATTGTTGAAGCAGGGTCGGATTGTTTGCCTGCTCTCTTCAAATTTCCCAGTCACATGTCATGGATTTCTGTCGTTAAATGACTCACACTTGAACACATTTGCCTTTGAGTATGCTCATCTTCAGCTCTTAAATGTAATATAGAAAACCTGGCGACTCTTTTCTCTCTTAACCTGTTTCACACTCAGACTTCCCCACTTAACCTCTCTTCATTTTCTGCTCACCCGTCTCTCTTGACACTCCTCAATTTCTCTGTTACCCTTCCCGCTGAGGCCACCGCTATCACTTTTTTTTTCTTTCTGCAAGTTGCCTCTCTCTTGCTGTCTCCTTTTTTTTCTGATTGATATTTCTTCTACCTCATCACATCATCGGTGTAACAGAGCTGCTTTGGTTCACTCAGGAGTACCGTGGCAGATCGGGGCAATTCATTCCTAACCTTAGGGCTTTTCTGTCTGTCTTCTTTTGATGGGCTCTTACTCTTTTCATTCAACTGGATGCAGATATTTCGTCGTCATCACATTCTTCTCCAGATGTGTCACTGATTAACTCCTTTATCCTCTGCCCACCTCATTGACGAACTATTTTCATTACCTTTTTTTCTTTTAATAGTCATGCCAACTCAGTGGCTCCCCAGGTTTTCTCTTCTTTTTTCCATTTTCTTTATAATTTTTGCCCAAGTAAGTTTGGCCAAGTATATTTTACATTGAGACCTCTGAAAGATGTTCATGAAATACACAATTCAAAATTCGACAATTTTTTTTAGACATTTAAGCCTATAAAGTTGCACAAAACGTTAGAGTTTAGAGAACCGTATCAGAGCAGAGCACTGTTTAGTGAACCTAAAAGGATATACAGCAGGGGTCATCAACGTGGTGCCCATTAGCAGCAGGACGCCATCGAGGGCCTCATGAGTAGCACAAGGGCCTCTTCTAAAAATAGCTCAACAGTGATAGGACACTGTGATTATAGAGCAATTTTGTCATAGTGATCATTGCAAGATCGCTGGCAGGGATTTGTAGAAATAAAGCACTGCATGTTATGTCTGTTTCCAAGTTATGGTGATAATGAAATATATATACTGGTATATCATATATATATATATATATCAGATTAAAAATTGGCCAAAATGTGTTGATGGGTGTTAGCAAATGTTGGTCTATTTTTACAGTGGTTACCTTTGTTTCAAAGTGTTAAAAACAGAGATCTTGTCTGGAAATGATTTCTGCATTATGTATTTTGCATTTGTCATTAAAATCGGATTACTAATCTTTATCTCTTGACAGTTTGAAATCTCTTTTTAAAACATCAAAAAAATGTTGAAACTGAACCCAAAATAAAATCATACATACAATACAAGCAGAGATGTATGACCACTGCTGTGTGTGTATGCATAAACTCTATATATTATGAATACAGACAAATCCATCCTTCTCTAATCCGCCATTCCTCACGAGGGTCGCGGATCTGCTCGAGCCTATCCCAGATGTCTTCGGGCAGTAGGCAGGGTACACCCAGAATTTGTTGGCAGCCAATCGCAGGGCACACAGTCACGCTCACTCTCAGACCTAGAAACAATTTTAGAGTGCTCCATTAATCTGTAATCCAGGTTTTTGGAATGTGGGAGGAACCCGGGGTACCTGCAGAAAACCTATGCAGGCATTGGGAGAACATGCAAACTCCACATAGGAAGGCCAAAGCCTGAATTCGAACCTCGGACCTCTGCACTGTGATGCCGATACTCTACTTAGTTGACCACCATGCTGCCTCAAACTAATGTTAAAAAAAAATAATAAAATTAATTACAGTGTAGTTTCAAAATCTTATATTTGAAAGTCCTGTTCTTTTATCTGCTTTGCTTTTGCAGAATAACTGAGTTTGTTGGAATGTCCGTTTTCCAAATGTACAATTCGCAAAGCATCACCTTCAACTGTATCTCAGCCCAGGCAAGTCTATTAAGTATTTGGTTTTCCCCTCCAGCACCCCACCCCACCCACCATCATCCATTCGGTCCACTCAGACCTCCATGGCCTGTCTTTCAACCCGTCAGGCTGCAAAATGGCCATTAGCCTGTCAATCATTCCATCAGGTGCCCCTATCCGCCTCGTACATTTCTGTTCTAGCTCTAGGGAGGTAAACATTCACAAGGTCTGCATCGAGAAACATTTCCTTTTTTCACCACTCCCCCACAACGAGAATATTAGTATTCCACACAGAGAGGCACTTTCCAGCACTTGCTAATCGCTCTGCATCACCCTGCTCCCAACCAATGAAGAAAATCAATGACATCATCGCCACATAATAGCAGAGGCACAAGACTCAAGTGTCTATGTGCATGCTTGTGTGAAAGAGGACTTGTGTCAGCGATCTGTGCATGTTCATGCTTTACTGCTGCTTTTCATCATGTTTGCACAACAGCGAAGGTCTTGAGAGAAACCTACGCAGCTCTTGTGGTATGGACTAGCCACTCAGAGATAGTGGAAGCAGCCGAGCATGGCGAATATTTTTGTCGGCTTGGCCTCCTGGGTTTCTTAATATCTGCGGGCCAACGCTGCGCCATCTGCACGGCTGAGAGCAGAAAGGAGGAATGTGAACTCTCTTTTTCAGAGATAGTAGCATGAGCCGCCATCCTGAGCGGTGACCTGCCACGCTGGTTCCAATTTCAAATTCAAATGTAGAACTCATCCATGGGGAAACGGCACGCCCCTCCCCATTCCAACACCACCGCCACCTTTGTCTCGCTCTTCTTTGGTTCCCTCCACTGCGCTCACTCACCTTTCTGTCTCATCCCGTCCTGCTCTCAATTCGCCTTTTCAATTTCAAAATGCTTTGAAGCCAGTACCAAGCCCCACGAGACCGAATTGAGAGACTCCTTAATTTTTTTTCTCCCTTACATCTCTTCATACCGTGTCATCAGCCCTGCATCACTATTGTCACCCTCCCCTGCCTATAACCCTCCATTCCTTCTCAAGTGCTTGTATTGTTCTTCCGAGAAAAAAAAAAAAAAGGTTTCTGGAGAGAGGTGGCCCAGTATTTCCCGCTAGGCCTCTATTTCAGTTGGCCTTTCTTTTACTATTTTAGGTAAGCTCCTCTTGGCCAACAGGCAGCAAGCTGTAACACGATACAGATGGAATATAGCATATACACAGAAGCTCAACTAAAACAGAGAGGCCCTTCCATTCCCGTCCTCCCCCAGCTTTGTGTCCCAGTCTAACTGCACCCTCTCTTATTCTTTCTTCTTCAACAAGCAGGTTTTTGTTTCGGCTGTCCTCCAGTCAATAATCAGGGAGAAACAAAGCGTTCTACTTGTAAGCTTTGTCCAATTGTCTTGTTTTGGGCTCTTTTTATCTGTGCACTCACGTCTTTGAGACTGTGTTGGGTCCAAAATTTACGAGCAGACTTTTTTTTAGGGGGAGTCCACTACTTAAATGAATTGAGGCAAAATAAGCAAAACTTGTTTTCTGGCACAACGCTGTTTTTAATTTTAAATGAATATAACTGACTGTGTTTCGGAGTCTTTGGGGCAGCAATAAGGTGAAAAGGGAATTTTGTGACATATGATTTCATATTCAAGGAGAATCCTTGGGAGGGCCCTGGGCTGCATAATATAAGACCACTCATACATTTAGGGAAACTTGGATGAATCCATGTTCAGGATTCTGCACTGACAAGTAACTTCTTTACAAATTGTAGGAAAAAATTAAATTGACTTTAAATGGGAATTAGCACACCGAGGCATTTTAAGATGAATCTGAATTTTTCCAGCGGTTAGCGCGTCGACCTCACAGTGCAGAGGTGCAAGGTTCGATTCCGGGCTCTGGCCTCCCTGTGTGGAGTTTGCATGTCTCCCCGCGCCTGCGTGGGTTTTCTCCGTATCCTCCGGTTTCCTCCCACATTCCAAGAACATGCATGGCAGGCTGATTGAACACTCAAAATTGTCCCTAGGTGTGATTGTGAGTGTGGATGTTTGTTTGTCTCTGTGTGCCCTGCGATTGGCTGGCAACCGGTTCAGGGTGTCCCCCGCCTACTGCCCGAAGACAGCTGAGATAGGCTCCAGCACCCCCCGCTACCCCTTGTGAGGATAAAGCGGATCGGAAAATGGATGGATGGATGAATTTTAGGAGAAAAGCGGGTGCTGCAGTGGGGGGGGGGGGGGGGACATTCACTTGCCTCATTATACTGAAACTGTCTTCAGTAAGACTCAAAAATTCAGTGTGAGAAACGAAATAAATCCTCAACCCGTGGAACGTTGTGCACCAGCACAGCCACAGGGGAGGCTGAGAAAATGCAGCTCGAGAAGTTACAGCATCTAATTCAAGATGAGTCTTCAAAAAAATGTAGAAGATGGAAGAGAATCTCAGCCAGAGGGTTTCTGAAATCAAGAGCCATCATTCAGAATCATTTCAAAATGCAACAATTGCCAGAGAGCATAAAGGAGAGCAATCTACACAGAAATAAAACTGTGACATTTTAAAATAAATCTCTTGGAGGTTTGTACAGACATCTGCAAAGGTTTAGAGCGGTCTCAAAGAAAAGCGAACCTTCTTGCTGCACTCACAGCTGCAAGGCTGAGGCAAGAAAGGAAGATCTTGAAAACATGAATTTAAAGGATGCTGGAAGTGAAGGAGAGAAACCAGTGGTGAGGTTTAATAATCAAAAGAAGAAGAAGAAATCAGTCGTTCAAAAATACAAACACATGGAGTGAACAATACGTAATACAGAGCAGCTCCAACACTGCACAATTTAGAAAACTGCAGCCCCAGAAAAAAAATTGCATGACCTACTGTAGTGCAATCCTTCCTCCCGTTGTCGAAACTGTAGCGCTTTTCCTCAGTCCATGCATGTATTCATTTGAATAATGAGTTCTCATTATTCACTGAATACCTACTCTTACTCAAGTAATTATTTGGAGGACTCATTTTCACTTTCACATGGAGTCCGATTCTAAAGAAACAATACTCTCATACTTGAGAACAACTTTTGGCTAACCAACCCACATCTGGTTTAATGATATGTTATAAAGTACCAATTAAGCCACGGATGCGTTCACGATTAGTATTAGTGTTTTCATTCGCTTCACTAGAATTGATTTGAAAAGAATACCGTCTTGACACTACCAAAAGTGTCCAAAACATTGAGTTCACATTTAAATAATGCATGTGTACTTCGCTATCCTCTCAGCCAAAAGCTGCATATGTTTGGATGTAAAACGTTTTTAAGTGAGTGATGTATCTCCAGCGGATGGGGTACCAGTTAAGCGCAGCACTGTCATCAAACTCATTATCTTGAGCAGTACAAATGCAAAATAGCTTCACTGAACAAATTCATGCGCATCTTGCCTTTCCACAGACATTTTTTTTTTTTTAGGGTTCACATAATGTGATCGTTCTAAAAAAAAAAAACTTCCAAAAAATGCTTGCGTTTTCAGGCTCCAAAACTCAGTTATGCAAACCAACTGAAGGATGTCATTTTCCTGTTCTCAAATGGGGTCATGTAAATGTTACCTTGGAGTGATCATTAAAATGTATTTTGTGTGTAATTCTGCCCTGTGTCAATGTGTAGAGGCATGCCATGTTCAGAAAAAAATCCACCCTCGGCATGTTCTTGTGTCACAGCTCTCTGAGCCAATTCGCTTAATGGGTGTATCCCCTACCACTTCATACTCGGTTGTCCACTTAATTCCCCTTCCAGTCAGTGGCTGAGAGCGGTGGGATAAGCACCCCTCCCTTGTGTTGGGGTAATTGTGTTTTTGTCAAGCTGTCCAGATGCATCATAGCAGCCAGCACCCACTGCCCACGCCGCTTTCATCACGTCAACTCCTGCAGCTCGACAGAGTTGGCAGCGAGCACTGCATTGCTCTCGCTTTGCCTCTTTTAGTCATTTGAGGAAGAGACGACGAAATTGCATTGGGAGGTCAGACACGTGCTTGTAGGTCTTCACTGAGCCTATTTGAATTGCTGAGGTAAAGCGGTAAAGGAGAGGGGAGAGCCCGGTTGCATTTCCAACCCTTTTATCATCACAACACGCTGAGAAATAACACCGGTGATAGTAGTCATCAGAATGAACTTTATTGCTCGTATTATTCTTTTGGAGCGGCCCGGTGGGCCAGTGGTTAGCGCGTCGACCTCACAGTGCAGAGGTCGTGGGTTCAATCCCTGCTCCAGACTCCCTGTGTGGAGTTTGCATGTTCTCCCTGGGCCTGCGTGGGTTTTCTACGGGTACTCTGGTTTCCTCCCACATTCAAAAAACATGCATGGCAGGCTGATTGAACACTCTAAATTGTCCCCAGGTGTGAGTGTGAGCGCGGATGGTTGTTCGTCTCTGTGTGCCCTGCGATTGGCTGGCAACTGGTTCAGGGTGTCCCCCGCCTACTGCCCGAAGACAGCTGGGATAGGCTCCAGCACCCCCCGCGACCCTTGTGAGGATGAAGCGGTTCGGAAAATGAATGAAAGAATGAATGAATTATTCTTTTGAAATGTTTCGTAGTGAGTGTCCATCCGAAAGCACGTGTTACAATGAAGTCCAATAATTATTCTTTCTGAACTAGACTTGAACACTAGAGTAGACCAGTGGTTCTCAAAGTGTGCGATGACTACAAGTAGCGGTTACCTCCTACACTGGTTTACAAAATATGGACTATACATTTTAGAAATCAAATTTCTGCCTGAACACCTCGCCCTACGATGCACCTGTACTTCATTGTTGGTCATAATGGTGTTTCTTGGAGAGCAGCCTATAATCAGGTTGATTTTTGAAAGTCACATTGTAATGTTTACCTCACCGAACTGAGGTTTACAGGTAGAAACGGGTGGAACGTGTTTTCAATCAGCATATTATATTCATTGAAAAAAGTGCTTAACATTCTGGTTGGAAGCTGAGCAACCTTAAAGTTCACATCCTAGATTTGGTCCTGGGGCAAAGCCGAAGGAGAAGTTGGATAAATGCTCCGGTCGGGATGTGGGCTTTGTAGGCTTGGGCCGCTGCACATATGTGATAAATACTGTAGAAAGGGCCCCAGGTGACAGACAAAATCACTGAATACAAGGAGAGACGCTAGCCAAGAAGATGGCAAAGAAGGTAGATAGTCTGCAGATGCGGCAAACAAAACGTTTGAATAACGATTATAATATTGAAGAAAGAATAAAAAATACATACGCTTAACATATAGGAAAAGATTTCAAGGTCAAATTACAGCTAGTGTGGTAGACAAATGGATGACAAATACCAAAATATGTCTCAAGGTTGTGTGTTAGAGTGGGAAAAAACACACAAAAAGCAAATGAAAGGTCGACCTTGTGTAAGAATGTGCGTTTTGGGCTTAGCTGAAGGAGGGTTTTCACCCTTTTTTCAGATTTATTTATTTTTCTGCTAAGTAGCATTACAAACACAATGAGCCCAGCTGCGGGCCGTCTGTGCATACATATGGAATTCTATTAACCTTTGTGCCCGCGTTGGTTAAATGTCAGCATGGCACATGAAATTAAATTGGTCATTGATTCAGGAGCAAGATCATTCTACCATTCAACTGTAGAACAGCGCATTGAGTAAAAAGCCTCGGTTGTGACTTGTCTTCTCCAGAGACAAAAGCACTGTGTCTTAATTGCAAAAATATTGATGAGCTGTGGACCACCGTAGGCTCAAATGGTGGATGATATGGGTAGCTCACCTGTCACATGTATTCTAATCTATGTGCCTGTCCATGTAATCTGTCTATCACTGTATTACATATGTCTAGATATAAAGTGGAGCCCTCAAACGTAGACCAGAGTAAAGCTTTAACCCAAAAAAAGTTGTATTCACAGAAAACGCAATACCGACAAAGTTCAACAAAGGTCGCTGGGAACGAAAGTGCCTGGATAATACTGCTGTGTGACAACTCTTTGTAGAGCACTATCTGTGACAGATTTTACCTCTGCCAAAGAGAGGACGCTTTTTGGAGTGTGAGTATGGGTGTGAGTGTGTGTGTAAGTGTGTGGGTGGAAAGCAAGATTAGTTCTGAAACATCAATTCAAATTTCACATTAGTGAAGACCTTGTTCACTCAACAAATGGGTTAATTTACTTAGTGTGACTTCACTCAGCATATCTTTAGTTTGGATCTGAATGATTGAGGCGGTCTCTAAACCTGTGCCCTATCCCCCTCAAGGCCCTTTGAAAATAAGTTTGTGTCTGTGTTTGTATGCGTGTTTTTACCTTGGGAGCTCACAAACACGAATCAACAAACAGTATTTTTATTTTTTTTAATTAATCCAGTTAGAAATTTGGCCTTGGCAGAGCTGTGCTTTCGAAGAGCTCTTGTTTTGCAAACCTTGACTCAACTAACTGTTGTGATGTACCACCTTATCATAGCGAGCTATTTACCTCATGAATTTGAAAATTTTTTTTTCTGAATAGTCTGAAAATGCACTTCTCGGTGAATGCTAGACTTTTTTTTTTCAGTGAGATCAGCCCAATGTCCTCTTTTGTTGTTATTTGTCACGTTAAAAAACACACCAGAGTGTGTGCTTCAAATCAAAATCGCACTTTTGCACACATCATTATAAAGGACAACATATAAAAGTAGCGCCAACTTACTGCTGACTCAAACTTAAGCCCCTCAACACAGAAAAGGCAAAGCCAGTGCAGTAATTTACCGAGTGCCAGTTGAGTTTCTGCACTCGTCCCACTTGTACTCATTTGTGCAAGTTTGGCACTAAAAGGATAATAGCGGTCGAATGGCAGTGCGTAGGAGTTTTGTGAAATAAAGATCTCAGATTCAGAAACAATGAGGAGCGGTAATAATGTGGCAGCTCCAGAGGTCAGGCAATCAATGTGTGGAGATTACACATTCTGATGTGAATGTCAATAGGTCAAAATGCATACTCGCTAATGAAGTAGAGTCACGCACATGGCTCGCAGACACACGTACACTCTGTACATCTCACCTCTCACCCCTCCTTGTATTTCTCTTTTTACTTTCTTGAATGCAAATATATTGAAGTCAACTTTTCTACAATGTGCATTTATTTTATGACACTTCAGGAGCCTCCTTTTTTTTTTTTTTTTTTGCCCCAGCGGTTGAACAACCTACATTTGCTCTTTGTATCTGCCCGCCTGTCTTTTTTCTTTAGCTCATGTTCCCTCTCAAAGCTGTCAAGTTTCTCGTAACCAAATCTCTGGGTTCTCAATTTTCTTCCTGCAAATGTTCACCTCCTCCCAAACACACGCTCACTTGCACTTTTCTTAAACACGTGAAGGCCTAAGGGTTAAGGCAAAGCAATTTTTATCATGAGAGAAAAGGTTTTATGTTTTTGAGCAAGGCCAAAAAGTTCTGTAAAACTGTGTTCATTCTCAGGTCATTCGGTGCTTTTCGCTTTGAAATATAACTTAATCAACATGACCGCTTCGCTACGGCTACCAACTAGCTATCTGTACTGTGGGGGCAACTTCTACAAACGACATATGAGTGAGTCATCATGACACTTTGAAAGCAGAGTGGTTGTAAATCAGTTCTAGTGGAGACACAAATCATGAGTGTTTCCAGAGACTTCTCAGGAAGCACATTTGGCTATGAAGTGTTGGCAGGTTGGGTCAAGACCAGAAGTCTCAAAAACAGGCAGGCAGGCAGGCAGGCAGAAAACGAAATGAGTGTGGAAATGGGCAGGCATATTAAGTATATTTTATCAATTCACTAACTGGTTGTTTGTAATTATCTTCAAATGCACCCGAAGTATTTGTTTTGGAAAATTAAAGACTGAATTGGATGGCTGGATCACTGCCGGAAGGATGACTTTGTCCGGCTTCGAATGAAGAACCACTATTTGTGGGGAATAGGGCCCAAATGCTTGAGTAATTGACTCCATCTCCAACAACTTAAACACTTTGAAAATCTAAAAACAGAGAATGAATAACTTCTTCCCTGCCTCTCTTTCTTGGCTTGAGCCCACAACACCCCAGCTAACCCTTCAGGACAGTGAGACTAATGGTGGACAATGCACAATTGTGGCTGCTTGATTTCCTATTACCAGAGCTAGAGAACTCTTTTGTCTGTGGATGGGTGGCATAATGGAGTGTAATGACAGAATTGAAGTGTTTGTGGAGGAGTGCAGTGCAACAGGAGGGCCAATTTTTGTTGTCTAAATTTGTTTGTGTTCCCCTAAAACCTTTTCCTCTTGGTGTCAGCTCCTAATACTGTCAACACATCAGTAGATACCCAGGGAGAGTGAGTGCTGCTGTGTTTATAACAGATGTGAGTACAAACCCATGTGTATAATTTTTTTTGGGTCGTGGTGGTGGTGGTGGGGGTGTCTGTTTTTAGACACTAACCACATTTTCTCTTTTTTTTTTTTCCATGTCAACTCTTCCCTGTGCAGCCCCCAGCGACCATCTCCCTCATAACTCATTCAGTGAGTATTTTCCACACCCTGATCAGATGAATTTGTTCCTTCATCATCATTTGATTTCTTCAGAGGGCAACAAGAAAGACTGAGGCATTCCTTGTGGACCCAGACTTCTATTAAATTTGGTCCAAGTGGGTTTCCTGATATGTTCTTCATTTTAAATCCTGGGTACTCTTGCTACTTTTCTCCAGCTTTGCCAAGAGCAATGATATATTCACAATGAAAGTACTTTACATTCCAGCCACTATATAATGATTAATAAAGCACAATCTCCTCCACAAATGTCCTTGGCACCAAGAGACTTGTTTTCAAAATCTGCAAAAGAACCTCCTTAACCCCCAGTATTATCCATCCATTTTATAATCCTCACGAGGGTCACAGGGGGTACTAGAACCTATCATAGGTGTCTTCGGGCAGTTCAATCAAACAACCACTCGTTTTCACAATCACACCGAGGGACATTTTGGAGTGCCCTATCAACCTGATATGCATGTTCTTGGAATGTGGGGGGCGGTGAGGGGTGGGGGGGTGGGGGTACCGGAGTACCCGGAGAAAACCCACGCAGGCACGGGGAGAACATGCAAATTCCACACAGGACCGCCAAGGCTCGGAATCGAACCCTACGCCTCTGCACCATGAGGCGAACATGCTAACCAGTCTGTTGTTGCACCTCTGATAATGAAAGAAAACCTCACAATGGTCACTGAAATAACTTGAAACTGACGGAAGTAATCATAATAATAGACACATACTGAAAATGAAGCAATAAAAAGCAATTCAAGCAAATCAAATTGATCATAGTGACATTTTAAACTAATGTGTGACCTCCAATGAACTCGACAAGGTGTCTTCAAATGTATAATGTGCCTATCTAAAGGGTGACACAGGGTCGACCACACTAAACCACAGAAAGCGAAGGAGAGGGTTTTCGCGGGCAATTAGGAAGGAAATTATCGAAACGATAAAAGCAAAAAGACCATCTCCAAGGAGCTTGATGATTGGAAGGGGAGTTTTGCTTTTTTTTTTTCAAACTGATATCAGGATTTGAATATGGCCTCACGAAAAACCTTATCATTAAAAAACAAAAACCAAAAAAAAAAACATGACACTGAGATTTGCCCACATTTCATATTGGCAAGCCTCAAAATTTATGGCTGAATGGACAGATGAAAACTCGAGCTTTTCGGCAAGATGGAGCAACTCTATATGCACAGGCACAAAAATGAAGCATACCGAGAAAAGTACACTGTCCCTTCTGTGAAATACGCAGTGGGCCTGATTACGTTCTTGGGGTTGCTTTGCTACATTTGGCACAGGGTGTCTTAAATCTGTGAATGGTACCATGAATTCTCAAGACTATCAAAGCATTCTGGGAAAGCATTCGGAATCGTATCAAAAAGCTTGGTCTCAGTCACGGAAAGATAAAAACACTCAAGCATGGCTGAGGGAAAAACATTGGCCTATTCGAAAGCGGACATCACACCAGTGGCAGGAGTTGACACAAGCCGACTGCAGAAGGTACACTTCAAACCTGAGACAACTGGAGCAGTTTGCTCACAAGGAGAAGGCAAGATTACCTTGTTGGGACAGCCAGAGAAGTCATATGTACAGTTACAGAAATTGTTTGACTACAATAATTGACTCAAAAGCCTGCGCAACAATATAATGAGATAAGAGGACCATTATTTTTCTCCAAGCCTCTTTCATTCACATTTTTTTTAAATTATTATTCTACTGAACGACAACTTTCAAAAACTGGTGTCTGATCTCCATTGGTTAATCAGAATCAGAATCAGAATCATCTTTAATGGCCAAGTATGTAGAACACACAAGGAATTTGTCTCCGGTATAACACGCTGCATTAGTATCATCATAAACAAGGACATGACAAATAGGTATGGAAGGACATTTCGTAATGTAAGTGATAATTTTCAATGAATTTTCATTTTTTAATTAATTTTGTCCATTGTGGGTTTTTCTTCTTTTTCAACAAAGGGATCCAAACAAATTAGTCCATGCCAGAAACTGTTCTTGTTGTTATTGTTTTGATGTTACCTCTTATACTGCATTTGATGTTTATCCCTCCAAACCTTAATGTATTTCAGTAGGACATATCCTTATTTTTCACATACGGTATGATGGCCGCAGTCCAATTTAATCCAAAACTCAGCATCTCTCACTGCTCTGATTACTCAAGCCTTCTTCACCGTTTTGTTTCATGTTTAAAATTCTTGTACACAAGCACACAAAGAAAGAGCAATGTTGGCCTTGCATGCAACTATTCTTCACAAAAGAATCATTTCACTTTTGATCTGAGCCCTAAATAAATAACCACGTAAAATGTAATGACAATGTTATTTTATGACATCTATCCCATGCTACCCCAACACATACAAACATACACATGTACGCCACCACATAGCCTACTGAACGTATGGATCAACCATTTAAGTGACATATTTCTTTTCTGTCCCCATTATTCCAGTCAGTCTGTAATGAAAATGTCTGCGCAAAGCTCGGAATTAGGTCTTAATGAACACTAATTGCTAATGAAATCAAGCTCAGCTTGCAGTCTGCCTCTCTCTACTTTTGGAAAGCTCTTTCTCACCGTTTTTTGTTTTTTTTTAATTTTAGGGTGCATTTGATAATTTGTTTAGTTTGGAGGAAGATTCATCACTGGCTGTCAAATGATTTAGAAAGGTATGTTGAGGCGGAGTGATTATCTTCCGTGCAATAATGCAGATTGTTAGTGAGTCAAATCTAAAGGATTGGTGGGCACAGGCAGATAAAGAAAGATTGATTTCCATACAGTCAATGGCAAGTAAACAGTTTAAGAAAAAGGGGAAAACAGAAGGAAAATGCCTTAATGGAACCAACAAAGCATATGGTCAGAGGTTAAAAAGGTCAAGACAATGAATGTACATGCTAATGTACATTCAAAGTTTATTCAGTTCCTTCTAATCCACAAATGTCTTCACTGAAAGAATTAGACCTATGTAGCCATGGCAATGACAGAGATGATATTTAAGAACAACAATCTCCTTGATTCAGCTTGATGAGATCATGAGAAACAGAATCAGAATCATCTTTATTGGCCAAGTATGCAGAATACACATGGAATTTGTGTCTGGTAGTTTAGGCTACATTAGTATTATCATGTGACAAAATATAAAGTGAGTTCTATTTTCCACAATTGCAACAATTAGTCTCAAATGGATTTAAAATGCTTACATGCTACTGATTAAATGTCAGATTTATGTGATGTAAAAACAAAAAAAATCAAACGAGAAAAATAATTTCAAAGCTTTTTAACAAGTAGGCTATTGACGCTTCTGTTTGCGTGTGTCTGAGTGTGCGTGTGTGTCAAAAATGTTAAAAGTCAAATTTATTTAGATCGCCCTTCATCACCGAAACGTCTCAAAGGGTTTCACAGTTGACAAATATGAATTACATGCTCTGATTTTAACCCCCAGGAGGGCAAGGAAAACCGAAAAAAGAGACACAGGTAAAAATGTGAAACCTTGATAAGGGGCCGCAGATGAGGGGAATCCCCGTTCAATTGTGACAAGGCTGCACTAAACATACATGTAATATGATGCTGTTTACAATGTGAGCTGAAATAGTGTGACCGCCCATTCAGTTAGATGAAGCACTGCAGGACGACACTTTCGGTGAAGTGTGTCCTGACCCAGGTGGTCAATGAAGAAATCTCCAAAGCGGTGCCTCTGAGGAGGTGGTCAACTTCCGATCCTGTCCCAGTCAGGCAATGCAAAATCCAGAGAGTGAATTCCCATTTGGTTGTCACCTGGCCCCCTCTCCAAGCCGAGGAAGAGGGGTGGGTGTGTCTGTGCGTGCGTGCGTGCGTGCGTGTGTGTGTGTGCTTCCAGACAGGCCATCCTGTACAGTAGCCATGATGGTGCCCAACAAAGCCACGCTCCATTAATTAATGAAATTGGGAGAAGAAAAGGAAGTCAAGAGGTTTCTCCCTGGACAGCTGGACAGCCTTTCCCTGATGTGTGCGTGCACACGTGTGTGCCTGTGTGTGTGTGTGTGTGTGTGTGTGTGTGTGTGTGTGTGTGTGTGTGTGTGTGTGTGTGTGCGCGTGCGTGCGCGTGCGCGTGCGTGCGTGCGTGCGTGCGCGTGCGTGCGTGCGTGCGTGCGTGCGTGCGTGCGTGCGTGTGTGCGTGCGTGCGTGCGTGTGTGTGTGTGTTTGAGAGAAAGACTGATGAGTCAGGACCACACAGAGACAGCAGGGTGGCGCAGCTCCCTGGGGTTACTCTGACTATATTATTCTATCCAGCCCAATGTGGTCTTTTTCGTCAATGACACATCTGCTCTCTTTACCATCTTGCCCACACACACACACACACACACACACACACACACAAAAACACACACATGCATGTGCGCAGTCACTGGTCATGCAACAGCTGTCCAGCAGCGTGTATGTGCAAAACTATGGAAAGGTTGAGTTCTTTTCGCATGTGGTATGGAAAGTCTGTGTGGGCACACTGAGGTAAATCGCGTTGTGTGTGAAGTGGGCGGTCCTAAAATAGAGGGGGATTCCTGACCCGCCTTGCGGAAGGATTAAAATAGGGCCAGTCAGGAATAGGCCAAGGAAATAATACATCCTGTAGGATACAGTGCAGAAGAAAGACACACAAACACACTCCCCCCAGACCACCCCCCACCCAAATAAATGAATAACACATCTCTGTGCTTCCGACTTGAACTCACTTACACACACAGATTTAAGTTTGACCTTTTGAGTCTTACAAAAACTCATTGAGACAAAAAGTAGCACAAATCACTTTGCAATAGACTTTCACCCTCTCATCTACTAATTCGTGATGCAACTTGACCAACATGAAAGGTGAAAGTCTGTCTACGACGAAGCGTTGTGAAATAACACCAGTAAAATAAATGCCCAGACTGTTTCTGCATCAATTACGCTGACGCTGACACCCTTTTTTACTCCTACGCTTGGACTAGCTAGACTTGATTCCTCCTCCATCCAAACTGTACCGTTTATCCTTGCTCTCCTCCCCACCGCTTTGGGTCTTTTTAGCCTTTTCCCTCTTCCTCTACTGCTCACTTATTATCTCTTACGCCCAACACTTCTGTCACTGATCAATAACTCCTGCCTTTTTCTCTTTTATCCATAATTCTTTCGTCTCTCTCTCGCACTGTCTCCTTTTGTCTCCCTTACTCAGATTTTGATATAACCATGACCATTTGTACTGAGACATGAATAATTGCTGTCAGCCAGTCAGATTGCTGCTTTGGCCCCACAGATTTGGTCTGACTTTGGCCACCAAGTGTGTTACCGTTTAGGTTTGTGTGTGTGTGATCGGTGGGAAACGGGCTTGTGGTGGCGGTGAATAAAAACACAGGTTTAGTTTAAAGGTCAGGTGTGATGTAAACTTGGCCAACCATCTTTTGAATAATACTTAGGTCTAAAATTCTTTCAAGCATACTTTCATTTTTTTTTTTTTTGTTTTTGTTTTTTGTTTTTTTTTAACACAACCCACCCTGATTCATAGTCAGACCCATAGCAATGCGCTTAATAAAGAAAATGCTTTTTTTCGGCAGTCTCCGACAAGTGACGTCATTTACAGAATGTCAGTCACCATCAGCCATTGTTATGCATTGTTGATTGTCCCGTTAACTGCCATTCTTATTGAGTTATTCGGCAAAATGCCTCGGCGCTTTGTGGCAATGCACTTTTCACATTCTGCCAAACAGTTGTTTGAGTGGCCAAAACCAAAGAATAGGACCCCTGAATGGACCAGAAAATCGGAACGATACAGCTTCGTTCTCGCAAAGCGGATGAATTTCACACCGGTGTCGATGAGCGTTCTTTGTTACAAGCACTTCGAAGACCTCTATTTTCTCAACCGGATTTGCAAAAAAAAAAAATAGGTGTGCTAATCAATGAATAACTGGCTGTTGTTTATCAAAACATCCGATTTAAAGTATCATACGTGTACACGGATGGAATCCTGCACAAAAACACTCAAAATACATGAGAGCATGGGTGGAATCTTCCGTCATGGTTTACAACTAAGAATACTGCAGATATATTGTGTGGAGTGGCCGACAACACAACAGAACTACCTCAGCTCTCTGTGTCAGTCAAAACTAACGATTATTTTCTTTTTTAAAAGGCAACATCCCCGACACACCTCCCATCTCATGGCATTGTGCGTGTGATTATGTCACTGTAGGTGTCATCTAAAAGCAATAATATTCAATCGTGTAGAATTAAATAATAATACATTTCATTTGCAAGCGCCTTTCACAACACTCAAGGACACTTTACACCAAGAGCAAATAATAAAACCACAGATAAAATTACAAACAAAGAAGAAAAAGATTTAAGGTGGATATGCAAGTCTGAATAGGTGGGTTTTGAGCTGGGTTTTGAATGTGGAAAGAGAGTCAATATTACGAATATTGGGTGGAAGTGAGTTCCAGAGTTTGGGGGCAGAGCGGCTGAAGGCTCTGCACCCCATTGTACTGAGACGGGCAGAGGGTAGAGAAAAGAATTAAGAAAAGACAATAACCAGTTTTTTTTTTTTTTTACAAAGTCTGTTCTTGTTTGTAGCGTAAGAAACGATGGTTGAATGAGGCCTATTGTTCTTTGGCCAGCCCATACTCCTACACTGCAGCAAACTGAAGGCCTCAGTCTGACATTCTGTCTCCAGACATCCTGTCGTAACAGCTGCAGTCCTTACAGAACAAATTCACGACATGATGTAGTCAGCATCACAATGTGTGCTTGTGTGTGCAATAGTGACCTAATTACAGGGATCTGGGCCTGACTGTTTCCTATGTTTATTTATTCCAAGCAGCGCGCGCACACACAGGGGGGAGGCAATTCCTCCTCATTGGTCACTCGGACACTCACTTGAGCGGAGGTGAGGTGAGAGGAAATAAATTTAAAAGCCTTTATACAGGGATTAGTGAAAATTATACAGTGAGGATAATTACATATTTGTCAGCGTACTTACCTGAAAGTACAACCGGGAGTGAGTTGGCCCATCATATGAGAAGAAAAATAGTAATTCTTAACCTTGTTGGAGGTCCTACTACCGAACAAACTGAAAAAATAAAATGTGATTTTGAGCCACACTTGATATCACACAAAATCTGTGGCAACAAAATATTAATTTCGCACGCCAAAATATTTACTCAATGACAATTTACTGCAAATGAACGTGACTTCTGCTGCTGCTTTTTCACCTTCGCCACTCATGACAATTATATTATTTTTGTGTGTGTGTGTTTTTTTTTTTTTTAGTGTTGTTTTGTTCTGACAGGTTGAAAGTGTTGCCGTTGTCAAGTGTGAAAGCCTTTTTCACACTGCACTTGGGTTTCTTAGTATTCACCGTGGGGCAGGGATTAGGGATCAAAGTCAGGCCAGTGGCATAGGCGGGTACGCTTCTGTCACCCTGCTTGACATATCGTCACTATGTCATGCAATGCAACGCAATTTGTTATTTCCAAGATTTACAGTGACAGTCAGGCCCATAAATATGGACATAATTCTCAACTAATTGGCTCTAAACATGACGACGCTTGATTTTAAATTCAAATGAGCAAGATGTGCTTTAACTGCAAACTTTCAGCTTTAATATAAGCATACTTCCAGCTGAATAGTGTAGGAATTACAACCATTTTTATTATATCTCCCACTCTTTAAGTGACCAAAAGCAATAAGACAAATTAACAATCATGAATCAAAGTTTCACTTTTTAAAACTTGGTTACAAATCAGTCAGTTACAGCCTGAAAACTGGAATACACAGACATCAGCAGATGCTAGATTTCTTCCCCGGTGATGCTCTGTCAGACCTCAACTACAAATGTCTTCACTTCCTGCTTGTTGTTGCTGAAGTCATAAGGTTTGTTTCTACTCGTGTCTGCACTAGGGTGGTTCTGATCAGTGGTAAACAGGGGTCATGTGGTGGTCGGCTATCAGCTCCGCTCAGGCATCAGAGGCTCAGTCCCCTTTAAAAGCAGACGATGATGGTGTGATGATGGCGCGAGGGGAATCATCATCCCTCTCGCCTTCCGACCCACCACACCCTTTGAAAAAGTTTGCAAGCCATGTGTGTTTTGTGATGTTTGAAATACAAACTAACTGCCATTTGTGTTTCAGTGCTTTCTCTTGTTTCTGTTAGTAAGGGAGGTAAGAAACGATTTTTTTTTTGCCCAGCAATCCTAATGTTAATTTGTTATTTTCCCAGTAAGAAAAGATTTTTGGGTTTGGCCTTGGTACACCCTAATGTCCTTTCCATTAAGGTATGGATTGAGGATAAGGCTAATTGTAAATATTGTCAATCAGTCACTCTCAGTACTCAAAGGTTAATGTTTCGGTGGACACTTGGGACTTTTTGCTATGCCTTGGTCTCCCCTAGACGGTGGATAACACCTTGTTCTTGGGAAATTTGCCTTTCAGATTTGTCTTCAATGGAAATGCATGCTCAGTTGGATTCAAGTCTGGTGATTGACTTGGCCATTGCATATTGTTCCACTTCTTTGGCTTAAAAAATCAATTGTGGTGTTTAGCGCCAAGAAAATGATAATTATGTCCCATTACTTATGGACCTGACTGTAAGGAATATTCTCAGAGACACCTCACATTATAAACAAACCTCAATTACCATGAACATAGGATGTTATGTAAATGTAAATAAGAAGCAACAGCAATGTTTTGCAAATCTTTTTCAATTCATAATCGTCTGAATACACTACAAAGACATTGCATTTAATGTTCAAACTGAAACTTTGTTGGGAGTTTTTTTTCAAATATACACTCATTTTGAGTTTGATACCTGTTACAATAAAGCTGGGATAGAGGCATTTTTACTGCTGTGTTACATCACCTTTCCTTTTAACAACACTCTGAGGACATTAATTGCTGAAGCTTTGGAGGTGGAATTCTTTCCCAATCTTGCGTGATGAAAAGCTTCACTTGCGCACCTGTCGATGATGTCAGATGTTGTATCTTGCGCAGAATGCAGCATACGTTTTCAATGGGAGACAGACCAGTCTAGTACTTGCACTGTTTTACTATGAAGCCACACTGTTGTAACACAATGCAGAATGTGCCTCAGAGTTGAAATGAGCAGGGGTGTCCATGAAAAAGACGCTCCTTGGATGGAAGCATGTTTCTCCAAAAGCTCTATGTACCGCTCGGTATTAATGGTGCCTTCACAGATGTACACATTACCCATCCCATGGGCCCTAACACACCCCCATACCAACACAGATGCTGGCTTTTGAACACATGCACTGATCGCAATCTGAATGGTCCAATTTCCTCTTTGACGCAAAGAACATCCTGTCCATGATTTCCATAAACAATTTCAAAAGTGCAATCGTCAGACCACAACACACTTTTCCACATTGCATCAGTCCATCTCGCATGAGTTTGGGGCCAGAGAAGCCAGCGTCATTTATGGGTGTTACCGATATATAGCTTTCACTTTGCAAGATAGCTACAACTTGTGTTTGTAGATGTAGCAACAAACTGTGTAATGTAACTAACAATACTTTTCTGAAGTGTTCCTGAGCCCACAAAGCAATATACAGTATTTTACACAATAATGTAAGTTTATATTGCAGTGAGCCTGATGGATCAGAGGTCCTTGGGCATGTTGGGTTTTTTGCCTTGGCGCTTACATGCAGATTTCTCCAGACTATCTAGAATCTTTTGATGATATCGTGGACTGTACATGATGAAATCCTTAAATTCCTTGCAAATGTATGTTGACAAATGTTCAACACTATTAGCTCACGCAATTGTTGACTATTAGCTCACGCAATTGTTGACAAAATGTTGACCATGACCCCATCCCTGCTGGGAACTCTTCCGTCATCACCCCTACACCCTTATTCATATAATGGTCGTCCTCCGTTCCCGTCCGTCCTCGCCCTTTTAAAGAGCGTCCGTCCCAGCCCCCCCGCCCCAAAAAAAGCATCCATGCATGACGCTATGGGAGAGAGGCTAAGAGGCTAACAGATGGTAACCTTGAGCGTCATCCTCACAGCCCTCAAAGATTGAGTTCAGCGACGGCGCTCTGTGCTCTGCTAAGTGCAGTGTGAAAAGGCCTTTACGGACACACACACACACACACACACACACACACACACACACACACACACACACACACACACACACACACACACACACACACGCACACACACACACACATACATTGTGTGTGTCTTGACCTCCGCTGGAGTTCGATCAAACAATTTTTCAATGTCTTCACAACTGGGCCACAATGGTCTGAACTTTATAATGAACATAATAAAGACGATATACATTTCCATGTAAATGCGAAAAAAAGGAGTTTTGCCTTTAACAACGATTAAAAATACTTTCAGAGAATGGAAGCACCTCTCAAAAACATTCTTGTTAGCGAGACATTTGCCTGAACTGCAATCTCCAAATGACACAGTGGACTCTGTGGATTGGACCAGAACTATCAGCATACATAGTGTGCAAAAGATCTCTCCATAATTGGAGTTCATTCAGGCTGAGGGGGAGAGTCACTGACATGGTTGTTGAGCAGAATAACAAATGAAGTGTTACCTCTCCAATTTTGTGCACGCATGGGGTGGTTCTGGCATTTTCAGTGCCTGGTCAATTCTAAAATTGAGGCATTGTCTCAATGGATTGGAAGAATGATCCTCATCCTTTTGCACTGACAAAATGGAAATTGGGAACACTAGTGTATTATAGAAACTGACGATTTGTTACAGGATTGATTACTTTTCACATCATTTTTCATATATCGGTGATATCTCTCATTAAACATGGCAGATAGTAATTGTGCTCGACAGCACAATAGCAGGCTGAGATCGACCTGCTAACTTGAAAGATTTTTTTTTTTTTTATGCATTGTTGCTGGTACTTTGGGTTAATCATTGGAATGGAACAATATCCAAATGTCATGATACGACATGATCACACCATGAACGTCATGATATGATAATTATCACAATATTGTGGAAAGGTTGGTAAATTAAAAAAAAAGTATGATACCTTATAAAAAACTCACAGTATTGTGGGTGGAAAAAAAGCTCATGTTGAAAAAAAAAAGCATTGTGTATTTGTATTTAATAACAGCAGTAAAATAAAAATAAGATTGGCCAGTCATTTTATTGCTATGTGCTCCTGTTGGTTCAAAGTATGACGGTCTTATGTAGCTCACAATGCTAGGTTCGGTTGAAGCGGGTGGAAAGTAGTGTTTGTTGATGGAGAAAAGTATTTGCTGGCATGACTGATTTATAGGAGTGGCAACTGCTGCACTGTGGCCAGTTATACATAGTTTAGCCCATGTGAGCACTAATCAAACCAGGTCTCTTTGGACTGTTGAATTTTCTTTTTGTGTTTTTGTGTGTGTGTGTGTGTGTGTGTGTGTGTGTGTGTGTGTGTGTGTGTGTGTGTGTGTGGGAGATGGGGGGGAGACTGTAGGACACAAAATACAAGTACAAATTAAATATCCACCCATCCATCCATCCATCCATTTTCCAATCCGCTTATCCTCACAAGAGTTGTGGGGTGTGCTGGAGCCTGTCCCAGCCGTCTTTGGGCAGTAGGTGGGGGACACCCTGAACTGGTTGCCAGCCAAACGCAGGCCACACACAGACGAACAACCATCCACGCTCACACCCACAACGTGGGACAATTTAAAGTGTTCAATAAGCCTCCCATGCATGTTTTTGGAATGTGGGAGGAAACCGGAGTGCCTGGAGAAATCCCACGCAGGCCCGAGGAGAACATGCAAACTCCACATAGGGAGGCCGGAGCTGGAATTGAACCCAGTACCTCCACACTGTGAGGTCGATGCGCCAACCACTGGACCACCAGGCCAGTGGTTAACGCCACCAAATTAAATATGAGCAATTGAATGTTAATGTATCATCTATACAATGCTAATCAGATGAGGTCAAAATTATACATATATTTCATGGTAACATTAACCTCACTGTACATAAATAACCTATCGTCACTAATCCCACTAATTATTGAGGCACTTACTTGTTAATGCACGTGCACATTGTGAATCGAGTCAATTTGTGGAGGAACTCAAATGTGTTACATTCCCCTTCATCTGGTGATTAATGTGGGTCTTAATGTAGTTCGCCAAAACATGCCATCATCAGATTAAACTGAACTCATAAACCAACTACCACAGCGTGGTGAAACTGCACAAATGATAAACAATGTGCCCTTTTTAACAAATGTGCCGCTTTTAATATCGTGACATGACAATGATGCTATCGTGGCAATTTTAATATTGCAGTATCACGATATCGCCGTTAGCATTAAATCCCTCGTCAATCAAAACTGTTTTAAAATTTGGTATAGTACCCGAGAATTAATTTACTAAAGTTTATTTTATCTGTATTTTCCAGGGAAGCGGATTAAAAAAAAAATGGGGGTGGGACAAAGAATGGGCTGTGTGATTCCAAAATTATTATGTCGATTAAAGGCGCCAGTTGATTGAGTTCAGGAATGTTTTAGAAAAAAAAAAGACAAAAGAGAATGTTTGGTTTTGTGCATTGTTAAATTGTTCTAAAAAATAAAAGGTATTTATTTTAAAGATTGTAACACATGTAAGAGGCAAATTACGCAAAACAGAAAAAAATCTACAATATTCTTCCATACAAAGTAAGCTTTAATTTAATGGAAGTATACATCTTTTATCGTCAGTCATATATGAAGTAATTTAGATGTTTTGTTTTTTTTTTCAGACGTAATCTCTGACTGGCAATGTGAAGCCCTGTGAGGGCACAAGCCAATGCAAACCGTAAGCCATTTCCAAGCCCAGTTGATTGTAGAGGGGTGCATCAGCATAGACGTTCGGCATAAAACTTTGTCATATAATAAGTGTTCATCCTAAGAATTTCACCCCACATCAGTCAGTGGGATTTCCAGGTCTTTTAGATGGCTCTTCTTGTGACGTGAGAAGCAGAATTTGGACCCAGAAGCAGACAGGACATGGAAGCAGCCAAGTAACAGTCTTTATGTACAAAAATACAAAATCACCCATCGGGCGGAGAACGGCATAAACAAAGTAACAACAGAGAGCACGGCTGGAGGGAATAGTGGTAATGTGCGCCCGATGCATGGGAGAAAATGAGATCTTCTGGAAATATGTGACTCAGCAACCAGAGCTCATATGATGAAAGACACCAGGCCACTGCCAATCCTGTGCAAAATAAAGGACCAAAGCAACTAACATCATAAAGGATCACGAGCGGCCACTACTTTTGGCTCGACTCATGAAAAGGATCTTTTGGCTCCTTGAACGCTCCTCAGATTATATAATTTTGAAAAAAAAATGTTTTGCTTGAGGGTGGCACAGTAGTCGAACTGGTTTGCATGTCCAACCCACAGTATAGAAGTCCAGAGTTTGATTCCAGCTCCGGCCTTCCTGTGTGGAATTTGCATGTTCTCCTCGTGCCTGCGTGGGTTTTCTCCAAGTACACCAGTTTCCTCCCACATTCCGAAAACATGAATGGTTGGTTAATTGGACTCTCGATATCGTACCTTGGCGTGATTTTAAGTGTAGATGCTTGTCTTTGTGTGCCCTATGATTGGCAATCAGCCTGAAAAGGGTTTGCCAGTCATTCTATTCACAATGTCCCAACTTCATTGGAATTGTGAAATGTATTTTTAACACAGAAACTTCACTTTTTTTTTTTTTAATTTTTAGATCCCATTGCTATTCCCTTACCATTATTGCAACATCCTCCAACCACTGGGCAAACCTCATCTTCATTTGACCATGCTTCCGTGGTTGTACTTCCTTTCCGCCTCAGTTATTACACCCTTTCCTCCCTTCCAGTAGTGTCCATGACTCTTTGTGTTCTGTTCTTCATCAGGCCCAGTTTCCAGGAATTCATCCCGAGGATGTGTTACTTTCTGATCTCAACAAAACAATGCCTTGATCCTTAACCTATTCACAATGCACAGCCACTCCACTACAGTAGATTCGTTCTTTATTAGTGGTACTACTGAGGCCTGTTGCAAGAATCCCTTCTGACAAGTAGAACACAACATTGGACTCTATTTTCGTAGATGGCGCATCTGCGTGGTGGCACGAATGCTGCAATCCTGATTTTCATATCAGCGCAAAGATTGCTGCGTGTGTTTACCAATTTGCCAAGCCCTAAAATGAAGAAATCCCTATTGGAAAAATGTCTACTGTGATCTATCATTTTTCATAACTACATGCTTTTTGTGCAAAGATTAAAATCTCATATTTTGTCTTATTTTGTTGTTTTATATTGCTTTGTTTGATTTTTGTTTTGTGTTTTTTTTAACAGCAAACTTGATGTATGAAAGATCCCCAAAAATATAAAAAATGTATCAACCTCACAAAGTCAAGTATTTACGTATTTATTTAGGAATGAATAACTATTAGCACTGTGCTGATGCACATTAGTAAAACTAAACCTTTGCCCGTTATCACTAAATATGTCGGTGACTATGTTTACATAAAGCCAATAATCCCTTCAAAACTGGAATATTGCTAATATTCCAGTTTATAAACACGTATCGGAAAATTTCTAATGAGAGGAACATTTGTTTGTGTGCTACACATGCTCTCTCGGCAAGGAATCTTGTTCTTTTGAGTACAGGAAGTATATGGATGCGCAGCGTCTGGCATGCAACGCACACAAACATGGAGAAACTGAGACGCAGCACAGCAGCACACTTTTGGCGCAAGGATGAAACTGACAGCTTAATCATTGTGGTGAAAGACATGAAGATACCGGTAATGTATTTCATTGATTGTAGAAAGTAAGAAGTGGAAATGTCTATTTGGTCATGACCTTGTCAATGCATTGCAATTGAGATGGGAATATTCCAATGGATCATAATTACGATGTGTATGGGAGTAATGGTCTGCCCATGCATGTTTGCAATTTTGACCATAACTCGAATATGGACAACGTATAAATGTCGCGTTTCCAGTAAAATAAATCAGGCTCACCACAAATTGATTTTTGTACCACCTGTGCAATGTGGGTTTTACCTTTTCTGACAGTTGGAGAGAGAATGACAAAATCATAGGTATGCCATTCCATAGTTATTGTTACTTATCATATGTCTTCCTTCAGATGAAGTTGGAGAATTCACACTGAGACAGATGCCAGCCGTGCGTCCACTTCAACCATATAAAGTTGGCCGCAAAACAAATAAAACACACCATTCAAGAAGGTGGCTTGACCATCTTCAACAATAAGCATGGAAATCCTCCAGCACAGACTTTATTCATGTTATTAACATATAGCTGTTATTCCTGGGCACAAGAATGTGTATACACACACACACACACACACACACACACACACACACACATTTTCCTTCGCACTCAATTATATGAGATGGATTCTAAAGAAGACCTTTAAATCTGCAAAGCATTTCCAGCCCATCAATCTGACCAGCAAACCCATCTGTCTTGGCCAGATATGATGGTCATATAGTTTAGCCGCATGCATTTTTACAGTATGTTTAGTGGAATGACAAACCGTCATATGATTTGTGCACATTTGGCCCTTACTCATACTCTCTCGCTTGCTCTTTTGCATTCTGTATTTCTTTTCAGCTAGGGACAAACATGATGGCGTATCTTGGTGAGGTCATCGCATCGGGACACTACCCATATCTTTAATAACCAAAGTGGTGCAAACAGTGGTCCGCAAAATGCCAAGTGTAAAGTCAAATGTGGTACCATTTCTTAACAGTTTGTGTGCTGATAAATTGAGCCATTGGCTCACCTTAATTTTACTTCTTTTGCACTGATACTGTTACTTGTTTCGTCTGCCACTGGTTTGATTTTTTTTATGGTTATTGACTTAAAAGTTATTTTGAAATATTGTTGCGCTAAATTTATTTGAAGAGCCTTGCGTTGAATAATTCATATGTTTGAGTGACCAAATCTATCATATATTTTGGTAGAGGTAAAATGGTGATAGTAATAATATCATATTCGGCACGTGTGGTTAGCAGATCCGCCTCGCATTGAAGGTGTTCAAATCCGGGCTCCGGCCTTCCTGTAAGGAGTGTGCAATTTCTCCCCATGCTCGTGGGTTTTCTGTGGGTTATCCGATTTCCTCTCACATTCCCAAAACATGCATGGTAGGTGAAGTGAAGACTCTAAATCTGAAGCTGTGACTGGTTGTTCGCTCTGTCCTGCAAATGACTGGTGACCAGTGCAGGCTGTACCCTGCTTGTCGTCCGATGATGACTGAGATAGGCTCCAGCACCTTCGTGACCCTAGTGAGGATAAGCGGTTCATAGAATGAATGAAATAATACATATGCAATTATATAATGGTTCATGAGAACAACCATTTGGATAGATTATTCAACAACAACATGTTAGTTAAAACAACCCAGAATTATAGTTGATATGACGCAAAATTTGGGTAGAATATTGAACTCACCTGTTGTGTTAAATCAACCCACCCAAATTCACTACTGTTGGGATGGTACTATAATAGCCCAGCAGTTTGGTCAAAAATGAACCAATGTAGGTTATTTTTGACCCAACTGTTTTTAATGTGGAGCTAGAGTCGACTGTACCAGTTCATGGTTTAATAAGTTTCATGAACATGAGATACTGTTGCAATTTTTGAGTTCACTCATTTCATCCACTCCAGTCATCTGCAATGCAACTGATTCCAGAGGCATGGAATTAGTTTCCATTTTATCAAATTTTCGACAGCGCATTCCTCATTAGGGTCGCGGATGAAGTGGAACTTGTCAGCTGATTTAAGAGAGAGATGCAGAGTACACCCTGGAGTGATCGCCAGCCACAGGGCACGTCCATCCATCCATCCAATATCCGAACCACTTATCCTCACAAGGGTTGTAAACAGACAAAAGAAACACTCAAATTGATACCTATGGTGAATTTAGACAAACCTAGCATGCATCTTTTTGATTGGAGTTCTGAGTACCATCAGAAAAATAACGCAAGCGTAAGGAGAACATGCAACCTCTACACAGGAAGGTCACAGCCAAGATTCAAACCCTCACCTTCAAAACTGTCAGGTAGATCTGGTAACCGGTCGATCACCGTGTCGTTTTGTGCTCTTTCTTTCTTCATTTTGTCAGCAGAGAGAATTTTGAAGCAAGAGCTAATATATGGTATAGTTAATGTGATTCATCAAGTCATGAAACAATCACAGTGATAGCTGCCGTGGTCTGATAAGGCAGTAATTTAAGCAATAACTGGCCATTTCTCCATTGTTCCGTTGCCATCCCTGATTTGAATTCATGCTGCACGCACGGCGTGTCTGCAAGCAGCGGGGCACCGTGAGCGAAGCTGGTTACCTCGCTGACACATTAAACTTGCAGTCTGTCGCCTGCAGCACTTCATCTAACAGCTCTTTGTTGCTGTTCATTCTTTTGCCATTATCCCTCTGCAATATTTCAAAGTCAGCCAAATATGAATCATTTTGTGGATGCATTTTTAATGAAGAATATTTTAATCAACATCATTTCAGACCAACATTGTATTAGGGGATTACAAAATAACACTAGTTTTTGTTTTGACATTCATAGACGTTTATTGTGAGGCTGCTGCAGTCAGAGTGTTTGTTTTGTAGAAGCAGACTTCAGTCAGCGACCACCAACCCAAAATTTCATTCACTCCATTATTACACACGGTGGGGCCTTGCATCAACGGCTCAGGGGCGCAGTCATCTTTGTCCCGTATGTGGTCATAGTTATTTGCTTATAATAACATTTATTTGCATGCAAATCCAAGAGAATGTTGTAAATCGACACAGCAATGCATATTGTTTACTCATGCATATTTATTATCTGTGTTTTGAGGCCACGTTGCATATCTAAGAGGATTAAATTTCAATCTCACAACAAAGCATGAATGCCCGGCAGCAGAACCCAAATGTGAAGATAAATCTGCTATCCTATCTCAAATCTGCTGCCAGACAGACGCAGGTGAAAAGTTCCATTGTGATGGTTTCTCTAAACACCTTTGCTGAGCCCTTGCAACAATAGCTGTGGGTCACACTGCTCTCTCACCTAATGAAACATTGATGTCCCAAATAAAAAATAGATACCCCTGAAATGTGATTACAAGCGTATATTACAAACATGTCTTGGGTGAGACCATTAGAATCACCACTCAATAGCCTTGGGATAATGACAATGGGAAAACTCGTGATGAGATTGTGTGACTTGTTTACCATCTCATGCAACTGACATCACAACATCAAACAATGTGTTCTCTCTGAAAGTCTTTCGCAAAAAATGTTTTGCAGTTTTGTCCATTGCAACGTCCAAGGTCAAAATTCAGACGGATTTGAGGTGCAATTCAAATTTTCAAGGACAATGGGCCCCATTCACTAACCGTTCGGATGCACCAATTGCTGTGCCAAATGTGTGTACGCACATTTGACGGACAAATATGGAATTCATCAACATCGCACTTGAATTAGTACGTATTCTGCGAAAAAATTTAGAACCTCGTCAGACCATGCTAAAGCACAAGCGATGCTGGATCAACCTCTGAAACGAATGTCAAACACGCATCTTTGACCCAAGATGCACAATGTATTGAAAATGCATTTCATTTATAAAAGCAACACTGGGTCTGAAAAATTTGAACCATATCCATTTGGATCATTTTGATGATGATGTTTGCACATGGCAATGTCTTGTCCCTTTACTTTTAAGTTCTTCAAATGCGCGATTTGCACAAATGTGATCATTCATCAATGGTGTTTATGAGCACAAATTGTACTTTTCAAAACTATAAATGTGTTTGGCATTGTCAGTTCGGACACGGCGTCATGGGACGCACTTTGGCAGCGTCTTCAATGCAAAAACAGCACTATCGTAGCTCACATCTATCGCTTTAATTTTTTCTCCTGGCACTTCAGAATCCCATTCTTTGCCCGTGCCATCGGTGAATTGAAAGTGAAACAAACTTTGAATGAGGACAATTAAAAAAAAAAAAAAAAAAAAAAAAAGTTATAGGGCAACACCTCTGATTACAAGCTACAAGTGCAGACGGCTGACCGCTAACAACTTCCGGTGATGCAGGTCACGCACCTCTGTAGGTTAAAAGTGACCTGCTTTGTTATATATATATTTTTTTAATACTTTTTTTTTTTTTTTTTTTTTTTTTTTTGTGAAAGTAAAGCTGAGACAATGCTTACGATGCAGTGTGCACTAACACAAAAATATAGAATAATAATAACGCATACAGAAGCATCTTTTTTTTTTTTTAAATCCATTTTCCCCTAGACTTCCGTGATCAATTTGGAACCGATTCGCGGGCTACCCGTCGATCGCAATCCACTGGTTGGACACCCCTGTTTTATACTGTAGTTTAGCCGAGCCACTTAACAGTTCAAGTCCAGCTTTGAGTTACACTCTTCATCCACCCATCCATCCATTCATCCATTTTCGGATCCGCTTATCCTCACACGCGTCGCGGGCGTGCCGAAGCCTATCCCAGCTGACTTCGGGCAATAGGCGAAACTGGTTGTCAGCCAATCGCAGAGCACACAGAAACGAACAACCATTCGCACTCACAATCACCGTAAGGCACTTACTTAAACCGTGAGAGAAAAGGAGTAGAAGACAAAAAGGCAAAGCGGGAGAAAGAGTGATATGTTCTCAGAGTATAAAATGTGCTCAAGTTGTAATTTTATGTTGTTGTTGGTGTTGCTTTTCCTGTGTCATTATGACTACATTCTGTGATAATAGTACATTCAATTCCTGCCGTAAGATCTGTAAATAAATAAACGTACTTCATCCTTCTTTCACTGTAAAAGCAAAGGAGTCCAAGCAAATATGAGGGTGGGACTTATAATGGCTCTCTTATTCCTGGCAAAACCCATAACACTGATGCACAAAATGGGGTTATAATTTTGGTATCATGAGCACATCTTTCCATTCCATCACTTTGGCAAAGGATAATGTTTGTCATTGTCCATGCAACTCTCAAATATTTTAGTCCAGTCTCTGCAGTTGTTTGGCAAATTCCGGCATGGCTTTCTTGATTTTCTTTTTTATGGATGGCCTGCATCTTGACAGTTTCAACAATCATTTGTTTGTAGTACCTTCATTCTGCTTGTTGATGTTGTTGCCTTTGTCAGCAACAACTTCATTTCCAGCTCTCAATATATTTATGTCATCATCTGCGGATATTTTCCTTGGTCAGAAAAAATGGGGGCATTCACAAATAAAACGGCGATGAAACAAAATGTAGGAATTCATGCTATTTATTGTTTGAGTCTTCATTGTCCCGCATTTCACTACAGTATTCAGTGTTTTGGATGAAGTCTTGGCATAGGTTGGACGGATTCCTTCTGTCTAATCAGGCTTGGGATGGGCACTGTGTTGGGTGGGTGGCACACCACTCAAAAATTGATTGTCATACTCTTCATAAACCTTTGATGGAGGGTCTAATCATGGTTTCTATTTTTTTTTAATGATTCCATTCCTTCAATGTCTTTTCTTTGACCAAAATTGAAAGACACTACTTATCACATGGATAACATTTTTTATTTCATTAAAATACATTTAATTAAGGTGAGTTTGACAGCCGCTAATGAACTGGATTTATTTTATATAGATTACATCAGCTACTTTAAAATGAGCTTTTTCGTAGTTCTCTTTCTTTGGGCAGCAGAAAGATAAAATCAAAGCGTAGCCTCTCTCACTAGTTGGCTTTGTCATTTTAACTGTTTCTTAGGCGATGACGAAGGAACTCCGACTTATATGGAATTGCAAACACCCCCCCGGGAAGTTTCCAACTAAAGGGCGAGGACAATGACACCATGTGACGCAGGTGTTACAGAAGTCTGATTTTGCACTTTTATCAATAGAAAGCCTTGGCACAGTGGAGCAGCAGGGGAAGAACCATGACCTTGGCAGTAGGCGGTGTCAGATGGGATTTGAAGTAGGATATCCTATGCCAAAGGTCATACAGAGTGAACAGGATATCCTCCTCGCCTCGCCTCTCATCTCCGTTTCCTCTTTCCCTTGGAGACAATGTATTTTCTTGAAATTAAAAAAAATCAGGTTTTCAGACATGACAGAACTGTGATATTAAATTCCAATCATCATTATTTGTCTCGATATTTTTCTCTTCGACTGTTTGAGAAGCAAATTTCTTCATACATTTCAAGATAACAGAAATGAGAAAAATGCGGCTGAGACTGGCTGATTGTTCGACCGCCAGCCGTTTTCAGATGTTTATACCCATTCAAGCAGCGATTCCTAAACAAGGCAGCAACTGCCGGATGTTTGGGACATTGTGAGAAGGCTGGTTGCCGTAGTGAAAAGCCACAGTTTGTCCTGACACAGCTCTTGCCTCCAGAGCTGCCAACTGTTTCGGATTGTTCGTATCTTGTTTGGAAAATCACTGAATGCTAACTCATTACGCCCATAATACAGATTTCTCCGGATATTTTAAAAAATCCTGGTTCACTTAATTATGCAAATAGGTTGAAATTGAGCAAAAATAGATCATTGTAATGTATGTTTGACAAGACGCCAAATGCAGACGCGGCCCCAGTGATGTAGTGCTCACACTTTTGTAGCGGAGGCTAGCAGACGTGGCTGACGTTAGCCAAAAGCTCCCGATTTGAGGCTAACCCCAAGAGTCGCTAGTCTTAGTAGATTCTTATCAGCGGCGAGGAACAACGGCGACTCAAAGTGAAACTTCATCACCAGATTATTATATCCAATAATGCTCAGACGAAAGCTGCATGCTAACGAAAACTGAGTTCATCAAAGAATAAGAATTGCCATGTGACTGTCTTTCCTGTCGTAATACTTGCCAGAATATATATATATATATATAAAAACACACACCATGATAACCGTCCCACTGTCATGTTCTTGGCAGAATTTTGAAAATAGAGAAATTCAGATCAATTGTTCTGGAAGTGAATTTCTCTAGGCTGGCAGCTCTACACTTCTCACACAGTTGAATGAAGGCTCTCCAGTGACATGAGTGAAGGGTCAGACGTTTCATCTCTGGATTGTACTCAAAGATCCAGACTGATCACCGGAGATGACTCTCTTTTGCAAGTCCAGTCTCATTGGTGTCATCATTCACAGAGGCTATGTATATAAATAAGAGCATGAGGGAAAAGGTTAAATGGCTGCAGAGAGATGAAGTCATATTATGGACACCTAGGGCGATTATGCTGAAGGGTGAATTTACAGGTTTGTACTTTGGTGTATGAAATATCAATGTTTTTTTCTATCTGTGCCAATTAAAGGTTCTTCCATTAGATGGTCGAATGTACTGTGCAACAGACCACTTGTTGCCATTCATTTCAGTTCTGTATGTCACCCTTGTGTTGAATGAAACAGGCCCAGCTTTCACAGTCCATGTTTGATTGAAATGAGTCATTTAGCTCCGTATTCAAATTTGTATGATATTTTCGTTTGGTCATGTGATGTGAGATTTTTAGAACGTAAAATGGGTCATATTGGATCAATAAAGTTTGAGTAACACTGCAAAGAGAACTGGCATGGGTGTGTTTAAAAAAGATTTTCCATTAGAATTATACTGAGTCTTCTACTGACTGATTTGTCTCGAAATCTTTTTTTTTCTTTCTGTGACACATTCCTGAAACATGGGGTGGCCCGGTGTTCAAGTGGTGAGAGCGTCGACCTCACAGTACAGAGGTCGTGGGTTCGATCCCGCTCCTGCCTTCCTGTGTGGAGTTTGCATGTTCTCCCCGTGTCTGCGTGGGTTTTCTCCGGGTACTCCGGTTTCCTCCCACATTCCATAAACATGCAAGCAGGCTGATTGAACACTCTAAATTGTCCCTAGGTCCGAGTGTGAGTGTGAATGGTTGTTGTTTGTCTGTGTGTGCCCTGCGATTGGCTGGCAACCGGTTCAGGGTATACCCCGCCTACTGCCCCGAAGATGGCTAGAATAGGCTCCAGCACCCCCGCGACCTTTGTGAGCATAAAGCAGAGAGGAAAATGGATGGATGGATGGATTCCTGAAACATGACTATACTGCACTGTCACTCAACCCATTTCTTTTTTGTACCTTGTGAAAGTAAAACTCTTCAGAAATTTCAAAAGTTTGGCCTTTAGTCTGGACCAAAGGGTGGTGGAGGAACATCGATCGGGTTCATATTGGGATTTTTATGATTTGTGATTCATGACAAAATTCTAATTTTCCACATACACATGCCGTCTGGTGGGTACATTCATTATTTTGTGCTGTGCAATATTTGTCAGTTGAGATGTGATGTAACGCTTCTAAATACAGTATATATATTCAAGAGGAGAATTGTGTTCATCATTCTTCAGCTACTGCATGTGTTGAGTATAGTCGTGGCTATTGACATTGCTTGTTGTCTTTGGACTACAATACCATGACAGGAATAGTAGGCTCGCATTAACACAACAAGCAACCGTAAATCACCATAACTCTCCATACACACTCTTGGAGTTCTGCTCAGTAATATAATAACTCTTATTGCCATGAAATATGCAGCCTCTCTCCATACTTGTCCTAAGCAGAAAACAGAAAGGAGCAGTAATAAGACATAAAATATTCAAGTGTAGACCATTAGGCATTTCCTCTCAGCAATCTGACACGCTATTACTTTTCACGTTGGACTTTAATCTAATCCCTTTGCCCAGCGCATTTCCGTAAACTACACCAGCCTACAGCGAGAGCCCTTGAGATTGCATCATGCGTGCTTATTGCACTTTTTTTCTGCAAGTATGCAGGAGATGAATGTTTGCTCTTTTTGTGGAAAGCTCAATGTGTATTATACAAGTTCAATGGGCGAGTTTGTGTTTGACCGAACAGACAGTTTGTTTGAGAGTTTCAGGAACCACTCGAAAACATTGTATTTATACACATCCAAAACAAACTAGCAATTATGTCTGGGCTTTTTTTTTTTTTTTTTTTTTTTAAACTTTACAGATCTTGGACTTTAGAACCACCCGACCAATCACCACATGAGCAAACACTTGGCAACAGTGGGGCGGAAAAACTCTTAGATGGAAGAAACCTTGAGTAGAATCGCACTCACAGTAGGGGATATGCCTCAAGCAAGTGCTTTAAGAAATACTCGTGAAGAATGTTGCGAGAGCATGAAATGCTCCAATAAGATTTACTATAGACAGATATCTTTAATAATGTGAAGTACAATGTCAAACAAAATAAATTAAGAGCAGCATATCTTGAGGAAAGGTACATTCATGAAGTATTTTTTAAAAAGTACCATATTGTCCACACTATAAGGCTCTTCGGAGTATAAAGCGCACCTTCAATGAATGGCCTATTTCAAAACTATTTTCATATATAGGGCACACCGCATTATAAGGCGCATAGAATAGAAGATACAAAAGTGGCTGCGGATGCGTTATCGTTCTACTAGATGGAGCTACGCTAAAGGGAATACAATACAATACAGTGTTATTTATATCGAGCTTTCACAACCGATGCAACTGTAACAAAACGCTTTACAGAACATTTAGAATACTATGCCCAAGAAATCAGAATATTGATCCATATATATAAGGCACATCCGATTATTCGGCACACTGTCAGATTTTGAGAAAATTGAATGCTTTTAGGTGCACCTCATAGTGTGGAAAATATGGTATTCTTCAAAGTATCTCTTTCAGGCCTTTACAAGTATTGCTTACTGTATCACAGCACGGGTTACGATCGACCAATCCTTCCGTTGTGTATGTGCTGCAGCGCCGCAACTACAAAACGGCATGTTGTGCTGGCTGGTGGTGAGCAAGGCAGAAATTTGCTTGTGCCGTGGTATAGCTTCCACCTTAAATCAATTGGGCAGCAGCACGCTGTGACAACAGATGTCTCATCCAATAAGGTAGTTTGTAAAGAATTCATTTCAGAGTGACAACAGCAAGAGATTTGGCACGTTTGTATATTAAATGACATTGAGGAGTTGGTGAAAGAGTTATTAATGCGGTGCTCAATGAGAGCTGTGGGGAATGAGACAAATGGCATACTGCGACGTAATAAAGAAGGCACAATGATAACTGGGTTGATAGACCAGACTGGTTGAAAGTAGTAGAAATGTGATTTTAACGGTAAAAATGTTAGTTTAAAATTAAATATAGCATCATCACATATGTATTACTTGAATCAAGTCTTCCCTGCACTATAAGCAAAGCCGGTGCTTTCCATTAAAACTACATCACATCAAAACAAGTGGTAAAAGGAACTAAGCTGTTCGGTAACTTCGGAACCAATGCAAATATGACCACTTTTGTAGTGGGCTGAAAGCCACGAAAACATACCGCGTGAAAGACCTGCAGGCCGGATGAACAATGGATGATTGAAACAACACTTTTATTACAGATAAAATGTCCTAGTTCATACTGGACCCCAATAAGCAGACACTTTAGGCTGGATTTACGCTGCATGTCAGCTTTAACCCTTACGTGGCACAAATCGAATATGTGTCATGGCATCTTACAGTGAAAAACAAATCTGATACCCTCAGATCTGGAAATAAATCTGATACATCCTGTATGGGCCATTTTTCATTGCGACTACAATTGGACGGATTGGATATACACTATCAAAGCTGGCAATGTCATCGACATTTTGTTGAATTCACTTTTAAAATACAGATGACTCTCTCTGAAATACTTTTCCAAATATTTTGCTTTCATGGCTCTGTTAGTCAAAAAGGTTCCCAACCTCTGATCTAAACTATAGCGAAAGCATAGACCATTTAATATGGGCTATGTACAGGTATTATTCATTAGAGGTGTTGATCATGACATAAGAATATAGGAGTAATGTGGATGTGATTTATAAAAACTTGGAGAAGAGTTTGCCCCCAATTAAAATGCTCACTTGAAGGTAAATGTACTCTTAATACAGTCACAAATATGGTACACAAAAGTCGAGAATCAAACACCGGAGACATGCCACATGTTGTCATGTGCTTTGATGTTCTTTGCCTCAACTTTTGAATGGTCCCAAAAAGCATGGGGTGCTTGTTTACATGCTGTCAGCAGGTTCATTTTTCACTGCATGCCTCCATGGTGGAAATCTGTGCAATGCACGTGAGACCTCACGCATCATCGTAAACATTCCAAAGTGCTGTGACAGGAAGCACCAAAAACATACCTAATACCCAATATACACTGTGTCACTCAGCATGGAGTCATGAGTGAGGAGGCGATACACCAAGAGAGGGGTAGGGGCCTGTAGTACCTCTACCAGGTCCTGAGCTACATAACATCAGGTGTGACGGAATGATGATCAGCTTCACCTTGCAGAGGTGCAGGGTTTGATTCCAGTTCCGGCCTTCCTTTAGGGAGTTTGCATGTTGTCCTCGTCCCTGCGTGGGTTTTCTCCAGGTACTCCGATTTCCTCCCACATTCCAAAAACATGTATAGCGGTTCAATGGAACACTCTAAAATTGTCCCTAGGTGTGATTGTGAGCGCGAATGGCTGTTTGTCTATGTGCACCCTGCAATTGGCTGGCAACCAGTTTAGGGTGTTCCCCCGCCTACTGCCCGAAGACAGCTGGCATAGGCTCCAGCACTTGTGAGAATAAGCGGATTAGAAAATGGATGGATGGAAAAAAAAGTATAAGTATATAAAAAAAAAAAAAATCCTCGTCTCACCCCTCGGGTGGTGTCCATCCCTCATTCAGCTCGGGTCCTCTACCAGAGGCCAGGAAGCTTGAGGGTTCTGCGCAGTATCCTTGCTGTTCCCAGCACTGCACATTTCTGGACTGAGATGTCCGATGTTGTTCCCGGGATCTGTTGCAACCACTCATCTAGTTTGGGGGGTCACTGCCCCAAGTGCTCCGACCACCACAGGCACGACTGTCACCTTTACCTTCCAGGCTCTCTCCAGCTCCTCTCTGAGCCCTTGGTATTTCTCGAGTTTCTCGTGTTCCTTCTTTCTGATGTTTCCATCACTTGGGACCGCTACATCCACTACAACGGCTTTCCTCTGCCCTTTATCTATGATCACG
>NW_017805783.1:2181942-2242282 GCF_001891065.2 Hippocampus comes | reverse complement strand
TATATATATATATATATAAAATGGATGCACACATGCCATTTTATTTGGATTTATCCTACATTTTGACCTGCAATTGGCTGGTAACCAGTCCAGTGGGCTAGCTGAAGCCAGCTGGGATAGGCTACAGCACACCAATGACCCAAATGAGGATAAGCAGTAGAAAATGGATTTATGATTTTTTTTTTTGAAAGGAAATTAACATCCTTTGCCATTTATTTTGTGATTATGATTTTTTTTTCTTTTTGGGAAATCTGTTTGGAGAGTGGTCTATGCTTTCAGTCTGTTGCAGTCTAAATATTTAGTTGAACTGAATGAATACAAGGGAGTGGAACCATTTTTTCCCCCAATACAAATCTCGTGCTCCTCTTCCGGAGACTTTTCATTCTGACTTGATTGGAATGATAGTAACGCCTCAGCATTCAACCATGAAACTTTAAAAATACGCATCTGAAACTGGCTGACTAAACAAGTCCAGCATCTAGTCATATATTAATTCCATCATTTTTTTAAACATTTTCAGATTATTTTAAGTGCTTCTCTGAGAAAAAGGAAATTCATTTGAGTAACAGAGGGAATTGAAAATAGTAATAGTGCGGTTGCAATTATGCAGTGTGAGAGCTCCCTTGTGATACAAACATAATGAGATGATCGAGAATATGTGTTCCATTCTCTTTATTAAAAAAAAAAAAAAAAAACATTATAGGGGGAGGTTTGTCACGGTTCTGTTCCAGATGGTCGAATCCATTTTTTCTCTTCAGATACAAGCAAGTAGAGTACATATGAATCCTAAACTGTTGCTGTATTTTACCATATTTTACTTCTTCCTACTCCCTTGAACATAATAATTGTGTTGAATGATGACTGATATCTCTTTCCTTTTTACTATTTTACTTACCTTACTTTCTGTCAGTTTATTACTGTATAAGGTTTTATATTCAATAAACGAAACAAAAATGAAATATTATTTACATTATGCCACTCGACATGCAACAGGATGTATGTATTTATATTGTTATTTTTTGAATTGTTCACGACACGGATGGCATAAAATACAAAAGCAAATGAGTTAGGCGCATAACCGAGTGCATTCCCTTCTTGCACGAGAGATCTGTCTGCTCTCATCCTCTGAAGCAATGTCTTCTTCTGTAGTTACTTTGCTAACAGCACTTAGAAAAAATAACCTTTACCCCCTGCTGTTGTGTACAATTATGCATGCTACAGTAAACTAAATCTGAATAAATTATATAAACAAAATGCAGTACTATCAAATAAAATATCCTCTCAGGTGCTACATTTTGTTTCCCTTTTTTCAATCAGGTGAACTTTTGCAAGGGACCTGGTCAAAGAGCACAGATAAAACATGCAAAGACTAGGAAGTAGTTTATCTGGTACTCAACTGTGGAGCTGAAGTCTTAAACAGTTAATCATCATTTCTTTCTTCCTGCTTTCATGTGCTTAGCTAAAACATCATTCAGTGGTGCTCTTGGTCGCCCCTCACCTGCTATATCAGAACTTGAGCCCCTTTGTTCACATCAACAGTTATCCAATTGCATGGCTAATTATAATGGAAATGAACCCCCTCATGGGTTCAATAAATTATCTATCTATCTATCTATCTATCTATCTATCTATCTATCTATCTATCTATCTATACCAAATTAGGCATTTGGGGCCAGATTTTCTAAGAGCCCACATCATGGACTCTGAATTGCGTGTTCACACCAACAGATTGTACCCACACATTTCCTAATACATGTATGGCACAAATGCTATTTTGAATATGGACAAAATACATATTCTTACAGCCTTTGTCCATAGTTTTGGATCGTTTCTTGAAACAGAAATGACATTCTTAAAACTACAAGATGGTTTGGCAAAACAGTATTGCTCTACACAGCACATCTCGTGCCCAAAACTGTATAAACTTGACTCAAAACTAGATCCATTCCCCATATAAGGAGTCATTCCCACCAAAATTGCAAAGAGCCTTCTCAATTGATTTGGCTCATTTGCAGTCACTTTGTGCTTTTGTCAAAAATAACCTGGATGGTTCGGCACAAATTCATGGATCATCTGCAAAAGCTGCTCTGTCCCCAAAACAAGCTTACCCAAGTGTCAAAATAAAATTCCTTTCTCATATAAATAGTCAGTGCCCCTAAAATGCATCGTACCTTTGGCGTTGTGTAAGCATTGCAAGTCAGAATGCCTCGGTGTTTTATCACTACAGTGGAGGTCTAAGTAGCAGAATATAATGATATGTAAAACTGAATGTACACGAATCTTTATACCTGCTGGAACCAGGTCTAAGTTGTGGCGCAACACAGTTTTGGTGAACTTGATTGCGGATATGTGCATCAAAACCTCTGGAACATTGTAAAAATCATTTCATAGAACGCACTGTGATTGTCGTCTTCTTTTAAAAAATATATAAAATGACATGCCCGGCTGCAGCACAAATATGGACCTGGGGGGAGCCACACATAGAAACAAACATTCAGCTTGGAAGGCGGGCTCCAATTACCCACTTCGCAGGAGTATGTGCTCTCCCTGGGCAAATATACATCATCCGCCCATGGAGGTCTGCTTACAGCTCCTTATAAACGTATGTGCTTCGATCTCCTGCACTTTGTGCGCCTCTCCGGCACTGAATTTAAAGGGAATGAGAAGAATGGCTTCCAAAGCTACTTGGCTGTGTTCACACCCACAATGACGCAAACTGCCCACTTCTGAGTGCTTGTGCAAAATTACCAAAACAGAAATTCAACCCATGCGCATTGCTTTCCGCTAGACTTGCGCTGGGCAAGAATATAGAATGGCTAATATTTGTGTTTCACCATCACCTGCTAAAAGCAAGACATCTAATATAGACTGTATATACTATGTTACCGCACGTTTGTAGCGCTTGAATGTAAGAATAAAGGACCCCCCCCCCACCAAAAAAAACCCCAAAACAAAATAAATCATCATAGAATGTCCATGCAAATGCTTTATTTTTGGAGTATTTGCGAGGCGGATATCAGTGAGAAACACTCTGCAACAGGGGCCTTGAATCCTGTTCCTCGAGGGCTGGTTTCCTGCATGTTTTCCATCTGTCCCTGCTGCAACACACCTGATTAAATGATCAGGATTGTTATCCAGCTTCTGCAGACCCTGCTGCTCATGCAATCATTTGAATCAGACGTGTTGCAGTAGCGATGTAAAACATCCAGGGAACCGACCCTCAAGGAACACACTACAGTAAGGCGAGTAATAACAAATCACACCGATCAAGAGAGTTGTTGTCTCTCTCTCCCTGAAATAAACTTTCATTCATCGAGAAGCATCAGTTCAAATTGTAAACCTTTTTCAATATCACTGCAGGATTACAGTGTACATACTTAAAAGATCCGTCCGCCACTCCCGCAAATTCCTCCTTACTCTTGGGATTTGCATCTCTCAGATATTTTGTGAACAAAGCGCACACTGGCTTTGATTTCTGAACATATACTCAAAAGAGATATGAAAAAGCTGCTTTGTAAATGAAGGTTAACGATATGACAGCCTTGGTAGAAGGGTGGGGATCCATCAGAAGGATAGAGAGAATGCAGTCATGAATGAAAGGCAACGCGCAGTTATAAACACAGTCCACGATTTGAGCTACAGATCAGCTGTGTTAATGTAAATGACATCACCATCGTCCAGTCCAAGGGATTGAATAAGTACTAACGATGAAATATGACTGAACCATTATAAAAAGCACAAATATAAAAAGCTGTGTCACAAGGGTTGTCACATCAATGATTTACATACACAAAGAGAACAATAGAGGTGCCAGTACAAGATGGCGTACTTTTCTACAAAAGAGGAAGAGCCACCACGTTGGACAGGATCATTTCGAGTCGACAATTAGTTGAAGAACCAACCGACAGCAGACGGATATCACTAATGAAGATTAAACCCCAAGACTATGAATTGTTGTTTGTCCATGTTCATCTATACTGTATGTGCTCTGCAATTGGCTGGCAACCAGCCAGGGTGTACCCACAACCCTACTGAGGATCTGCGATATAGAAAATGGATGGATAATATTCTTTCAATTATTTCATGAGAAATTAAGACACAGAGATTGGCAGATTCCGATATCAATCATGTGGATTATGTGCACATTTTTCAATTTTAGAACTGCTCACAAATGATTTTTTTCACCAATCGATTAAAAACATTGCTGGCAGGTAAGAGACACCTTTAGAAGTTGCCAGAGCCATCATAACTGGCTACACTTGATGTGACAGATCAGTAGATCTGCAGCGAAGCTCGACCGCACACCCTACAAAGGCGAGTCATTTCAGACCTATGCGTCTGTGACCTAATCATTTCAGTAATATAAAAAAGGTCACAACCACTGGAGAGAATCGATGAAGGAAAAGATTCAGAGTCCACTACAGTGATGTGGCACTGACCCATTGATGGATATGTCATCTGACATTCTTCTCAAACTCATGGTTCAGACCCTGAGATACTTTAACTCCTGCATGTGAAGTAGAACTTCAGCCCTAACTTGGAGGGCACTCTTGACCCACGGAAGCTGGGGAACCATGGCCTCAAATTTGGAAGTGTTTCATAGTCAATTCACTTCTTGCAGAGATAATTTATTCTTCAGAGCAGGGTTCACCAGCCTTTTTGAAACACTACTGTGTTGAGTACTGATTAATGCAAAGGGCTGCTCGTCCGATACACATTTTTGAAAGAACAAATTTGCTCAACTTGCTTTTAACAGTTTATTGTAAATAATAGCGATGCCGCACCGTAGTGAGGATGAACAGTACTGAAAATGGATGAATGGATTTCATCTTTGTGAAGACACTGATCATATAAATAATTTCTCTGAATAATTATTCTTGGGAAAATAATTTTAGTTGAGTTAGGTCTGCCAGCAATTTTTAACAAATTTTTGGGTGCAGCATCCAAAACGGATCTCAGTTTTTCTGAAATAAATGTGTATGTATGTAAAGAAAACAATAAGATTGAACAGTTACAATCTTTGAAAATGAAAAATAAAAGCATGAAATGGAATAGAATTTACAATGGTATGCCCATGGTTCCAAGTTTAAGAGAAAAGCCAGCACTAATCTTTCAAATTCCTACTATGCTAGCGTTCTGCAGATATTGATAATACCAACCTATTGGGAGCCGCACACACCTCTCACCGCACTGTCTCAATTGTTACTGCACAAATAGGTTTCCATATAGCTGTAAATGAGTCACGTGGTAATATAGTCTTCGGGCTAATCAGAGGACTTTTGCTTTTATGGAGAGGAAGCTGTGGAGAACTAAAGCTTGACATGCTAGAAAAAAAATGATTTTGGAAATAGCATGCCAATTTCAGTTTTAATCGGCATAAAAAGTCTGATTCTCGACACACCCAAAACAATGATGTTAGGGTGTTTTCGTTTCATTGGCTAGTGTAGACATGTACAAAGTCAAAGTTCAATGACGATAACTATTGAGGTGAACATAGATAGATAGATAGGATGAACTTTTTGAGCTGCATGCCAACAGTGATGCAATACTTGGAAGGGCAAAGGCATCAGCACATTCCATATGTATGGACAGCAAGACAATAGGGGAAAAAAAGGATACCAGCACATTGTGCTGCATACAATTACAACAATGGAGGTAGAAATAACCTTTCACAGTTAATCTGTATGTATGTATGTATGTATGTATGTATATATATATATATATATATATATATTATGTGTGTACACACATATTGTTTGGATTTCTTTTCCTATGTTCTGTCCTCATAGCATGTCTTGCAATTGACCAAAATTAAACTTAATGCAAACTATTTGAGAAATTAGCTAATTGCGACTTAATTTCAATTTCAGTGCATTGCCTTCGATCGGAACATTGCACCTGCCAACATGGCCGCCAAGAAGGCATGTCAGTTAGCTGGGTTGCGATAGCACATTGGCATGTTTTTCTGTCCATGATGATACTGTAACACAAAATCATGGATGTGGAAAATAAGTTAATATTTTATAAGGCCATAAGCATGTACATATGTCGTATAAAAGTGATAATATATGTTGTGTTATTTTGAAAATGACCTATAGGGTGGTCAGACTGCTGGGATCAGGAAATGTGTACCTGCATTCATCGTTATGAGATCAAATTATTCAGTTAGATTTATACTTGAAACTATGAATGCATGAAGCAATCCAAACCTCAAAATGCCAAACACCCAGTTATTCTTTGCAAGCTGTTACTTTGGTAGGACGTTTGAGCACCATTTCCATGTGGATTTAGCAACAATGAAGTACCAGGTTCTCTGAGTGGGTTGCATTCTTTTCCTTTTCCTCAGATGAGCTACAGGCTAAAAGAGAAAATAAGGAGGTATGTTAAAGACTGGAAAAGAGAGGTATAATACATAGAGCACGACTTGTACAATTTGATATGCAGCAGCAAAGAACACCGAGCAGTCAGGAACCCAAGATACGGGGAGTAAGTCATTTCCATATTACTACAGTATCCCTGCAACGCAGACATCTCTGCAGGCCAAACAGTGTTTTATTCATGCAAAAGGCATCACAAAAAAATGCTAGAACTCAAGGCTGTTCAAGCTGTTACTCAATTATTCATCAAGCAGAAAAATGTACCCTGATTGAAGTTACTTTGAACTTGGGGCATCATTTTTTTTTTCTTACAGGATTCTTTTTCTGTCATTAAATATGGTTTAGTGGAGAAAAAAAGGCTGAACCTCATCTTGCAGACTTCCTCCCCATCCAGAAGATTTATTTATACCACTTTCAATAATTTACTCTGCACAAACCATTCAAGCTACACGAAGGCTTTGTAGTGCCACAATGGGATAGTGAGTTCTACTTTGGCAATAATAGTGTGGCATTATTTCCTTGAGATATTACAGACTAAATATGAGATCAGTGGCCAATATTAGCACTGAAATTGCGCTACCTAATCGTGGAGAATCAAATGTTGAGGATAATTGGAAACGTTGACATTTTCTGCAGTTTGCTATTTATTTCATTCTATTTTCCCTTTGCCACGCACACATTTTAGATGTACTTTCTGCTTGCCTTAGGGGAAATTGAACCCATCTTACCCAGCTCACATGCTCTGACATCCTGCTGGTTGGCCTGTCGAGCTGAAGCGTGATGCCAGTGTCAAATATTCCTTCTCCTCTTTTTTTCCTTTAACCACAGTTCTTTTTTTTTTCTTCATCACCTCACCCCCCCTTAACTCTCACTTTCCATCACCGTCACTCTCATTCTTTCCAGAGACCAGCTTAGCGGCATGTTTATCTTATTTGGGGGTTTGAAAAGAAGAAAAAAAAAAGCTGTTCCACTACTTTGTACCAGTGGTGGAATAATAGAAGCAGGGAGCCTCGTGTCATCTAATGTGGAGCAGAACAACAACATGTACCTCTGGCTTCCTGCAAAAGGAAGACCTGTTTGTAAATGACCATTCCATGACAGGAGAGAATGGTAGGTTAGGGATGTTCAAACGGTTGTAAGAGATGGGGAAAAAGATCCTCTGTAGAATGGCCAGTATTTGGTTTCCCAGTTTAACAATGGAAAGCCTTAAAACCTCCAAACTACTGCTGTAATGGAACAAGATTTTTTTTTTTTTTTTTTTAAGTGTGGTCACTTTTGATTCTTGCTAGTACAACCAACTGTTGGTAGGGAAACCACATTTTATGAGAAAATAAATTCTGAACAAAAGTTTGAAAAGAAATTAAATATCCAACATTGCATTTCAAACACGTTATTTCATGTGTTAGAGCAACAAATATACATGTAGATGCTTTCACTACATAACCTGACAATCAGAGTAACTGCTTCCCCCACCCACCATCAATCCGTCTTTTGTTAGTCTGACTTTTGGTGATGGTTTTTGTGTTTCTTGAGTAGATTAAAAGCTAAAGCTAAAGAATAATTGTTGTCCATTATAGCATTACTAAACAACAATTATAATTAAAACTGAAATAAAGAATCAGTGTCATCTTTTCATCTTTTATGGCCAATTATATTAGAACACAGAAGGGATCTGCCCCAGTAGTTGCTCCGTTTTGCAAATATAATAGGCCTTATATAATTGCACAAAAGAAAAAAACTGCAATATATTATGCAAGGGCGGGCTGGCCTACAGCAGAGGCGGGGCTTCACCCATTAGGCCTCGGTCGGTCTGACGGGGGCCACCAGCCCCGAGACAAAAAAAAAAAAAAAAAAAAAAAAGGTGTAGTGACACGACCACGAAGAAAAAGGTATGAATAAACACGTTATCTCTCCATAGTCAGGTAATAAGACAGACAGAGACTGAACGTTGAGCATAATTTAAAATAAGGTTCATGATGGTGGCCATGGAAATATACAGAGCATTCAGTGATGAAATGTGTTATTTAAAGTGTCAGCAGAAGTCAGAATAATTTCATACTAAAAGAAGCAATAATTTAATAAATAACACCCCTGCAGCTATTTAACATACCGCTCTCTTGGTGTGTCTCTTCCTCACTCTTGACTCCAAGCTGAGTGACACAGCAAACTTTCTATCCATGGCACATATGGATGTGCCACCCTGGAGGGGCTATCCTTCTTCTATTGGCTTCTCCTGCTATGGCAAGGGCACTGTAGAAATGCAAAAGGATCAGTGTGTGTTGGGTATTGGGATTGTTTGTGTTGCTTCCTGTCACAGCGCTTTGGGTTGTTTACATTCGTGCTTGCTGAGGTCTCACATGCATTGCACAGATTTCCACCAAGAAGGCATGCAGTGAAAAATTAACCTGCTGACAGGGTGTAAACAAGCCCCCCATGCTTGTTGGGACCAATCCAAAGGATATCAAAGCACATGACAACATGTGGCATGTGTGCCGGGCACAGCGTGATAGTTCCACGTATGTTTCCGAGTGTGTACTGTATGTTTGTTTGTGTGTCCTCGTTTTCCGCTTGTTTGAGCATTTTACAGAAACTCAGTGTGCATGTCAAGGTTTATTCGTGTAATAAACCTGGATCAAAAGCGCCATAAGCTGTACTCCACCAATCCTCCCCACTTTATTTTCTGCAAAATGGAGAGATAAAATTCAAAATGGCTACTCAACTTGAAAATATGTCCCTGGTGTTTGATTTCCGACTTTTTTTTAAGAGCAACCAACTCATAACAGAAGCAGCTGCTCATGATTAAAATATCCTGTAGGTTGTTGTCAATAACATTTTTTTTTTTTTTGCATCAAAATTTTGTTTTTCAAGGAAACACTCTTAGGGCTTCACAGTTTTATTCAGTCATTTTACTTCGCATGTTAGAGTTTTATCTTACTACTGCTTGCCTGATTAGCATATTCCATCATGTTAAACAAACAGAAGACAATGAGGGCCTTGGGGAACATGAGGCAAACGTGCACAGCATACAAAGAGATCAATGTGTTTCCAAAGGCACACAAAGGCCTGCTGTTGGAGACCCCTCCTCGGGAAAGCATGAAGGATTGATGAAGATGCTCTGTTGTCAGTGTTACTTGAACACCTACGCTACCCCTCACTTACACCACACGGGAATTTACGTGTTGGTGGTAGATGAATGCTTTGCACAGTCGGTTCTGATGTTGAAGTGCCTTTGTTATTCTGAATACAATTGAGTTGAGTAGATTTAGTGGTGCATCACGGTGGTGGACTGGTTAGCACGTCCGCCTCACAGTGCAGAGGAGCAAGGTTCCACTCCGGCTCCGGCCTTCCTGTGTGAAGTTTGCATGTTCTCCCCGTTCCTGCGTGCGTTTTCTCGGGGTACTCCGGTTTCCTACTACATTCCAAAAACATGCATGGCAGGTTAATGGAACACTCTAAATTGTCCCTAGGTGTGAGTATGGGCGTGAAACGTTGTTTGTGTGTGCCCTGTGATTGGCTGGCAAGCAATTCAGGGCCAACTGCCCGAAGACAGCCGGGATAGGCTCCAGCACGCCCGCGACCTTCGTGATAATAAATGGATGGACAGATTTAGTGTTGATGGTTAACCCTAAAATATACACTCATGTATCAAAGAATATATGAATACCATTTAAACAACAACACGCTTCTCGTGCTGCTATTAATAACAATGTGAAGGCTGCTGTGGGAGTTTGGGACTTCTTTAATTGAAAGTGCAGCAGTCCAAGTCCAATGAATTGGTGAAAATATTTATGAATACAAAAAGGCACATTCTTTGGTCGTTAACCCTATCAAGCTGTAGGGCATACAGTTATGGGGACCTCCACAACAGAGTCGGGAAAAACTTGCTAATGAATATTTGATTTTGAATGTAGAAAGAATGCCATGAGTGTGTTAAGTTAGCTCTTATATCTTCTGAATATTCGTGGTTTGATGTAAACTTTTTTATACATCCATCCATCCATTTTTTACCGCTTATTCAGGCATGGAAATCCAGACTTCCTTCTCCCCAGCCACTTCCTCCAACTCTTCCAGAGGATCCCAACGCGTTCCCAAGCCATCCAGGAGACATAGTCTCTCCATCTTGTCCTGGGTCATCTTTGGAGCCTCCTGATGGTGGGATATGTCTAGAGCACCTCACTGGGGAGGCATGCTAATCAGATGCCCAAGCCACCTCATTTGGCTCCTCTCAAAGTGGAGGAGCAGGGGCTCGACTCTGAGTCCCTCCCGAATGACTGAGCTTCTCAACCTATCTCTCAGGGAAAGTCCAGAGACCCTGTGCAGGAAACTCATCTTGCTCTTTTGGTCATGACCCACAGCTTGTGATTATCGGTGAGGGTAGGAATGTAGATCGACAGGTAAATTGATTTTTGAACACGGTTGCTCCATCAGGTTGCTGTTTTAGGAGATTACTTTACAGTCTGTACACAATGTACGCGTATGACTTTGACAAAGCACCATACCAGCAGTATTACATTGGCAAACACCACTGTAATCTGACCCATTACAAACTACAAGGAGGATGCACACAGGGATGAGGTGAGGGAACGGTGCATATGGTGTCAGAACAACAACTTGTCTCTGAATGTCGATAAAACTAAAGAGCTAATTATCGACTTCAGAAAAACAAAATCTGTCCAGTTAACTGTGCTTATAAACAACTAGCCAGATAAAATTCTATCCAACTTAAAATCCTTCGGCATTTAGATCTCAGACTGCCTCACCTGGTCTCTTATACTCAGCCGTACTACCAACAAAGCACAGCAGAGGCTTAAATGTTTGAGATGTCTGTAGAAATGTGCCATGTTCTCTACACGCCTAATTAAATTTTACATGTCAGCAAAAGCAGCCTGAGTTTGTCCCAACAAGTCACGTTCAGCAGAGCACCATAAGCACCTTACTAGTGTAGTGAGATCAGCTGTAAAAAATGTTGGGTTTGCACTCCCTTGCATTTAAGATATTCACAACACCCGTTGCAGGATGGATGTTCTTTATATCATAATAGATTCTGGTCATTCAGCACACCGTCTCTGTACGTACTTTCCTGTCCCATTGCGACAGCACCAGTTACTTGCTTCAAGCCAATGAAGCGGCTCCTCTCGTCTCCTTTAAATTCAGCTCGCGAGAGGTGCATAGTCTTTGATATTGCGGAAGCAGAAACTGACTCGCTGGATTACATGTAGAAGATCAAAGTACGTAAAGTACGTTGAAAGTAATTGGAAAGTAGAGCGCTTGAGTGGAAGATGACCAGGAAGATCACAGATCATCACTGTGAAGTGGACACTTGGAGATTGCCTGCCAACTCGTTCATGTCACCCCCCCCCCCCCCCCGCACATAGATAATAATAATGCGTTCAATAAATTGATTTATACAATGGTATATCGGGTTCAATATACACTGTTGTTAGATTTACGAATGAAAAATTATGACATCCATCCACATTCACATATCCATGGAGCTCAGAATCTGTTTGCCTGCACCTCGATCAAATTCACCGTAATTGCGTTCACGCCGCCTGCGTCACAACATCGACCTGATTCCAGTGGGCTCATAGTTTAGTCTAATTTCAGCAACCAAATTGTCAGATGTGCTGGGGCCGTGTAAAATAAAATGCCTTCAGTCAGCCGGAAAAGACGGGAAGGCAAAAATACACTCACTCAGGCTTGCACCAGCATGAAAATCAAGATACGGCAGTTTTTACAGTTTTTTTTTTGATACACACATGGTATCTACAAATATAGAGCCAAATATGCATTTATGTGGATGATATGTGTTTGGGTATGTTTGTGATGTGTTATATTGGTTACAAAATTGGGTTGAGAGAGTGCAAGTGCATAATAATCACACTGTACCTTTTCCATGTATATGACAATAAAGTAAACTTGAACTTGATCATGTGTTAAATTTTGAACCTATGATTAGATGGATCCCGCTCAAATCACGTGTGTACCCGACTTCCCACTTAGAATCAGATGGCATCAGCTCTAGGGTGTCGTGACCCGAATGAGATGGATTACATTTTGAAAGTAACTTGCCCAGCACTGTTAGTCATGCAGTGATTCACATAATTGACTTTCATGCGGCTGACGTGGGATCTCTTCCCACTCAGTGTTCCATTAACAATAGCCTTATGATTGACTTGTGATCAGTCCAGTGTAGTCTGTCATCTGTCTCGTTCACTCAGTCAAGAAAGATAAGGCCCAGCCTTCCTGTGACCCAACACAGGATAAGTGGTACAGAAAATGGATAATGGATGGATAGACTTGTCGGCCTGATATCTGCCTGGCAAAGTTTGCTGACCCGACAATTAGTCAATGCCACAGAACACCAGTGGTATCATGTTCTGCTTTGTCTTTGTTTTTGTTTTCAGCACCAGCTGGAGTGGAGGGCGTGCCTCTTCAGTGGCCCACCTGTTTCTCATTATCAATCAAGCCTCTAGCCATGTACTTAAGGACTGCCAAGGTAGCGAGTCGCTGTTGCATTTTTGACATTGCTTGCTGTTTGCTCAAGTGAAAATTTCTAAATGCCTAGTTCATGGTTATAGTTGACTCGTTTCAGTTTAGTATTTTTGGATTGCTTGTTATTCTTGGCTAATTAAAATTTCTTGTCGTTGAACTTTTGCCATTTCATGTTGTGTATTTCTGGGAATCAAAATTTACCTTGCCGTTTTCAAGCGTTTTTGTTTTTTTTAATCATATTGGCTTTTCCTGGTTTGGTGTCACCACCAGCGCTTTATACTTTCTCGGTCCTTCGTGTCTCTGTAAATATACATATATATATATATATATATATATATATATTTTTTTTTTTTGTACCGTCATTTGTCTGAGTCGACGTTGGTGGGATCCACTTGCCATCAGGTCCATTTTTGGATCACGTGAATTGGACGATTTAGCATCCTCTCTGCTATCCATGCGCAGTTATTAACGAGTAAGGTTGTATTGATTTATATATTATTCATGATTATTTTATTATGAGTCCTCAAGGAAAATTTTAAACGCTGCTTTATATTTGTTTGTTGCACACCATAAAAAGGAGCATACTACACTCATGCAGGCATGCAATGGAAGATGCTGGAGTGCCTGAGCTGAGTTTAATGCCACATCTAGGAAATGAGTTGGCAGCAAAGTTGTTGCCCCAATCGAAAGTGCTAATTACTTTGGCACTGGACAAAGTAATAGAAGCATATGGGTTTTTTCCACTCTAATGGCCTCACCAGGTTGATACTTGTTGAAAGTGATGTCTCCATAATATTTTGATGGGTTGTCATTATATTGATTTCAATTCCATAATAAAACTGAAATGTTTTAAGTATTCCCCCAGTAAGTGGAAGGGATTTTCATATCAGCTTCAAACTTCCTGATCAGGACACTGAGTGTAAATAAGTGGGGGGAAAAAAACAAAACTATATAAGGAAATTACCTGCCTCTTTATGACTAACCAGCAGTCAGGATAGACTGTTGAATCTTAATTCTTCGGTATATGAATAAAATTAAAGAATTCAAACAAATACATGCTTCGAACTTTGAATGGGCTTTAGATAAAAGGGATTCGGACACACATATTTAATGTCTTGTTTAAATGTGCTTATGTAAAGACGCATGCAGTTTGCATGGCTCTCCACCTCTTTATTATCAGTGGACCCACACACCATTTTTTTTTTTTTGTGCATGGTCTGAGAACTGTGTTTAATGCCGTTGTCGTGCTATTTTTCTGTTGGGTGGGGAAAAAAGAGAACACAAAAAGGTGAAAAGCATTTTTAAAGTGACGGTACATTATGAATGTGTTGGTTGGTTCATGCGTAAAGACACCACAAATGATCTCTTTCAATCTGTACCCCCCAAAAAATATCTACTTGTCAACATGCCAGAAAGATCCATGCATCCGTTTTCGATGCTGCTTATGATGTTTAAAGTCACGGGAAGCTGGAACCTGTCACAGCTGACCTGAAGCAAAAAGAGGACAAAACCCTGAAATGGTTGCGTGTCCATCAGAGGGCAAAGATAAAAAAAAAAAATAATAATAATAATAATAACAAAATAAAAAGTCATCCTTTTCCAATCACATTGACAGTGTCGCTGAGTGGGAAATGAATCCATAATGCCTGAAGGGAAGTCAGGTGAGTAAACCAATCAATCACCACTACCATCAGTGCTTTTGTGGCTTATATCTGTACTTTTATTAGAATTCTTTTTGCTGATGAGTGGTTTGCATCTTGTGGTATGACATATGTTTCTTCTTTAGAAGTCTTTATTGATGATGTCACTCAGGATAGTAGCAGCAGAATGGATTCTGAAGTCTACAAAACCATTCTGTCAGTGTACAGAGAATGCATCCAAACTAATCAGGAAAAGCTTCATATCATGCAACAAGCAAATGATTCAAAGGGGGGGCGGGGGGGGGAGATAGTGGAAGCTCTTATATTGGCCAAGCAATCACTGGACCTTAACCCAATACAGCATATATTTTACCTCCTGAAAGGAAGACCGAAGAGAAAAACCAACAGAAACAAGCAAGAACTGAAAGAGGCTGCAGCATTTCAAATGAAGAAACCAGCAGTCTAGTGAAGTCAATGGATTGCAGGATTGATGCAGTTATTGCAAGAAATATTAAATGTTATTGACTGAAAGACCACAAAAAAAATTTAAGGTAATTATATAATTGAGAATTGTGTTATTACGTGACCAGCTGTGGGCAGAATTATTTACTCCAGCTATTCCTTCTAACTTTGGAAGTTGAAGTAAACAGAATCCGCCAATAAATGAAAGATGGAGCAGGAAACAGAAAGTAAGAGTAGCAATGACCCAATGTACGCCTAACCCCACAGTTGATGGACAGCTGTGACTCCGCGTCATCTTCTGAAGATGAAGCTATTGTGACAAGAAAAGATCCTTCCCATCACATTTGTGGGAGTATCTCCAGAGCGACGTTGAAGAAGTCATTGTGCAAAGGATGTCGGCAAAAACAGGCAGTAAACCTGTTGAATCATTTGAACGCGGAGCACCCAAGTGATGGAGGTGGAAAGCATGAAAATGAGAGCAAAGTTGGTACAGTCTGCCCATAGACACACACACACACACACACACACACACACACACACACACGGAGGGAGGGAGGGGTTTAGGGGGTACCCCGCCTACTGCCCGTACACAACTGGGATAGGCTCTAGCACAGCCGCGACCCTTATGAGGGCAAGCGGATTAGAAAATGGATAGATGGATATATAAACACTGGAGGCCATTTTGGTTTTCCTCAACGTTTTCTGACCAGACAATTGGTTTAGGAGCAGGTGGCAAGGCTAGTCATAAAACTACCAGCGTCAAATGGTCAAATGTACTGGCAAATACTAATGCTACAATGAGACACACTCAAGCAAATTTTGCAAGGGACTGAGCACGAGATGACACCAGAAGGTAAAAGTCTTGTTTGAGTCATTAAGACGTCTCAGGTGACTATGGTAATACAGTATAAAGACTCAACATGTGGTATCCACAAGACACATCATCCAGTGCCTATATGCACTGCCCTTGGCATCCAAGAAAAAAAAAATTGCAGGATTGCACTGCAAGCGTCATATGTCACAAATGAGTTTGGGCACTCGTATCACACATTCCTATAGCACTTTACATGACAAATGACTCAATAAAAGATGGAGGTCGATGCCTATATTGTAACACAAACCCTCTGCCAAGAACTGACTCAGTTGCACAAATGTCCCACCCCTTGCAGTTGGAGAAGACAGCAAGTAGCAAAATTTATCTTGCTTCTGGCTCTGTTTTCCTCCAGTTGCATCATTGCATGTCAGTGACCATAAAACTTGCAAAAAAAAGAAAAAAATGTAAAGCTTGCCCAACTAATGACTGTGAGGGACAAATAGAATATTTGAGATTTGTGAGGACAAAAAAAAGTTTTGTCAATGAGGCTGATGGGTCCAAATCAACATCTCCCTTTGTATTTTCACTTCACAAGCTCCTATCAGTTTCTGAACTTTTAGTAACTCATTCATATATTCTTAACACATTGCATTGTTATCCAGCTCTACTCAGATCGCTGAGAAGTCTAAACCAACTGAAGTCGGGCGAATAAATTGCAGTTTAGGTTTTACACAACAAATACATCGCTGCAGCCATTAAAATAGTCCTCAGCACGGAAGTGAGCATGAGGGGATGAAGGAGAGAAAGAAACTAGGTCAAAAAGAAATGCAAACAGGTACAAAAGAGTAAAGCGGGTGATTGTGGATCAGATAAGAGGGGGTGAGGGTCAAAGAGTTGATTTCTTGGGCTGTGACTCCCTGATGGTGAGGACACGGTAGAGAAAAATAGACATAGAGGTGTTTTAAGTCAAGATAGGCTTTCTTCACGGAGCTTTCTTATCTGATGGCAGAGAGGAGGTGCAGATGGGGGAGGTATGCAGCAGGGATGGGGGTTGTGAGGATGCACAAGATCTCTGGGGAATGAGGGAATAACAATATTGTAAATATTAGCGAGAAAATGAGAATTTGGTGAGGAAGGTGAAACAATAAGTACAAAAAGAATGCAAGCAGACTAATAGAAACAAGATGAGGTGAGATGTTGCCGCGACTTCTAAAGCAGGGGTGTCAAACTCATTTTTGTCGCGGGCCACATTATAGTTACCGTTTCCCTTGGAGGGCTGTTAGGACTGTGAAACCATATAAAGAAGTCAAGAATAACGGTTTACTCCACTTTTGTTTAAGTTAGTGTAATGAGTGGTTTGGCAACAAGAAAATGCTTACAATATCTTTTATTTATTACATCTGAGAAGTTGAAATTTGGAACAGATCTTGGCAATCATCATCAAAGATGACATGTTTGATTTGCTTTCGCGGGCCATATCAGACGATGTGGTGGGCCACATCTGGCCCTCGGGCCTTGAGTTTGACATCTGTTCAAGAGCGTAAAAATGAAAAACACAACTGCGAGGCAACTAGACGGCTATGTGCAAGGATACATTTAGAAGCTTTTCCCTTGAGCCGGATGGAATTTTAAATTGCGTCACAAGATGGGGTCTTAATAACATGCCAGTCTCACTATGCACTACAGATTGAAGTTTAGAAATTGCTGCCTGCCTGCAGCACTTAAGACAATCAAAATTTGCAAGATTGCCAAGCAATCATAGATGGGAGGTTCCGAACTGTCACAAATGCTTCCAATTAAGTGAAGTAAAAAGGCAAAGATTACACCAGTGTACTCATAATTACATTGCTTAGTGTGCTTTTCTATTGATGTTACTCTCCAATTTCAGTTGTTATTATCCAGGCTTGTTCGAGAAGCTAATTATGCTATTACCCTATCACATATCTATTCCAGGTGGTAAAGTCAATAAAAACCACTTAGGCATCCTTTAAAGAGAATGCACTCTCCATTTTTCTCCCTCCCAAGGCCTGAATAGGGTGTCCTCTAATGAACATGAATTTGTATGAATTGTGAAACATTTCCCGTCAGATTTAATGGAAATAATATAATAATTTCCACAGTCTGTCAAAATCATAACACCTCCATTGACTGTACAAGCAATGTCTGAATACTATTTTTAAGATTCGTCATTGTTAGACATATGTAATTAAGCTGTTAACCGTAAAACATCAAAGCAAATAAATACTCAGGGCCCTATTTTTGGAGACGGTGCACCAGCGCCTTGGCGCAAAAACCGGCATATCCTGATTTTCGTGTCGGTGCAAGATTTGCCGCACGTGTTTCCCAATATGGCAGACCAGTCACCGCCAAGCCGGGTCTTCTGGCGGAGTCATGGTGTGTAGAGGCACAGGCAAACAGATTCTGAGCTCCGCAGACACGTGTGGTACATGTGAGGCCTATTTGATTCAGAAATATGTTAACAGCAGGCATCCATCCCGCAGAATCAGAATCGTCTTTGCTATCCAAGTGTGAAAAAACCAAAGGAGGAATTTGTCTCCGGTAATTTGAGCCACACTAGTATTGCAGTAACAAGAAACTATAAGAAAAAAAAAAATTGTGTATGGTAAGTGTACCATTACCGCTCTACTATGTACATTACGTAAAACCCTTTGAATCATTGTGGAAATTAATTCATTGAACATGTATTTATTTATTTATGATATCATACTGGCCGGCACAACTGTGGTAGGGCGCACACAACCGATAGGCGGTGGGGGGGGGGGTGGTCTCCAAGTATTCACCTCATCGCGCAGATGTGCTTCCGCCATGTCAAGACTCAAGATCGCGACTACTGTGCCGCATTGAAAGGGAACGAAAGGAGCCACTTTGATTGGCCCAGACTGAAGTCAACTGTGATCACTTCCAAACTGGCGCAGCCAACCTCCCTGATAGCACCTGGCCTGTGCTCATTTACAAAATTGCCAACATCGTGTCTAACCCACCTCCACATGGAGGTGAGGTACATCACATGCCGCGCTGGATTTACGAGGGTCACGAAAAGAGAGCCATCAGTCTCAAACGATGACTGACCCAATGAGAAAGGGAGCCAAGTGGTGCATGAATCGAACTTTTAAAATTCTGAATTTACACACACGTCACACAAATGTAAAAAGAAGTTAACCGTTGTCATTAGCAAAATGTAAAATCAATCAACATCCTGAACTAGGATAAAGAAGAAACTAAGATTATGTGAATGCTGGAGTCTCTACCTGTTTTTGTCTTCTCATGTTCTATGATTCTGCTGTCTGATTCTCTTGGATATAAATTATACTCTAAGATATCAGGGTTCTACATCTATCACCTGTATATGATACTGTAATTGTACCGTACGACTGTCGGCGAATGTTGCAAATTCTTTACAGTTTTGCAAATGTATCTTTTTGACTGACTGGAGGCAAGTCACGCAGGAAAAGAAAAAAAAAATGTCAGAAAAGAAAAAGTACAAGATTATGCAGTGCTTTGATGGCCAAAGGCGCTCAGTTCTGTACTTGTTGAGCCTGGTGTTGACAGCAACAATAAGCTAATGGCCACGTCTGAGAACATTCCGGACGGCATAACTCCTTGAATGTACAGCAGACAAGTCAAAGGCTGTATTGTGCTTTTATAGATGCTACATAGTGCAGTATTTACAATATCCATCTCACACACCACACACACACACAAAATGTGCATATCTTTATATCCACAAATGAATTTTACACATTATTAGGGGGGTGTCTGTCAAAAGAAAACAAAAGCAAATGCAGACATCGTATTTTGCTCGAGTTAGAATCCAGTGAGAGAATTGAAATGTAAACAGCTGACTTTAAAGTGAAGTCACTCCTAAACATATAATTGCGGCCGCATACACGCCTTAGATGCATTACATGCATTAGAGGCCAAAATGACCAATGGGTAGTTTCCCGGCGCCTGAAAAGCAATTTAGGGAATTGGGTGCCTCGCTCATGGGCAGCTCAACTGAGAATGCAGTTGGGGGATTTTATTCAGTGCTCCTGGTGAGTCAGACCTTTTATATACTGTACATTTGTCATCATTTAAAATGTTATCACAAAGGGCGTCTCCGAGCTCGTGGCGATAATTAAAGCCAATTATACATTTCCCATATTAAATATGAAAGGAGAGTAAATCTGATTCTCTGCTCCCTGGATGCAGCTGTTGCGTGCTAGTTAGAGATGAAACCCTGTAATAAGATCAACAGGATTGGGTGACGAGACAACGCAAATTATTAATTATCATCCAAATCTTGTTGTCAGGTAATGGCAAAAAAAAAAGAACCTAATTAGGAATCACTAAACAAGTACAAAATGTTTTCCTGACTGTGTCCAAGGTCACAATACCAATTAATGTTTTGTTGCTGATCTCCCTTTAGAGAAGACAAACTACTTAGTTTCACGTTGTCAACTTCGATGTTTTCTCATTAGTTTTGCAAACCACTCGTCCACCATTGCCCCGACGGGATCCCTTTGCATTTCTGTTTGACATTGATTGCATCTCTTTAAATAGTATTCAACAACTAAAGACATGAGCAACAAATCCCATTTGATGAGTTAAAAACACCAGCTCAACAGATCACTTTTCCATATTAAATCTTTCATAAAGTACAGACCTATTATTTTTTAATCCATGATGAATTAAACTGCTCATGATTATTTTGAAATAAAATTTGATTCAGTTCTAGAACACGTTCGGGTGAATGGAATATAGTATTGTTTTTTTTTTTATCTTGCATTTCAAAATATCTCAATATATTCACCCCATCAGTTATTCAAGCAGTGAAATGCACTTTTGTAAAGACAGCTTTCCCCATCTCATGGCATTTACTGGATTCTGCGGGAGTTCTAATTGATTCATATTTTAACTCGAAGTCACAATCTGTCCAATGAAAAGAGTCTTTTGAACGTCCTTTTGACTCACCAAGTGGGAATGCACGTCATAGAGGGTGCAGGAAGTGGGGGGGGGGGGAGCGCAGGCTGTCGCATTGGCAGAACGAGACTTTGCCTGGTTTACAAAATCAGAAGGAAGATTTCGTCTTGCGTGCTTTTGGCAGAGAAGCTTGTGCTTTCCGTGTGACTGGAAGGCATCATGAGACATCAGGGGCTGGACTTTCCCCCGTCCTGCTACCATGTAGGCGTGGCACAATGGTAAATGGCAAATGGGCTGTCAGTTGTATCGCACTTTTCTATCTTTGTTACTCAACGCGCTTCACACTGTTACTTCATTCACCTATGAGTAACGCAGTACCAGGAGCAACTGGGGAGATCAGTATCTTGCTCAAGGACACTAAGACACAATGGCCGGGATGGAACCACCGACCGCCAGGTTGGGAATCAGCCACTCTACCACTGAAACATGCCGCCCCAACTTGAGCCCCGCATCATCCCTGTACCGTTTGATCATCTCTCTCCAACCGTGGATTGGTGGTGTCATCGTGAATTCACAGAGCAGACAGTGCTGAGCGGTATATGTGCAAATACACCAAGAACAACAGCGTGCAAGATGGGGGGGGGGGAGTGAAGTGACTGTGAAGTTAATTAGAACATCCTGTGTCTACTTCTCTCTGCCTTCCTCCCTCCCCTTTATCTCTGAGAAGCTTTGATGTGGCTTAGTGCCTGGAAACCTAATGAAAAATGTATACTAGTTCACTGTCTCCCTCCCCTTTCCTCTCCTCTCCTTCGGCCCGACTCTCCTTGGCTACTGCGGATGTTGCTGCCTCCATTTCACCACGGGCCAATTTACCTAACATTGCTGTGTTCAATCAAGCAATCTTGTTCAACAAGCAGTGTTTTTTTTTTCCCTGATACATTTTTTTTTTCCAACTAAACATTAAAGGCGCGGGTTGTTTTGTTCCTTACCAATAAGCCAGAAGCAAGGTGTTCCTTCTGTTGCGTGATCAGCAAAGTTGACATTTTAAAAATGAGTGTAGTCTCCTCAGGATATGTTTTGACGCTGTCCAACATAGAGGTCACTTGCATGCTCACTCAACTCACAAGTCTTAAATATAAATAGAAACTACAATTCCCTCAAAAATGACTTGGCTGAGAGTTGCTGTGATTGATCATATCTATCGATCAGTCGGTCGGTCGGTCTATCTATCCATCTGTCACAGATCATTGTTTCCGGGTTTTAGGCGACCCACGTTTCAGTGATGTGGTGCCACTTTTCTTGATCACTAGCAGTGCTCCAGAGCTGTCTTGCACTTTTGAAATTGGGTTGAAAATTATACAAATATGTTTTCCTTTGACGACCTTGTGCCTTCTATTTTTCCTCGGAGGCATAAGTCCTCCAATTTTCCTTTTCTAATGTAGGTAGTTTCTTGCACACTACAGTTGATGTGAGTCATTGTCATGAGCTATCGTTCTCCATTTGCAGGCAGGAAAACGTAATGTCGATAAAACCAATTTTTTTCTGCTGACATGTTTCTCTACTTTTGAACCTTGAATGTCCACAACTCACATCCATAATGTCAAGACTGACCACACAAAGGTCATGAGAAGGCAAGTTTTTGAATCTAACAATTTTCTATCAATGAACATGCTTTTCATCTTTTTGAAAGCATCTTTTGCCAGTGATTTTTTTTTTGTTATAGCGAAGTTGTCAGTGGTCCCAAATACAGTGTAGATGTAAAATGACAGCATTTGGTACGACTTCATCTCCTTGTTTAAGACTTTCATGATGGTTCAAAATCTGGCACTAATTTGGATATCCTGGTGCATTTGATGGTTTTTGCATTCACACTTAATCCAAGTCCGTCACTTGACGATACCACCATTAGTCGCCGCAGGGCTTCAGCAGAATTCACAAGTCATCCGCATTGTGAAGATTGTTGGTGATTCTGCCATTTACCTTAAACTCTTAAGGCGGGGGTCGGGAACTTATGGCTCACGAGCCATATATGGCTCTTTTGATCATTGCATCTGGCTCGCAGATAAAACAAAATATTCTCACTTGTTTAATCCATCCATTGATTTTTCACTGCTCATGTCCTATGCAGGAGCAATTTTAATTGGATGATACTGGCCTACGTAGGCCGTTGCTGTGAAAACAGGTAAACGGCCCCTTTTGAATCATCCCGCTCGGTCATTAGCTCAAAGCTAATCCTAAGGATGAATAAGATGGCGAAAAGAAAAAAAGGATGACGAGTATGGTACACTTTAGGACAAATGGACCGAAGGATTCGTCTTTGTGGAGAGAACAAGTTCTGCGGTGTGTTTAATTTGCAATGACAAAATACCATCGATGAAACAGTCGAATGTAAAGCGGCACTTTGACAGCAGAAAGGAAGCGTGCAAGCTACTGAGCAGGGTGCAAGCTAGCCAGCAGCAACTCCGCGTATGGACCCGGCAAGCTGACTATAATTCCAGTAGTTTTGCTGTATCTTTAGCAATCGTGAGGAACGGAAAAGCATCCACATTAATGTTATTATAACAAAATTATTTAAAAGAATACACTCAGAGGCTTATCATCCTGACATTTTGTTGAATTCACTTTTAAAATGCACATCCTTGTCGAACCCACCATCGGCTGATTGCTGATTTTGTACAGGTTCCGTATAATTCTTTGTCATCAATGCCAGCTTTCTTCAACATTCTGAGGAGCTTACTATGATTCATTTGTTAACAAAGGTTAAGTAATGAAATGCTTTCAAAGATCAATAAGTGGTGAATTTAGGATGATGTCGAGACTGTACCGAGGGACTCAAAGTGACTCAAATGGCAAAAGGAGAAACTGAATTGCTATGTTGACATTTATATTTATGAGCTCTTCTTGCCACCCCTCTCCTCCCCACATACTGTATTTTCAGTTATGCAGTTTGTATTGCAAACTAATAAACAATACAAGAACCAACACCCAGAAATTCCCTCTCATTTCTGGCAGAGATAATTCCTTTTTTAGCAATTGCATGAGAGTATCCTGGATGTATGTGCAAAGTGCTTGTTGACATATTGACACCATCAGGAGAGTGGGAAGGTTCACTCCGTGGCTCAGTCATATTTTGACGAGACTGAGTGTAACCAGGAGTCGAGCCGGTAATTTAAGCAATCTGCTAGATGTCCATTTAAATACTTCAGTCTCATTAATTATATCCTCCTCATTGATGACTTAATGCCACGACACTGCAGGCACATGAGCCTCCACCCAGAGGAGGCGACAACAGTCTGAGCCACAAGGCTGAAAAGCATTGCCATTTGTTTTCCTTCAGATGAATGGTATCTCTTTGAAATGGCACAGCAAAGCTACTAAGAGCTAGCGTCATGTGTTGGCAAAGTTGTACGCTCTTAATTAATTTGACCCTCCCATCCTCCATGGCAGCCGACTTTTCTGCCAGTCACCAAATGCCCAGGCACCAAAGGGATTTTGATCTGAAGCCACTCCTCTTTTCTCTATCTCCCACCCTCACACCACTTACTTTGCAGCTACTGACTCCCTGTTGAATCATCACTTTCCCACAGAAATCACTTACCATCGACTCATGCTAGTGTGACTTGTCAGTTGGATTTGGCAAAGCAGCTGCAGTGTCAGTGAATGTCAAATATAAATAAAAGAAAACACGCTTGTGTCATGAGAATGTAAGAGAAGGACACCACAGGCCAGAGGGTGTTGGTGTCACCGCAGATCTGCGTCACGTGGCGATTAACATGCTTCGGTTATCCTGGAAGCCTCCCGAGGTGTGAAGAGCAAGTTTTTCACATCTTCGCCATGCTGCTCAATAGCCATTCTCCCTATTTGCAGTTAAGGCTTTGTCACTGTAACTGTCATCTTTCATTGAAATCAGCATTCCCCATCTGTACCCTCTCCACCACTCACAGGCGTACTTTGAGCTTTTAGACATATTTCTTCAAGCGCACGCCAAGGATGAATCAGTACCTTCCCTGCTACATTCCATCTTCCATCCGCTTGCCTGCTCCAAACTTTGGAGAGCTATATTTGTTAGCAGATTTGTTTGGAGAGTCATTTCCTCTCATCGAGACGTGTCTCTATTTGTTAGCGAGCGCTTCATCTTGCAGCCGAGGAAACATTTCGTTTCCAGACGCCGCTTGCTGCTTCAAACAGCTCGATGAGCTCCCTTAATCCCCATTCCCATATAAAAGTGCCAAAATCTCTTCTTATGACAAAAGTAGGAAGCATAGAATAGTTCCAGAGAATCACTGTAATGTATACTGGCCTAACAAAAGTATGATGGAACATTACTGCGCCAGCACAGACAGCTTGGAAAGTACGTCATCTTCATTTCACTTCATTCACTTGTGCCTGTCATTTATGCCTCAGCGGTGGCTCCTCATTCCTCCTCCCTCCTGAGAGCCTCCAGCATACTTAGCTCCTCTTCAAAGTCATCTGGTCTACCTCATCTCCCCATCCTGCATCTGTCTCATTACTATTTCGGTTTTATGAATTGGACGTCCTTTGTCCGATTTATGCAGCCATCAACTACTTAAGTATAGTGAGGCACACACACATGCACGCACACAAACCCGTGCTCCCTCCTTGTCCTCACTGCACTGGGCCCAAGGTCAAAGGCATTGTTCATTATGGTACAAAAACAGTTTGTAGATTGTGCTGAAATGTGAATGTGCTGTTTCAGGTGGCTGTGCAGCAGACAAATGCTGCTCTTTATTCTCATACTGTCAGAGTGAACGTTGAGGCCATAAACTTTGTTGGGCATATAACCATGGTAAATTCACATTCTCGGTACAGTGCAACCTCAGCACAAATACCCCGGTTTACGAACTAACTTTTCGAAGAAATACTGCCTCAAGGCAGTTTTGACCTGGAGGCTTTGTTGGGCTTCTTTCAAAAATGAACAACTCAGATGATTTGGTTGCACAGGTGCGCTCACCCTCTTACAACTTTGCTTTCAGATTTTCAGATTTAATGAAACACATTCAAACTCATGTTAAGCACGCATCTGCCACAATTTAAAGTGCCCGTAATTTACCCCAAAGTGCCCCAAGTCTCCATTGCTTTAGTAGGCTTTTCCGAACTTTTTTTGTGTTTGTTTTGCTTTCTAGCAGAAGCCTGATGGTTATGTAGAAATACCGACCGCTATTTGGAACTGTTCATAATTCCCTCCACCTTGACTAAGACCCCAGTTCCAGCTAAAGCGAAGTAGCCTAAAAGCAAAAAGCTGCCACCACCACTCTTCCCTCCAGGTACGATGTTCCTTTTCCTATCTGATAACTTTAAGACATCCCGCTAATGCTGTGGAAGTTCTCTGCGGGCCATGATTTGTGCTGTTAGATGTGGCATAAATGCCAGGAAAAGCATATTAAACAGCTCAATGCTCTCTGGGGTTAATCCGACGCACTTTATATAGTGGCAGTTGTGTACAGATTCTCAACAGCAGGAGTTGTGATTGGTTGGCTCTGAACACAGGCCTATCCTCTTTTCTAAAATACAGCATTTTCTTTTTTTCAATTGATTTGTACAGGTTTTAGGTGACAGTAATGGTAGAAAAGATTTAATGTTCAAAAAACCTGGTACTTGAACTGGCTGTGTAGGCTTTTATATCCACTGTATTTTGTAAATGAAGCAGGATGAAATGTCTCGTTCGCGCTGAATGGATGTGTGTTGTCTTCCTTCTACCTTCACCACTTGAGGCTACTCGATAAAGGTAGGCAGTGTCTGTCTCGTCTCTCCGTGTCTAGCTGTTTTTGTCAAGGTCGGGCCATTTCGTGGTTGTCTCATATCCTACCTAAAGCAATGATTGCTTTGTTTCTGCACTGCCAGTTAACCACTTTTGTTTTTAACTCTTACATTATTTACTTTCTTAACCGATTCACCTACCTGACACAGCAGCCACGTTTGCCTGAAACTTAGTGTGTTGTGTAATTCTAGCCATATTTTTCCTCTCTGCATTGAAGTCTTGCCAAGCTTTCTCATGGCCTTTCACGGTATCTGTGACAGGCCGTGATGGGAAAAGACTCTTGAATCCCAGAGGCTCTATGGCACACTGCGGTTAGCCTCGCGATCTGCCGCATTCTGATGGGGTCCTTCACGTTTCTCACAGTCATGTCAAGATCTGAAACATTTTTCATGTTCTCTTCAGGCTTTCTACGGAGGATGTGTTTTCGATTATTTTTGTTGCCATGACAGATTAAAATGAAGCGTCCCTGCCGGGCTCAGGGTTATACCCACTCCCAGACTGGATGTGCACCATACCAGCCTGTAGTAGAATGCAATGTCTCCTATTAGGCCAAGCCCATAAACCGTAAACATGCTGGGATGAGCCATAACTGAAGCTGTTTCGTTGGGTAGCACAGACCCTAACTAGGCTTGAGAGTTATGACAAAATGTGACAAAACAGGAGAAAATCCAGCAGACCTTGACAAAATTTGAAAGGACCATGGGATTATTACGCTTCTTGTCCCACTACTGATTCTGACACCGTATTACATACTGTCACATTTTATTGCATTCACCCCGTTTTAGCATGACAAGTAGGTTTCTCATCTGTATCATGACTTCCAGGGCAAATTTTTAAAAATCTGGCATACAGGTCATCATAGCTTTGCAGGTTTACCATCCAATCCCCTGGCGTTGTGTTACGTCCATCCCATTTTTACATGGTGGCCTGAGGATAATGTAAATGTAGCTTTGGCAGTTTAGCAGACAGTCCCTAAATCTTCCCCGCGTTGGAATGGCTTTCAGGTTCGGCTAGTTGCCTGTCGCCCGTGCGAGCACTCACCTATGCTATGTATATGCACTGTTTGCAAGTAACAGAAACTTTCTTGTTTGCCGCAGCTTGGCCATCGTTTGGTCTACTTGGTCACCTTAACCTCTTGACCTCTTGATGGAGCTACTGTGGCGTGCCTGGTTTACATAAGGCACTTTAAATGTTGGTGGGGCTGCTTGCCTGTCCACTCTGCTTTGCAAAGCCTTCCCAGTAGCGGTGAACGGATCGATCCAAATATAAAAATATACTGATACCAAGTAAGTATCGGATATCGGATCAATAGTAGCGCACAGAGATTGAGACAGAAGTTTCGGTTTGGTTCTTACTTGCATTGCTGCGTGGTTGCTGATGGTGCAGTGGTACACTCGCCTGACTTGTGAGCAGGCAGCGTGGGATCAGTTCCACCTCAGTGATGATGTCGATGTGGGTGTGAATGGTTGTTTGTCTCTATATGTCCCATGCGACTAACTCGCGAACAGTTCAGGGTGTAGTCTGCCTTCCGCCCGAAGTCAGCTGTGACAGGCTCAAGTACCACCCCGCTACCCTGTTCAGGATAAGCGGCGCTAAAAATGGATGGAAGAATCGAAGCACTGCTGCGGTTTCTTTAATCAGGCGACAGACAAACCTGTCACCAAAACCTTTGTTGTGCACAGGGTGGCTTGTTTTTTAATTAAGGCTTAGGAGATTGTTGCATTTTTTTCAACTTAATTATATTTTCGCCATTTGCTATTGATTTTTGTTTTGTTTTGTTTTTCATCAAGAGAAAATAAGTGCACTCGGAGAGAAGTATTTGAAAAATAATTGGTTTCTTCAACGTTATATATTTTTTTGTGGAGTAATAATCAACTTGTTCCTTTAAGTAAAACATCCAGAAAAGATGTGCAATTTTGTTTCATTTTTGTATAGTAGTTTATAAACAATACAGTGACAATGAAAGAGGAAAAAGTAAAATGTTCTATTTAACAATAAGCGTTGTATCTGCCTTAATCATAGAAAGTATCAGTATTGGTATCGCTGACACTGGATCCGTTTCACTTGGTCTCATGTCGATACCAAACGACGCAGTATTGCACAACCCCACACCCAGGCCTTGCTTTATGTTTGGCATACGTGTGGGCTTACTTGTTCATGAATAATTTCCCTTTCATGTTTATTTTCAATTGCATCACCGGTGAGCTGGAGCCTTTCCGAGCTGGCTTGGTGCCAGAGGTGGGGTACATCTGAAAAGAAATGGTGCTTAGCGAAGTCAGTGGTCTTGTCTGTGCATCCAGTACATGTTATGTCACTCTTAAGGCAAACCTGATTTGTTTTATTGCCAGCCGGATCAGACTGAGGTAATTTTCTCACCACAGCACACATACCAGAGTTAATTTGAAATGATACAAGTTCATTTGGTCTGTATGCAAGTTTGACTACAGCGGTCATGCCTGACCTCTTGTGCTATACGGACAAAATCTAAAAGAACCGATGTGGCCCACGGGCATAAGTGAATTCAGCGGCAGGTTATGGCTCCCAAAGAGTGAATTTTTGTTTCCCTTACTGTTCACCTACAATGGTAAGATTATTTTGGTTAGACCAGCTTTGCACAATGATATTAAAATGAGTAGTTTAATTACTGCCACATATCACCAGATAGTCTTTAAAAATAATTTCAGTGTGCTGTGGCCGAGGACCAAGAATGCTTCAAAAGCAGACAACACACAGAACACAGCAAACACTTGAACATTGCTGTTTGCATGCAAATGTTTGCATGTTTAAGATTGTACAGTAAAAATGAATTACTAAATTCTCAGTGCCACCTTAATAATTTCATCACGTTAGGTTCAGTTCTTCAAAAATTGCAATCTCACCGAGTATGGAACTCCTAACGATTGCTCGGGTAACAGACACGCAGGTCACAGATGGTCGCACATAATGTGCTCTTCAATACTCATTCATAAATTGGGCTTCATCTCCATGCTCCACGACCTTTCCTCTTTCAAGCACACGTTTGTGTTGCTAAATCTGTCATTTGTCTTCATTCAGACAAGTGAGAGTCATCAAATTAGATTCAACAACAGATGCTACTCTTGACATGACATGTGTGATAGCTAGTTAAGATAATTAACTACTTCAATGTTAGTGTAATTTACTTTGCTTACTAAAATGAAAACAAGTTTTTCAATTCCAAAAATGGGTGAATGAAAGGGTACGTTCTTCCTGTTTTTCTTGCCTTATTGAATTCTCCCATTACCACTGATGACATCCAGTGATACAGAAAATGGGTTTATTCTTACCAGGTTTGTAAAAAGTGTGTGCATGCGTGTGCGTGTGTGTGTGTGCGTGCGTGCGTGCATGTATGTATGTGTGTATATCTATCCATCTATCTATCTATCTATCTATATATACATACATACAGTCAAACCTCGGTTTTCGTCCATAATCCGTTCCAGAAGGCTGTTCGAAAACCGAAATTGTTCGAAAACCGAAACCACGCTCTTTTTAAAATAAACATTTTTTCTGAACACGTCTGCTCACAATGGAAAGCAACACGAGGAAGCGTCACTTCCTCGTCTACCCAAGGAAGCGTCACTTCCTCGTGTAAGGAAGGCGAGAGGAGTCAAATGGTGCATTCAAGTGCGCTCAGTTTGTTCGAGAACCGAAATTTGTTCGTCATCCGAGGCATAAAAAACTCGAAATTTTTGGTTGAAAACCGAATTGGTCGAGAACCGAGGTTTGGCTGTATACACACACACACACACACACACACACACACACACACACACACACACACACACACCATATTTCCGCAGTACAAGGCCTATTTTAAACCTGTTTTCATATAGCGGGTGCATCACATTATAAGGCACATAGAAGGTGCAAAAGTGGCTACGATGTCATGATTTGGTTTGGGACCAACAGGTGGCACTGTAGGGCTCTCCTTGCTGCTGCACACCTGTTGGTCGTTATGTAATTAGTGCTTTAAAAGGACTCCCAGCCCAAGCACTCATTGTCAGGTCATTATTGCTGTTTGTTGGCTGCTGTCATGTTTGTTTCAGTCATCTTTAGGTCATTATTATGTTTTATCTTCAGTCATGTTTTTTTGTTTGATACTTTGGACTTTGTTTAGGATTTAGTTTTCTGAGTTTTAATACAATCTTTCAATTACACCCTGCTCCTCCCTCTTGCCTGCTTTTTGGGGTCCACCACCACCTCGCAACGTGACATGTGGTTCTGTTATGTAAATGTAATTTTAGGTGTGTCTTATAGAGCGTAAAATACGGTGTGTGTGTGTGTGTGTGTGTGTGTGTGTGTGTGTGTGTGTGTGTGTGTTTGTAAAATATATATGGGAGGAAACTGAAGTACCTGGAGAAAACCCACACTGGCCCTGGGAGAACATGCAAATACCACACATCCCAGATTCGAGCCCACAACCCCAGAACTGTGAGGCAGATGTGCAAACCAATTGTCCAATGTGTCACGCTAGCCCCCAATTTGGGCAAATTTTTTCTTTCAGAAATGTGTTTCAAACGTGGAGCTCTCAGCATGAATACTGACGCACCCAAGAAGTAGGAGCAGTTGTGGTGGTTTCAAAAAGGTCGGCGAACCCCGAAGTAGACCTACATTATGTGCTCCCTACACTGAGTCCGAGTTTGTTTGGAATGTCTGTCTCATTTCGCTGCCTTGCAGACTTCACTAACCTTTTGAAATGGCACAGTCTGTCTATATTGCTGGCAAAAATCATCCAAAAGAAGGGACTGTGCCGCCACGAAGGTTATCTTGGCTCTGAATTGCTTTATTTTAGTCTACCATGCCATCCGAATGCAGGACTAAATTTGCTGGGAATGACTGCACCCTCTGCACACCAAGAATTGACAAGAAGACGATGGCAATCGTCAGCTTCTCCAGTCGCACTCTCCTGATGACGAAATCTGCCTTCCTTTTGTCTTCATGGCGTGCAGCTCTAATTACTTTTAAGATTTGTTCCACTTGGACACAAATAATAGTTAATAGTTCTCTGGGGACTTTGCACACAATCTGTTGCGTTTTTGATGATGTAGCCCAGCTGTGCATGCCACATATCTTCATTTCGACAAGAAATTCATTGAACTGCCTGAAAGCTCCAAATGAATGAAACATCTTATTCACAGGGAAAACGTGGAATAGGTTTAGCCTCAGGCTGCCTGTAATGCAGTCCACTTTAAACATTTTAACAAACCGAATATCGAGTCTTTTACTTTAACTCCATGCGCTATCCAACTTGAATTCTGTATTTTTCAAAGAAATTCAAAACAAATATTAAAACAGCATGTAAATGTGACTGACAGCATTGGAAAGTCAGGTAGGGTAATTCTGTACCTACTCTCAACAAGTAAACCATCACGTTGTGCATGCAAATGAGTGGCTGTCCAGACAAAGGCTTTCTGGCCTCCTCAGACAAAATGTTCTTACAGTTGACTCCCTGCTGACCATGACAGATGGGACAGAGAGGCTCTCCGACACATCAACACGCAACCAAAGGGCGGCTCATTCACCTTACAACCCCACCACAATCCCTCTTTCATCCTCCACAGATAGATTTAATAGAAGCCTTTGGCACGTTAGGATAGTGGTCCCCATTTCAGCACACTATGTCCAGTGTTTGGATGGGAGAAAAAAACAAGAAAGTGTCATTTTGAGCTACGCCTTGGAGAGTAAAAAAAAAAAAAAAAAAAAATGCACGTTTTAAGGTGTTTCATCGTGGACGTTTTTAGAATGCTGGCATTTTCATTCCTGTCTGGATGACACAGAAAGACAGATTTTGGCAAACAAATGACATTTGCACTGTATGTACAAGTACAATACTATACTTATGTAAATGTACACATCTCCAGCGTTGTGTACATTTACGGTGACAAGCTGAGACACATGACAGTGTTTTCATGCATTTTTGCACCTCTTTAAAACAGATATAAAAGGTACCCGTTTTGCCCTTACATTTTGCCCCAAAAAAAGGCTTATTTGTTGTTTGACTCCACCTTTCTTATGATGGCTTTTACAATTTTTGAATGGATAAAAAGTCAACATTTGCCCAATTGGCTTAGTGGCATTCTAAACATTTTGCAGTTCCCCTGCTGCCGTTTTGTCGCCTGCTCCCTTAATCCTCTGATCAGTCAAGACCCCTCTTCAGTGATCAGCCCTTCTCAGCAGGTGTCGCATTTTTTGTGCTCTTCTCCATTAGCACATCCACTTCCTCCTGATGAACACATCATATACTGACGAGCTAAAAAAAAAAAAAGCCCATAAGAAAACACTTCTGGAATTCCGAAAACGGAATTGGTTGCGCAAAAGCAGAGGTTTCCAAACTTTTACTACCAAAGGCCGCATACAAGAAAATGATAAGTTTCTTCACCGATAGCTTATTATGCATGCTAAACCCAGTGTGTCATTAATATCGCTATTGCAATACTGCTTTGAAACAGGAAGTCAAGTCAAATATGTTCTCAAAAAGAAGCTCTCACAATGGCTGCTGTCATCCCTATCCTGAAAAAAACGAATCCTTGACATCACGAGTAACTTCCATCCATTTTCCAAAATCCCCTTTCTATCCAAAATATTGAATCGTGCTTTCGCCACTCAGCATTCTCCTCCTCTTTGATCTCACTGATTTTGACGCTATCACCAATACCATTCTTCTCTCCCGCCTGGAATTCTCCATCAATTTATCAGAACCACGTTCTCCTAGTTAAAGTCTCATCTCGTAAACAGACAAAAATTTATCTGCATCAATAACTGCACCTTGGTCACTGCTTCTCTGTCACAAGGTGTCCCCCACGGTTCGGTGCTTGGTCCATAACTCTTTATCCACAAGATACTATTATCCACTATTATTGCTGTTGTTTTTGCTGTTATTTCTTGTGCTAGAGAAATTTCTGAAAATTATTTTGGAGGATGATGATATCAGTGTCCTATGATGTTATCTTGAACATTAATCACAATTTTTCTTAACAATTTGACCACTTTAATATTCACATCTTTGAGATGAAAAGTGTGAGTCTTGTCGCTCCTCCTTTCTTCTCCACTGCATTCTCCTTAGGTGACAGGACACTTACATGAACAGAGGAGCTATATAAATAGTGTCTGGCTCACGCTGCTGTGACTGTCGGTTACATGCATGCATCACCATAAAGACAAGTTGAAACCTCTTGTAGTTTTGACACATATTTTCTCTCCTCTCGCCTTTTCCTCTTTTCCGCATCACTTGAATCTGCTTCAATTCGCAACCATGCCAATAATTTCATTTTTGCTGACACAAAGTCTGCACATGTAGAATAAGATGGAGCCTATGAAAATAGAAGCGAGAGCATTGAAACGATCTCACATAGATAAAGAATTCCATTATGTTTTACTATCAAAGAATACTTTATTAAATCGAGAATTTTGGAGACCCCTGGAATCTCAGGGCACCAAGCAATTGTCTGTGTTTGCCTATAGATCAGTCCGCCTGACACAATGGGCGGATCCTGTCTCAGTTAATTACAACGTTCCAGGCTCCTCGTCCCTCCATCTTCGGCCATGACCTGAGGTTGTTCTCATGCATCTCAGTTCTCCACCAATAAGATACAATCAAGGACACATCGAGAGAATGCAAAATCTTGGGAGTTTCCACACTGTCTTTGCATTCCACGTAATACATATGAAGCGACATCCAGTAATTATTCATGATATTTACAAGTCACTACAAATGTGGGTGTGGGTGTAGCTGCGGGTGAGAAGCTGTGGAAGGCCACTCACAATCGGATCCTAACCCTCAGGGTTGTGAAGACTAACAGTGTGGATCATATTTGACTTTGATTTAATTTCACTTGAAACACAAAAGAATGAGATGGACATGTGTTGCTATGATAATTCATCCATGGAGATGACAGATTTTTGAGTCGGGTTAATAACGTGACATTATTTTCAATTGACATCTCCATACTATGACAATATTGAAGAGCAAATGTGTCATTCCTCCCCAAATGTGTCTTTCCTCGCTTCTTAGTTGTTCTCCTCAACTCCTCGATGGTACACTTGGTGGGAGGAGCTAAAATGTAAACTGTGGAGTGATGATCAAGGGGCGAGAAAGTTGTCTCAGGTCTCATGATATGAATTTACCAGACTTTGCCATTTTCTCTTGTCTTCATAGCTGTCCTTGACAAATCCCAAATTGGAGTGCAAGCACGTGCCTTTTGACCGTGCCTACTTTTTTACCACACTGCTTCATGCATGCAGCTTCAGCCCAGGTGGATTCACAACACACACCCTAGTCAAACAAGCCCTCTGAGATATACATATATAAATTGAAAAATGCCCACGCATAACATAATCATATAATGTATATCAGTTGTGTTTTGTTTTTTGAAAAATTCTTATCATTTTTTTGGGGGCGGGGCATAGGTGTTGGTCTAATCACCGAGGTGCCATTGGCGCGCACATTGAGCTTGCACCCTCCTGATAGACACGTGTTTAATTACTTCTTTTAAAGCTATTTCCGCTCCCGTAGAATTTGCAGACCCTGCATTGAACTTGAAGATGTACTGTTGATGTGGATGTCCGCTAATGAAATGTTGACAGCATTTTCTCATTGACACACGGATGTTTCATTCTCATGAGATTAGAACATAATTACCACTCATTACGCTTAAAAAAAAATAATGAAAGGACACGGCAGAGCTTGATAATCCTATCAGTTACATGAGGAAATTTTCAAATGTCAACACTCTTCTGGCACATTTAATCCAGACATGTAAACCCAAAACTCTCATTGAGTCCCGCGAAGGAGATAATCACTAATTACTATGTCCATTATTAACCTAATTAGCTGTACCTGTACCACCGTGCTTCCACTTGGTAATACAGATGCCATCAGACACCCACAGCAGCTATTCCGAATCAGACAACCAGCCTGTGGGGTATTATGTTGTCGGGATTACAAAGTTCATCCTCATAATCTGGTATTAACCCCCCCAGAACAATGCTAAGAATCTCATCTGTTTCATTAAAAGTGTGTTATATATGCAGCTATATTCTTCTTAAAACTGCATACATTTAAGAAGATACTAAGTGCAAGGTGATGTAATTTACATTTTGTAACTAGACTCCCCCGCTACCCCCACCCCCGCTCTGTTGCAGTTTATCGGTTGCAATCTTGCCATAACTCTTTATGTACATTAACCTTACAAAGGTTTGGCCATATGAACACTTTCACGTTAGTAAAATCAACACTTGGGCAAGTCCAAATTTTGGGGTCGTTAGCATTCAGGGTAATATCACGTTATGCCACCACATAGTGGGCAATATTGAGATCTACTGGAAGAGATGCAGCATAGTTAGAACAAGACAAAAGTGTTATCATTGCGATAAAATCATTGCTGATTTGCTTTTGTCTCACCTGTGGCATTTTGCATGGTATGTTAGCCCTAAACTAGCAGACTTTAATTATATTGTCTGGGTGAACATGTTGGTGTTTAAATATACAATATTTCACCTTCTTCTGTATTATTTGTCACGTTTACAGTAAACTTCAACTGGGAGTGACAAAGTTACAGCTTGAAGCAAGCACGGTTTATATTTTATTTGGACAACGTTGCAAGTGACAGCTGAGAGTCTCCCATTTCTTGACAGGGAGAGAGTGAGAACAGGCACAAAGGAACGTTTTAAAGGTGTTTTAACAAGTTTAAATCGGTTTTCAAGTGTGTGGAGGGTAAACTATGTCTCTCTGCATTGCAGATTTTCTCCTATCTTGAATGTGTCTGGAATTTATCCATGATATAGACCAATAAAGTCTTTGCTGTCAAGGGGCCCTCGTGGGGGAAAAAGACTTTTTTATTGTTGGTCTACAAATAGTTGCTTCATTATCTGCCAATTTAGGAAAATGTGTCTGTGAAGAGCCGTATTGTACATAACAGTTGTCTGAATTTAGATTGTGTATATTTGACCAGGTTTCACTACCCGGGCCTTTGTCCAGGAGTGGTTTTGCACAATGTTAACGGAGCTACATTGTTTTCCAGTTTTTTTTCAATGCACATATGAGCGTTTGCATGAGCTTCTGATACATACCACTTACTTCAACATGCTTAAATATGAAATATGGGGGATAAACTATGAATAAATTCTTGGTCCTTGGGGTATTCGGACAAAGGCGCGTTAATATTGGGTGTAAATTGTTTTAAATAGGATAAGAGCCACCAAACCTTGTTTACCTTTAAAATTCTTCCACTACAAAAGCTCAGTGTTTCTATAAGCAGCACTGAAATAAATAATTCAAAGGAATACATTTAATGCTCATAATAAAAGTCATTTGGGGAGTCTGTGAATGCAGCGCAGTGTCTAGGAAGAATGAAATGTAGCTTTGAATGCATCAGCCTCCCTCTGAGGGGCAGACTTGGAATCAAAATATCCGCCACAAATCAGAGCCTTGATCAGTGGGAGTGAAAGGCACAACTGACCTCAGCTCAGTCAGGCTGTCTAGGCCACTTAGAACCACTCCCTGTGTGATTCATCACCGTGACAGCCAGTGATTGGGAAGTGGACTTCACAAAGCAGTCCGACAGTCCCTAATGGGGCCAAGGACCGTCTCTCTGTGTGACTCCTGAGACAGAGTTGTTTATATTCGATATATTTCACATTTATTCACATACACATTTTTCACACCATCACCCCGTGACTTAAGAGTAGCTATCATCTATTTATTTATGTACGGCTGCCATGGGAGGACAGAACCATACAGATGCTTCATTAGTTCAAAAGATATTAATGAGCCATGTCACACAACTCATGATCCACAACATCACACAGCTCAATGCAATGATTAATGGGCCCTTGAAAGCAAAATAGTACATATTACATGCCCTGGGAACAAGTAGATTGTTAAAAATATATCTTCGATAGGATTTACTGTTCTTGTATTGTTGACACAATGACCACACATTGTGAACTGCAGTGATTTCCAACCATTGTGGCGCGACACATTTGAACGCCGTGAGAAATGCTCAGGTAGGCCACAATCGTTGTGCTTATTTTCTATTTTCGGATGCAAATTTGGAACTGAGAATTGGAATCGAAGCAGATTTACATGGGACAGGAGAAGTGGACCAATCTCTTTTTTCATCAATGGACGCTAGTTTTTTGTTTAATTTCAAATTTAGCTTGAAGCAGACGTGTGGGACGTCATGTACGTTACTTATGAAATACTGTACGGCTTAGCACCTTCCTATCTCGTTGACTTAGTGACACCATAAGTTCTGCCCCGAACTCTTCATTCACAACACGCTGGTCTTTGAGTGATTCAGAGAGCCAAAAATAAGTTGGTGGGTTCCAGTGCTCTGCAATGCCCTCCCCACGCAAATTAGAGCAGCTACTTCAGTTGAAATGCTTAAAACCCAACTTAAGACTCATCTGTATACTCTTGCATATTGTTGAAGTATATGTTTCCTGTTTGCACTGCTGTTTCCTATGTCTGTCCATCCCCCACCTCCCTGATATGGAGAGGGGCGAGGTGATCATGACACAATTGGATATTGCTGTACAGATTCTGCTCAGATCGTTATGCACATGATTTGCACCAGTTGAGCTGGACAAGAGCTGGGTTCACCACTTGGAGATGCTGCAATGAAGATTGACCAACTGGGCCAGGTTCAGAGGGGGACCCACCTATCCGAAGACATCTCCCTGGAGCATGTTCATCAAGTTAAATGGACTTTCATATCATTCTAACATTGTATACCAATATTGTGTCAAATGTTGGAAGGGGATTCTCTCATCTGCGGCCCCTTCTCAGGGTTTCTCATTTTTTCCCAGATGGGCTTTTTTTTTTTTTTTTTTTTAGTTTTTTTCTTGCCCTCCTTGGGGTTACGGTCAGGGATGTCCTGTCAACTGCGGACATGCGAAGCCCTTTGAGATTGTTTGTGATTAAGGGATATATAAAGAAACGTGACTTGACTTGAATTTTTAGCATGACATCTCCACCGCTGAGAAAACACTTTGATTCTCTCATTTTTCGTCTGTTTCAAACAACAAGGCAGATGCAGGAATAGTGATTACGATTGCATGACCGTCCATGTCTGATGTGTTCCGTTATATTATTTTGTTATTTAATGTGAATTGTTCTTTAAAGCACTTTGTTACAGCTGCAGCTGTTGTGAACGCTAAATGAAGATGTATTGGAGTGTATTGTATTAAGAATGTATACAGCGGAGATTGGGGTGATGCTGACTTCAACACAGGATGTTGTGAGTCGGTGGGGAGAATACTTCAAAGACCAAGTCAATTCCACTGACACTCTTTAAGGAAGCAGAGTGTGGAGACTCTGACATGGGCTCTCGTATCTCTTGGGTTGAAGCCACAGAGGAGCTTTCAAACCACCTCAGTAGCAAGGCCCTGAGGGTGTAAGAAATCTGCCTGGTGTTCCTAAAGGCTCTGGATCTTGTGGGGCTGTCTTGGTTGACATGCCGCTTGCGTGGACATGTGGGACAAGTGCCTCTGGATTGGCAGACCGGAGTGGTAGACCCCTTTTCAAGAAGGGGGACCGGAGGGTGTGTTCCAACTGTGACTCCTCCGTCAGCCTGGTAAGGTCTATTCACAGGTACTGGAGAGGAGGCTTCCAGATCTCTGATTCAGAAGGAGCAGTGTGGGTTGCATCCAGTGGACTAGACTACCAATGACTGTGTATGGTACACAACACAGGCTACGATGCATTAAGAGAACTCAAAGTCAGCTACAAGACACTGCGTTTGATTGTGACACATCTGTCGGGTCAAAATCGGGCTACATTTGTGTAGTCTGATGTCAGCAGTAGAGATAGGATGAGGAGCTCGGTCATCTGGAAGGGACTCAGAGACACTGCTCCTCTACATCGAGAGGAGTCACTCAGGCATTTGTTTGGGAGACCTCCTGGATGCCTCCCTGATGAGGTGCTCCAGGGAAGTCTCACCGGGAGGATGACCCAGAATAAGCTTGAGAGAATATTTCTCCAGGCTGGTGTGGGAATGCCTTGGATTACCCCAGAAGTGCTGGACGAGGTGGCTGTGGAGAGGGCAGTCCGAGCTTCCCTGCTAAAGCTGCTGCGCCCACCACCCAACCCAGAAAAAGTGAAAGAAAATGGATGGATGGATGGTTCACACCTTAACATGTATCCACCATCCGTCATCAAACTGCAATACATTCCATGTGTTGTTTGTTTAGTTTTACTATACAGTGATTGACATACCCTACACTTTTGTGACAATTGACAGTGATATCAAAAAATTGAATCATTCTTCTCCGTCGTTCATGATTCCCAAGGCACGACTCACGCCAAGACTTTTGTTTTATTTCAATTTTATATAGTCATTTTATATGTTGCTTTTTTTAACGTGCACGTGAGGGTTAGCGATGTTGTTACTTAAATTATTGCCTGCAATAAAGGTTTTGGCTTTGAGTGTGGGACAGTTGTTTGCATCCAATTCCAATCATAACCCCAATCAAAACACCAACCCAGTATGAATAACTACAAACCACTTGGATTTTATGTCACCTTACAAAACATGACTGTGGGCTGTTGATGTGGGACCAATATGTATTGCATGTGTGTGTCAAACTGTTTGCATTTGAGATCTTGGCTGCACTACAAAATGAAAGATTTGTGCGGTAGTTGCTCACTGAAAAGACACAATTCATACCCTGCAATTCTTCTGAAAACTCCTTAAGTCAGGGTTGAGCAATTTTGGTCCTCAAGGGTGTTTTATATGTCTCCCTGCTCCAACACATCTGATTCAAATGATCGGCTCATCAGCAAGGTCTGCAGAAGCTGGATAAGGATTTTGATCATTTGAATCAAGTGTGTTGGAGCAGGGGGGTGTACGGTAGAAAACATCCAGGATACTGAAGTCGCCCACCCCTGCCTTAATCCAAGCTGTCAGTCATTACAATGACCCATTTCCTCTTGATGGGTTGAAAGGACTGAAGTGGTTATGATTCCATCTGCTAAAGGCGGGGCAAGGTCAACCTCAAACACTGGCTCTGCAGTTGAGGGTCACACCACGATTCAACTTTTGCAATGCAAGGGACTAAAAATAGGCAGTTGACACGTTAGATGACCTAACTAGCAGTCATTATGGGGCTCTTTTCTTCTCTCATTCTCTTCATATCTGCATTTTATGATGATATCTCTTGCCATGTCTCCTTCCAATCTCTTAGGAGAGTGTAATTGCTCCTATTTGACATCCATGATTGGTTAGGATAGGTTCATCTTGTCTCATCAACGCCATCGGCTGGTTATGAGACCCAATAGAGGTTGTCCTGTAAATTTACATGAAAGCCATGCAGTATCTATATTTATCTATATCTATATATACAAAATACACACACACACACACACACACATACATACAGTACTGTATATAATGTTGCTGATGTGGCAGTTGGGGCCACCAGGAAGTTACATATGACACAGCAGCAGTCTAATATGCTCTCTGGCATCTTGTATGACAGTAGGAATCCGTGTGCTTTTTCTGGAATTATATATTTCAGCAACTGTTTGATTAATTGAAAAAGACTAAATTATCCATATCCATCTACATTCTGAATACTGACAAATCATTCAGTCAGCCTTGCAAACACTTTTTACTGCTGAGGTTTTTGTGTAGCAGTCCAGTTCTGCACTGCTCTGTAATTGGACCTTGTTAGGCGGACCAAATGAAGTGGTTGCCTTGTGTTTGCAGCATGTAAGATCATAAATAAAACTGTGTCGCAGTAATGTTGAGTTACTTGTATCAAGTACAATACGCCATTTTATAGGGCACTTATATCACAACTGCATTTGTAACAAAGTGCTTTAACTTTGCTACCATAAAATAATAATGTTACTATACAGACAGTATTATTAATAACAGTAAAACAATAAATAAATAAGTAAATTACTGAATACAGTACATACATTCATCCATAATTATTTTCTCATTAAATATACAAGAACATTGGTTTACATTCAATTGTGAATGTAAACCAACAACTCAAGTTTTCAAACAGCTGTTAGTTTGTCGAGGAAATCAAATGAATCTTACGCATATGTGTCCTTCAACCAATATGTATACAAATCATTCATTCATTCATTTTCCGAACCGCTTTATCCTCACTAGGGTCGCGGTGGGTGCTGGAGCCTATCCCAGCTGTCTATGGGCAGTAGGCCCGAAGACACCCTGAACTGGTCGCCAGCCAATGGCAGGGCACACTGAGACGAACAACCATTCGTGCTCACACTCACACCTAGGGACAATTTGGAGTGTTCAATCAGCCTGCCATGCATGTTTGTGGAATGTGGGAGGAAACCGGAGGACCCGGAGAAAACCAACGCAAGCACGGGGAGAACATGCAAAATCCACACAGGAAGGCCGGCGCTGGAATTGAACCCGGTACCTCTGCACTGTGAAGTCGACGTGCTCACCACTCCACTACCGGGCTGCCCTGTATTCAAATCAGTTATTCATGCCGTCAGGCAATCGTGGCTAATTCAGACTAATCTGTGAAACGAAAAAGAAACAAGCATATGTGCAGTTTTCTGGCAGTGGGACTCATTAGAACATCTTCAGTTTCGTGGTTGTACTTTTCACTCAGCTTAACTGACACAGTGTTTTTGGCAGCAGTAAAACACCTTGGATCCGGTGAAAGATTGTCAAGTCACTTTGAAAACCATACACTTCATTATTTTGGGAAGTGGATGTAACTTGTAACTGTTAAATGACTGCCCACACTATGATTGGAAAGACACCAAAGTATATTTCATGCATGGGTTAAAATTCTGACTTAATCTCATTTTCTGTAACACCCACAGACTCTGAGCCTTTTTCGCCATTGCTTCTGTCCTGATTGTCTGAAAATGCAGTAGACAGTGAAAAATTAATCTTGCATGTTTGGACGTCTTCCAAAAGAGATAGTGGACCTGCCCGAAGACAATCCATGATACAATCAATGAGTTAAGTTATCCAAGAAGCGAGCGTGGAATTTTTGCGTACCTGCACAACCGCAACATCAGCACACATAAAAGAGCTGCACATTAATTCCACAGCATATAGCAGAGTAATGCAAAGGAGGTACACAGGTGAATGGCAAGCAGCAACGCAAACTTGCATTTTACGACAGAGAGGAAGTCACGCAGTAATAGAAAATCCATTTGTAGAATGCAGAGAAGAAACAATTCATACTCTTGTTATTCTGAGTCCAAAACAATGTTTACATCTTAATATTCTTCTGCTCACTTCTTTTTTAAAGTGTTAAAACAATCCAATTTCAGAATGGATTCCGACCAAACAAGAGCTCTTCAGGACGGCTCAGCTATCGCTCCCCTGCCCCCTGTCAGAGTATTACCAGTTTTGAATTAATGTCAGCAAGAGGAACAGGCACAAAAAGAATCTTGTAGCAATGATGTCATGAACTTAGCTATTACAGTCAATTCAGTTTGCTGCTGTTCAGCTTGGTGATAGCGCTGCTCTGCTTTTACATGCAATTCCGACAGGAACTGCAATTTCTTCTCTTCAATGCTTTTCAGGAGTATGTGTGTCATGTCCTCCTGCAGTAACATTTGTGACCATGAAAGCCAATGTTAAGTTTAGGAAGGGGAAGTTTAACAGCCAACAATCACTCCTCCCATCCGGTTGTATTAACAGAAATGGTTCCTCTCCTGCAAGTATTTTCGATGTCACACTCGACACTGATGTTGACAACGTCATTTGACACTGGGAGCATATTAAGACAATCAGGCTGTTTTTGTCCCGATTTTGCCAACCAAGGATGTTAAATGCTTATCGTATAAGATTATCCTACAAGAGTACCCTTTGGTCTGAGGTGTGTTAAGAGGGAATTTATCCTGATATTAAGGTCTGAAACTGGTCGGGCCGACACTCTTCAATATTTAACAAGTTCAGTATTTACAAACCCACAAAAATTCATTTGTGTGGGGAAACCTGACGACTTTCGAGTAATTAGTCTCAGTGAACTATGACATGAATGGAATGTGGTCAATCAAAGCCCATTGACTGATTTATATAGAAGCGATATTATGGCTATTTACCCCTGAGGCATATCAGGAAGTATCTGTTCTTTTGGGTTTTTGTGAGATCACGCGAGATCTCTGCCTTGGAGGACCTCATTTCGAGACTGGTGGCAGAACAGACTCTTAATGTGTGTGGTGCTCTGTGTTGAGGTTATCAGAGCACCACACACCCAATACAATCAAATTTGTTAAATGTCCGATTGTTATCTTCATGTGTCAGGCCTGTCCCAAATAATACATCTCATGAGAAAAATCCTGATGTGGTTACCAGGCCTAATATTGCTAATTGCCCTAGTTTGCATTGCTCATGTGGCTGTTCTGCAGAATCTCCATGTAAGGATGACTAGAGATTTCTCTTAGATGGGAAAAACTGTTCTTTATAATAATGTGTGGAAAAAGAGAGCTCAATTTGTTGGTCCTTTTGGGCTGTGCAAATAGATGTCGCAAAAGCAAGTTACTTGCATGATTTGTATGACGGTAACGGATCAGTCACAAAATAAAGAAAATTGTCTTTTTTGTGATGTTATCTTATTAAAGGCAACCTTAAAAATTCAACTTCTCTTTTAAATGTATTTAAATCATCGATGGAGGCAAGGGCGCCAAATAAAATATCCCCAAGGGCTTCGCATGGCTGCCTCATCTACTCTGAGAGAAGAGATTTGAGTCCATTCCGAGGATTTACACCTGCTCTAGTGGGGAAGGCAATTGTACTGCAAAATGTTTAAATATAACTCAATTAGAGGAGCAAAAAAATGTGACTCTATAAAAATTAATCTATCAGTTTTATTGTGGAGGCTGTCTGTGAACCAGCTTAACTATGTGGGCAGGATGGAGCAATACCAAGGAAGACTGGTTTTTTTGTTTTTGTTTTTTTTTATGGTGCATCAAAACGGACCAATTGATTTTTAAATAACCATTTATAATTGCAACAAATATTGAAGACTGCCACCAACAACAAATGTGTTCAACTTTGGGTGCTTCTGTACTCCACACAAAAAAAACAAAAAAAAAAACAACAAGGCCTTCTGTATCATATGGCTGGATACCATACTGCTACACAATGTGAGAGAACTCTTGAAAAGTAGCAGTTGAGTGAATAGATACACCTGTTACGGCATTTGGAAAAAAACCCGTTCGCAAAATAAGTCGCCGCACACACGTTCTCAGACACAACGCATTCTATTACAGCACCTGTGACAGCCTAATGCCTGCATCAGTGAAGGTAGGTGCACAAGCACCACAGTTTGTAGCAATAAACTGGTGTTTAACAACTGTGAAAGTTCCTCATTTGTAGCAAGTCATTGGAGTGGAATCATGGCCATAACAATATACTATATATATATATATATATATATATATATATATATATATATATGTTGGCCACAGGCACACAACAGGGTGAGCTTTGTTTTTGTCGTAGTATTGCGCGAAAAAGATTTGCATCCATTGAAAATACTGGAGAGCAGCTACATCTCATTGAAATGCCAACGGTGAGTGTACATTGTTAGCGCATGGTGAGGGGTGTAGAACAATGTCACTATCCGATATGCTCTCCTCTTTTACCTTCCTCATGTTCATTCATCAGAATGATGTCTTGCTATATCTGTACCATGCTCCATGTCTCTCTCTCTCCTTTTTGCTCCTCTCCTTCACCTCATCCCTTCCTACCACCTCCTCCTCCTTCTCGTCCTCCTCATGGGTGCTGTTCTAATTCAGTGCTCATCCTCCAGCCCAGTTTTCTATGTTCTCTAATCCTCTTTTCACTTTTGAAACTTGTAGGGACATGTGGCACTGATAACAGTAGTTCATTCTTTTTCATATACAGTATTGTGCTCCCTATCTCTTCTTGTGTCAACATCTTGCCCTCCTAATATTTTTTGCTCAATCTTGTCCCACTCCGTGTCCCTTTTTTTGCTTGATCACGACACTTCCCTTGCCAATTTTATTATTTACCTTGTTGTTCATCCACATTTTCCACAGTTTCTTCTGCTCTCTCTTCCAAAGTCAAGTATTGCCTGAGGGCTATTTGACAAGGAGCACCTCAGAGACAAACAAGCACCCTTTCAATACAGGAATGAAAGGACAAAAACATTTTTGACTTTCAACAAATAAACTGTTCATTACAATTGTCCAATATGAGTGACCAGAGGCGAATGATTGGTGGAGAACAGTTAAAGCTGCGTATATGCAAAAGGATTTTTAAAATGTTAAAATATTTTGTGACAGACACCACACATCAAGATGGAACATCAGGCATTTACCGTACTTTCCGCATTATCAGGCGCACCTAAAAGCATTCAATTTTCTCAAAAGTCGACAGTGCGCCCTAAAATCCGATACGCTTTATCTGGAGAGTTAAAGTCTCTTTATATTCCTCATTGAGTTATTTCCTATGCCATCTAGTGGTGATTATTAGCCGGAACCAATTGTAGCCTAAAAGGGTTCTGCCTGACACTACTACATGACTTTGTGAGCTCTGTCCAGCCATTATGAAACAAAGATGATACCAAAAGCATAGTTAACTACTGACTAAATGCAGGAAGAAGGAGACAAGGATTCTAAGGATATTTATCCCCTTGTGGATGTGAGCCCATGAGCTTTGCATGCCTTTTTGTTGAATCTATTATCTTTATAACTTTTGTCTTTCATGCATTTTTTTGTAATGCCATTTGGATTTATATGTCTCAAGTCTGTGTTTGCGATAGTTCTCATTGTTACAGCTGCAGCAGTTGTGAAGGCTCTCTATAAATAAAGCTGTCTTGTATTGTATTGTATTCTATTTAGTGTAGCACCATCTAGTGGCTGCATACGCAGATGCAGCCACCATTGTTGCTTCTTTGCACTTTATAATGCAGTGTGTCCTATATATGAAAACAATTTTAAAACAGGCCATTCATTGGAGTTGCACCTTATCGTACAGAAAATACGGTAACAGTTTCGAAGCACCACACACATTAAGATTCTCTGATGTCCTCTGAGAAACTCCCAGATATACCATGATGGTTAACAAGTGTTTCATAAAAAGATCGTATAGGCAGGAGCATTCTAAAATGGTGATGTCTGTAAGAAAAAAAATCGCTGTGTAAAATACTTCATCTGTAGAACTCATTTTAATACAGAAAAAAAAACAACCTCCATTAGGACATATTTGATTTCATTTACCGTCACCTCCTTGTTGGTCACTCGACTTTGGATTGACTACACTTTTCACATCATGACAACAATTACTGTCGGCTTTTCCTACACACATGAAGATACTGGTCGAAACTATTGAACACGGTGAATATTTAAGATCGCCCATTTTGGACGCTATTATCAGGACAAACACTCTCTTCACAGACCTCAGACAAAAGGAACATCATACGTGACAATTTTATGAGACATACGTTTCACGTCCTTTTTTTGGGGAGGCAAAAAAGTTCAATTGTCTTTTCATGTGTTCATGTATGTAAATATTTTCAGAATGTACTCTACTTGTAAATACAGTATTTAAACCAAAACATTGGACGAATTTGAAATCATTATCATTATTTATTGTGGAATAAGCCAAAAATATACTGATCCAGCCCATTTGAGGTCAAATTGGGGTGAATGTGGCCCCCGAACTAAAATGAGTTTGTCACCCCTGCTTTACACCACAAGTGACGTTTTCAGAATTTGTTAGTATCAATAATTATGCAAGTTATTTATCATGCAATCTAATCTAACCTTGAAATATAATTGTTTCAACTCGTGACATCTGCTGGGACAGTGTATTCGTTTTGCCCACAATGACAGACATCTGATTGTAATATATCACTCACGCATAGAACCGCAGATGGAAAAACATCAATTACATGTGGAGGGACCTTGAAAGGGCGTGTTCATCTAATTAGGAATCACACCAAACAAAGAGAAAGTCAGTACAATACAATGAAAAGAAAAACACCCAAAATAACGCAAACTCCGGAACGCAACCACCAAAGAAGGTGCAGAATGATTTAGGTGTCAAGCTGAAGTCTCTCTTTTTATGTCCCTTAATTCTGCAGACAGATGCAACCTGAGACAGGAATACGGCCACTAGTTAAGGGGCATTTGAAAAGAGTGTCCCATAACATTGGTCAACATCAAATTTGAAGCAGAGATGGCTTTGAACGTCTTTAAATGAATTTTTGATTCTGAAACTTTTTTTCAAGCACATCAGATTCTGGAGATATTTATATTTTTTTTCTTTTACGTTTGACCTATAAAACTTTGTGGAGTACACATTTTGTCATTTATAGCTAAAACGCTTCAGAAAAAAAATTCCACCTGTTGCTGAATCTAACCCTCAATGCATAAATCCATCCATCCATTTTCTGATCTGCTTATCTCAGCTGTCTTCGTGCAGTAGGCAGGGTACACCCTGAACTGGTTGCCAGCCAATCGCAGGACACACAAAGACGAATGACCATTGGCGCTCACACTCATACCGAGGAACAATTTAGAGTGTTCCATTAACCTGCCAAGCATGTTTTTGGAATGTGGGAGGGTACCGAAGTACCCGGAGAAAACCCATGCAGGCATGGGGAGAACATGCTAAACTTCACACAAGAAGGCCAGAAGGCCGGAATGGAACCCTGCACTTCAGCACTGGGAGGGCAACGCGCTAACCAGTCGACCACTGGGATGCCCTCAAATCATAAATACTATTAAATATATGACACAATGTCTGTTATTATTATTACAGTATTATTATTATGAAAACCTGATGTGTTAGAGAAAATATGACGGCGGATTCGGAATCGGCGCAAAAAAAATTTACATTTTACTTGCATTTCTGATTAAAAAATGAAAAACAGCCTAATCAAATTTTCCTCGGCCTGTTGCCCTTGTTTGTCCGACGAAAGACTCATGCATTGCTTCTGACACAAGTTATAGCCCATTGACTATTGCACTAAATATTTATATGCAGCTCAACAGGTAGAACATCATTAGCAGTTTGGGAGCTGAGAGTTGCAACTCTGAGCAGAGGCAGAAATGAGAAAATAATGCTCTTCGAGCCGGTCCTCGCAGCTGGCTAACTAGTATCCGCAGCAGTGTCATTTGAATGTTCTCACCAGTCTTTCATGTCTCGGGTTACGCTTAAGCAATCACGGCTTGTGGCGCACGGTGTTACAAAGTGTCCCCTGCCTCACCCCCACTAAGATGAGACTCTCAGGCAGCCCAATAAGATGCAGCCAAAAGGCTCTGGAAACTGGCAGGTCTTTTGTGTGCATATTTTAAGCGAGAAATTGAGTCAGAGGAAGAAGATAAAATGAATAGAAAGAGCCCAAGAAAAATATAAATACCCCTGTAAAAGAGTAAGGGATGGAAAATAATGGGAAAACGAGAAGGGATTGTTTAGGAAAGCCATGATAATAAGAGGGTCTCTCGTTCTGGGTTCCCTTCTGACATCGCCACATTAATAGCTGATTAGCCAGTCAGCCAAATACAGGGCTGCTGGAGGACAACAATCACACAAGTAGGTGTGAAATAAATACCTGCTAACTTAGAAAATACATGCACGCTTAGAATCCTGGGGAGGACCAGTGGAATGTGTATGATCTGAATAGCTCATGAATAGCTCATATATGTTATTCTGTCTTTAAGTATGTAAAATAATGTTCGACATTTTGGTTTTCCTGATGGATAATAACATGTCTTGAGCATTTTGACCGTTCCAGACTAGGCCAAAATTATTTTGACAGAGCTTGTAGAAGCCACGATGACTCAAGGATGAACTAAATTGAGTCAATTTTTGTTGAATAACACCCTTCAGAAATCAAACTTGTCTTTTGCACCGGCTATTTAAAATGCGTTCCTTTTAGAAAATTGTTGCGAGCGGCAGTTTCTGAAAATAGCAGTGTCTACTCTACAGGGTGCAATTTAAATGTGCAGCAGACAGAAGCCACAAAAGTGCAATCATCTTAACAGGGTTCAATGGTGCTTTAAATGAGACCGTGTTATGCACCTTTTCCAATTTCAAACATTTCTCACTTGTTTGATTAAAACGTTTCTGACATATTTTGGTTTGTCTAAATCAGCGCTTCTTATTTTCTGTTACGCCTCATCCTAGGAAGAAGAAACTATTTCGCGCCCCCCAGCTCTCAGCCACGACTATAAACCGTATCATTTGTCTATAATATTCCTTATTTACATTAAAGACAACCAAAAAGAAATATAAAAAGAATAACCACCCGTGTGGGGGTGGTTATTCTTTTTATTATTTGATGCGTAGATGACAAAAGAATTAATGTGGCTGTCTAATTTCACAATTGAAGGGTGGGCAAACACTTGAGAGACTCAACGATTTGTAAACAAGCAGTTCAAAAAAAAGTTTCCATATGTACCATTTGAATTAATTTGGTGGACGTAGTTGTAATATATATCTGTCAGCAATAAATCCCTCTGCGTTACTTTTTCCTACAATGGCAACTCAATGGGCTCTCTTTCCGTAGATAGCGTACATGCACTCAGTGGAAAAACTGGCGCATCTTCCTTTTTGTGCCGGGGCAGTCTAGTTTAGACCACATTTCAAGTGTGTTATTATTAAAATATATTTCTGATTTGCTTTCCCACCATGATAATTATGGTGTTTAACATGCTGGACAACAGCTGACTGATAAACGGACCCATTTAGCCTTCACTCTCTAGCAAGAGATGAAGACAGCTGAATGGGTGATACAGGAAGTTATAACAATCTGCATATAAAGATTGCTTTGACCCTCAGTGTCCAGCCCTTCACCGCCCTGCCCACAGCCTGAGTGGAAGCAACAGATGTTCGGGGAGCCAGAGACAGTGGAGGAGGGGAGTGGTTAGTTGACAGCTGTACAGTTTTTTTTCCATGCCAGCCATTGTCTGGACTGAGGTTCAAACTCTAATTTGTGCCGCACTCTGGCAGGAATGACAATAAAAATAACTTCAGTTCTGTCAGAATGAAAATCTGCAGCCGTATTGACAAATGGAAGATGGTTTTAAGATGCGGCAACCTTATTTGTGTGAAACTCAGACTACAAGTCTTGAAATATAATTAAATTACTTCCTTCAAATGCCTCTTGAGACTGAGTCATTTTTATTTTAAATTAGAATGATCATTTAAAAAAAAAAAATCAACCGTTATAAAATGATAGTCAACATAGTGACCAAATATTTCACTCTTCACTTCATAGCGTTTCCTGATTGCAAGTATTATTTTCATTTGTTCAATCTAATTTGAACTTGGAAGAACATGAAAAGAGAAGGAGAATGTATTTGTTGCTGTTGTTATTTTTGATTAAGAATAATACTAAGACCAAAAAGTCTGGAAAAATGAAAAACAATTTCCCAGATGGGGCCGTGATAAAAGTCAACAAGATTTTAATTTTCATGTCTGATTATAGTACAAGATTAACTCTAGAACTTTCAGGCCTGATGGGGGGGTGGAGAGACTGGATTAGTCGAGAAACAGATGGGTGAGCGAGGGCACACATACAGCATTGTGGCCAGCCAGCGCTGACAACTGAATGTAGGACACGCAGCAGGAAAATGCAAGGTCAGAGAAGACACCGCAAAGGGAAAATACATTTGATTCACATTTGATTATCAATATCAATTTACAGAAACACTAAAAAAAGGACGAGAGATGGGACTGGCTGATTTGTGGCATGTGACACTTTGGAAAGAGGAAAATAAGGCAGAAGAGAAGCACGGGGAAAGTATCGAAACGTCTTTTCCAAATGGCTGCAAATACTGCAGCCAAGTGAGGGGAAATAAGGGACTTGTATTGGTGCAGCAAATGTCTGGAGAGCTGGAGAATGACATAGCCAGCCCTCTCCCTAGGGAAAAAGTGATGAGAGTTGTTCCAAACACTTTGTTGCAATGCTGACAACCAGAAAATTGAAGGAAGGATGACAGCAATTCTAATAGATATTTTTTCAGGTCATGATTTTGAGCTTGTAGGTGTGCAGGCCGAGGCAGAGAAGCACCGAGGTTTCCATGGGAAAGTGCACATCAAATATATTCGGAAAACAGAGTTCTGTTTGCTTCTTTCAAATGCGATGCACTCATTTGATAAGATAAGATAAGATAATCTTTATTTGTCCCACACTGGGGAAATTTGCAGACTACAGCAGCGAAATTGGGGGGAGGGGGAGGGGGTGTAGAAAAGAAAAAAAAAGTGTTGCATGCACAAAATAAATAAATGTTTCAGAACAAGAACTGTCTGTGCTATTTACAGTGGTTACAGGTTTTCACGTATGTTTATTCTTGATTAGTGTACCCTGAAGTAAAACAATCGACCCATTTGACAGATAGGTTACCAAGATGTTGATTTAAGAGTGTTATTGTATAGAAGTCATCCCAGTGGCCGTCTGATCCCATGAACTGTTTATCCTGTACTGTCCTAATCCCATGATTAAAGGTACATTTGACTCCCATCCCGTGAAATTCCCCCCAAAAATGTCAACCTTTAATGTACAATTTAAAGTTCATTTAAGAAGTTGAAGTACTCGTCTGTAGTCTCACCTCCTCATTGGTGTCTTGATGGTGTGAGAGTCCACAAAACAGGGACACTTCAGCGAAAGTAAACCTGTTATTAAACACACCGTCACGTTATTCAGCCTGCGGCTCACACCCCATGACAGACATTCTTGCTGCTTTTGTATCCTAAATCCTTTGCATTTCTACATATTACGGAAGGCTGACTAACACAAAATACATAACACTAGGGAAATTAAATGACAACACTGAGCTGTCCTGGCCAATACGGCATTCAAGAGGAAGATGCATTTTCTGGGTGTAAGCATGGCTAGCTAGCTAGCTAGTTCCACATTGTAGTGGTAGAAATGGGCCAAGAAGTTTTCAAACTGATGATGGATAGCTAGCTAGCTCGCTAGCTAGCCAGCCAGCCCGACCGACGCCCGAGAGAGAGAGAGAGAGAGAGAGAGAGAGAGAGAGAGAGAGAGAGAGAGACTTGCCCATGCAATTAGATAATTGCACCGGATAAGCGTTGATGTGAACATAGGGGCTCAAGTCCTTTCATAGTTGGGGAGGGGCGACCAAGTGCACCACAGGGCCCTGTTTTAGCTAAGCCCATGAAAGCAGATAGAAAGAAATGATGATAAACTGCTGAACGCTTCAGTTCCGCAATTGAGTACCAAATAATATAGTTCCCAGTTTTTGCATGTTTTCAGTCATTATGTTTAAACATGTATATAATGTACATTGAAACAAATCTCTGAATTCATGACAGGGTCTTTAATTGTAACCAGACAAGGGCACACAGTGCAATAATCACGGTCTTTTATCATTATCCTAATTTGTCACAGCAGGATTACAACTGCCTTACTTTAGTATTTAATAATACAGAAACCCCCTCGACTTTAGGAAATCTTCCGTATAGTTGTGACATAACTTCTGTGTTTTAAATGATAGATTTGTTTGGTGTAGCTATGGGGAGCACGAGAATCTTAATAAATGTCCTCCAATATATCTTTTTTCCCATGAACAAATAAGAATCAGTATGGCCACATATTTTTTGTTGTGGAGCCAACCTGTCAATTTGCTGCCTGCATTCTATTGCACATTTTATTGAGCTATTGTCCCCGCAAATGAAACAATGCTCGTGTTCTTGTTTTAGGCTCTGTCTCTGTCTGCAGGCAGAATGCAGCTGCTTGTTTTTTGCTCAAAAACAGTCAGACATTCTTTTGAGCGGCAGGTCTAATGCAGGGGCAATACAGTGCGTGGACCTTATCAAATATTTACAGGTACATCATCTCCCCATCGACCGGTATCTGCCCTCGGTGTTTTGGACAAAAAGCCTGTCATGCGCATGCATGTCATAAACAGTTGAGAATAATTCACTTAAGGTGAATGATTTAGTATATTGATTTGAATCTATGTAGTTGTCATTATATTAAAGCAGCCAAGAGAATCACATTGGGAAATGTAACTAACCTTTTATGTTACATTCATTGCAAACATGTATTGATGTTGTTTATGACTATATGTAAAAAAAAAAAAAAGTATGTAATAAATAATCACCTTTTCATACTACACATTTCATCAGCATTTCCATTATTAATGTATGATAAACTGTCTTTGCTGATTGGCTGTGAGAAATCACAGGGTTCTACTGCCCTGAAGTGAGGAGTTCATTTGAAATAATAAACATTCTCTTTGTGTTGCATGTTCTCCAAGTGCTTGTATATTTTTTTCTCTAACTACGCTAGCTTTCTTTCACATTCTACAATTGCCATTCTCGGGTTAATTGAACACTCTGAATTGCCTAAGGGTGTTAATGTGAGGGTGAATTGTTATATATTTATGCATGGCCCAATGATTCACAGGTGACCAATGCATGATATACCACACCATTTACTCAAATTCAGGGAGCCAACTCACCCGTACTAAAAACGGATGGATAGCTCTGTGCCCTGTTAAGCATTTCATAATCCCTGCTGTCATTACACTAAAATGTCTTCATGTTTTTTTTCGGTTTTTTACATGTACCCATATGTACATTCTTTGGACAAAAGATTTGGGAATTAGATGATGTTTTATGACTACAACTAGACAGACAGCTTAAGTTACTAAAAATTGTAATTCAATTTTCATCTTACCAAGGTATTTTCAAAAATGTGTTGAGATGATGTTTTATGACTACAACTAGACAGACAGCTAAGTTACCAAAAATTGTAATTGAATTTTCATTTTACCAAGGTATTTTCAAAAATGTGTTACTGTGGCAAGGAGCATAAAAACATTGTTGGGTGAATTTTGTGTGGAAGAAAATGAATGAGATCAACCCCATCAAACACCATTTTGGAATGTCCATAGATTGACTTGTCATTCGGGTCCTCTTGTCCAACAACACCAAACTCCTACTTAAGGAAAGGACAAAAAATAAATAAATAAAAAATTCTGAAGCACATTGAATGTGGTTATGTTTTATAAAATGGTGTGATTGGCGAGGAAAGACCTTTCACATATTATTAATAAATATGTTACCGCCTTCTGGTTGTAGCTCCATATTTAATCAAATCGAAATGCATAAATTTCATGCATCACAAATGCAGCAAAAAGTGCTTTACAGCGATAAAAACAGACAATAAAAATGGCAACAAATACTCAGTTTAAAAACCCATCCCTGCACATTCAGACGCACACACACACACCGCACACACAGCCCATATTACCCGATAGTGTCGAAACACGGCAAGTCACTGAGGACCCAGGTGAGGAAAAACTACCCATGGGAGCCATCCACAGCAAGTGATGCTAAAGCCCTCAACCACAGAGGATGCCGCCGCTGACCCGGGTACACCAGGGTGAACTCTCCACAACGTGCTGAGCCCCCCAGACCTTGGATCTGGAGAATAAGCAGAATGACATCCCAGCAGGCATATCGAACACACTTCCCAGCCTGGAGGCTCCCATAAGGAGACAATGGAGTTCAACTTCAAAAGACTTAAAGACCATAGGACACGATTAAAAACAAACAAAAAAACTAAAACAAAAAAACCTACAATAGAATACATTTTAAAAAATACTTCAAAACCAAGTGTGTTGGAGTAAAATGCAGATTCCCAAAAAATGCCATATTACTGAGCAGTTAGATGAGCAATGAGAACCACACGCCCTATTGGCAACTTTTTGTTGAATATACAGTGACACACACGCACAGAACACCCAGGCAACAAACGTCGCCCTTTCCACGTATCCACATCTTGGAGTTTGATTGTAAATGGTCACTCAACCAGGTAATTCTTTGACAATGAATAAAATAAGATGTCATTACTTTCAAGCTGTCACTTGTGAAAGAAAAGTAAATGAGCACACGAAAAACGTGTATAGCTCACGGATGTCATTATTTTTGAGCTGATCATCCAAAAGGCCCACATAAACGCTTGGCAAATAAATTTTGTTCAAGTGATCAGGGGGAGGTTCAGTTCTATGACAGTGTGGGGCATTTGAAGGAGCTGAAAATAAGTCTGGCTATCATCACAGGAAATGGCGCAAAACATCCATTTTTCTGTCTCCCTGTCACCCATCATCCTTGCAGGTGCTCTCTTTTTTTGTTCATTCAACCTTTCTCCTCTTTTTCTGCCTCCTGAGCTTCCTCATCTCCCCAAGTCTTCTTTCACTTTTCATCTCTTCACACAGTAAACTTGCCGTTTTTTTTTTTTTCTTGGCTTCACCTCAGGATATTTCTTTTTTCAGTTCTTCGATACTCAAGGTGTTTTCCATTATTTTGGTATTTATCCAGCCTCTTATGCGCTTTCCACACATACATGGTTATTTTCAAAAAATACAATTTCTCCACTTTCCATGTCAATGGGAAAATAGAAAAAGTGAAAATAATCTCCATTCACATGCACTAGTGTAGGTGCCAAAGTGACGAGTAGAACTTTAGATGAAAGCCCAGAACACTGACGAATATCCTTTCCCAAAAAGGCAAAAATTAGCATAACTAGAATAATGTTCATTGGAGTGGAGACTTTTTTTCGATAAACTTTTCAGTATAAAGTTATTTGTCCAGTTGCTCTCTACATTTCCCCCAGTGGAACTGAAAGGAATTGAAAGGAAGAAAAAAAAATTGACGAATTCTGTTGTGTGTCCCCTTTGTGAGCACACAAAAAAAAAAAACTGAATTATTATTAATGCACTTGTCATGTATTAATGTATTAATGTCATGAACACTGACAATTCCACTCCCTTTTTTATTCACATTTGAATTGGAACGAATGCAGCCTGGCTTTTAATGCTTCTTTTCTTGGATTTGCTGTTCATAATTTGTGATTTTCTAGATGTTAGCAAGCTTTTTATACCATCCCAATTCCAATGAAGTTGGAACATTGTTTTAAACGTCGATAAAAACAGAATACAATGACTTGCAAATCATCCATCCATTCATCAATTTTCTGATCCACTCTCTCCTCACAAGGGTAGTGGGGTGTGCTGGAGCCTATCCCAGCTGTCTTCGGGCAGTAGGTGGGGAACACCCTGTACCGGTTGCCAACCAATCACACAAAGACGAACAACCATCCGCGCTCACACTCACACCGAGGGGCAATTTAGAGCAGTGTTTTTCGAGCCAAGACACTTTTCTTTTATTGGAAAAAAAAAAAAAATCCCGCAGCACACCACAAGCTGAAAATGTGAAAAAAGCTTATTTTAACAATTAAAGTGTGATATTGTTATTGTAAGCGCTTTTTAACATTAAGGAATACCGTTATATTATCACACCTTGAATAGGAATCAAATAAACATCAATCAAATATTTTATAATCTTTCATATTTATTCTCACTCAGTGTGATAAATGTCTTGGATGAACACAGATCTGATATCCTTTCATGGTTCTCCCGTTTACCTTTGCGGTTTTTCTCATGCACGTTGCTTGTTTCTCCGTGGGTTCACACAGGCGAACAAAATACTCCACATTTTTGTTTCGAAATGAAGGCTGTTTTGTTTGGAGATGGAGTTTAAGCTTACTTGGGACCATAGCGCTGTTGGAGCACTTTTTTCACCACATACCAAGCACAACGGAGTTGGTTGCTGTTGCATCTCCAGTAAAAGTAAATCCAAATGAAAGAGATCTTTCGTTCTATTGCCTCGCGCCAGAAACTTCGCTTGTCTCGAAGCACAAAGTAATTAGCTAGCTGCGGCTGCTACCTACCGGTATGGAAGAGTACTACATCATTACTCTGCCATGCGATAGACTGCACAGGCATACAAATTGGATAATTTCCCACGGCACACCTGACAATATCTCAGTGAAAAACACTGATTTAGAGTGTTCCATTGACCTGCCACGCATGTTTTTAGAATGTGGGAGGAAACTGGAGTACCCGGAGAAAATCCACGCAGGCACGGGCAGAACATGCAAACTCCACACAGGGAGGCGGAATGGAACCCTGCACCTCTGCACTGTGAGGCAGATGTGCTAACCAGTCGCCCACCGTGCCGCCACTTCAACCCATATTTGATTGTAATACACTACAAAGACAAAATATTTAATGTTCAAACTGATCGACTTTGTTTTTATCAAATGATCATTGAAGTCTAATTTTATGGCTGCAACATGTTCCAAAAAAGCTGGGACAGGTGGCAAAAAAGCCGGAGAAAGTTAAGGACTGCTCATCAAACATCTGTTTGGCGCACCCAACAGGTGAACAGGCAAACTCGGAACAGGTGAGTGCCATGGTTGGGTGTAAAAGGAGCTTCCCTAAGTTGCTCAGCCATTCATGAGCAAAGATGAGGTGAGGTTCACCTCTTTGTGTACAACTGCGTGAGAAAATAATCGAACGGTTTCAGGAAAATGTTCCTCAATGTACTGTTGCAAGCAATTTACGGATTCCATCATCGTAACATCGAGGTAAACACCACCCTGTCTGTTACAGCGATAAAATTCTAAGTTAATGATTATTTGCTAAAAACAATAAAGTTCGTCAGTTTGAACATTAAATATCTTGACTTGGTAGTGTATTCCATTCCATGAAATATCATTTGAAAGTGATTTGCAAATGATTGATTTCTTTTGAACACCACATGCCCACTTCAATGGAATTGGGTTTGCATATTCCACCAATGCACTTGAATCCAGGTCGATGATCAACCCCATATTCACCCCTAGTTGTCTGGAAAGCATCCGCTCGAGTTTTCTTCGGTACATGTATCATCAATGAGCTATTTGAAAGCCACCTTCACTTTTATCTCTGAGTGCATGTGGATCAAACCATTTGTTTGTATACACAGCACAGATGCAGGCATTGGCTTTGAACTGGTCACAAAAAAAGCGCTCCTGCTTTGCACACCACACCAAAAGAAAAATTGAAGGCAATTTCATCTGCTTCTCCCTTGTTAGTTTGCATCCTTACTTTAAGTGGCTCTTTCCTTCCAGTTTTGTTTGGCTTTGTTACTTGAATCTCAAGGTAATGCTCATAATACACACACACACACACACACACACACACACACACACACACACACACACACACACACACAAATATGTGCGCTCTTGCCACATAAAGGTGAACAAGCACACCCATCACCGTTCTCTCACATTTCCTTTTACCTTAGCTGGATGGGGTTGCAGGACTGGCACTAGATCGTTCAACAAATTAGCGGCTCCCCGAGGCTGGTGTTTGAGGCTGCTCACTTCAGAGAAGACCGGTGGAAAGCCAGGCGATGCGGCGCATTAAGCAGGGTCCCCGCGGCTCTCCGGGGTCTACCCAGCACTCTCAAACGTAACAAATTTGCCCAATGCAACATGACATGGTGACGATTTTAGAGACAGAAAGGCAAGCAAGCAAGGCATGAGTACATACAGCCTGTGGATGAATTGCAATGTAAATGCAACTCATGAAAGCTCATCTGGTTTCAGAAAGACAGTGAGTCAGACATGAACAACATGAGATGATAGCCTTTAACCTTTTTTGTAAGGATGAAAATAAGAAAGCAGTAATTGCTTTTCTTATGCACTTATCACAAGTTGAAGAAAGCAGCGGAATGGGTATCAAACTGATTTCAGGTTTGTTTTAAGACAATTCAGCGTGTGTTTACTTCAGGAGATTTGCTGTTGATGAAGATAATCATCCGTCTGACAAATATAGCCTCCTTTGACGAAATAAATACTTGTAAACATGACATCGACATCACCAGAAAGGTGTAATCACAATCGCCCTGGCAACTGTTAACATAAACAAAGACATTTGAATACAGTTTGTGAGCAGTGTCTGGACATAAGTGAGATCTAAGTTTTTTTGGGGGGGTTTCCTACTTTTTCTACTTTTACTCTTAATCTACATAGAACATTCAGAACAGTTTCTTATTTACAATGTTAAACTAGTCCAAGAGGCTTAAACAAAAGGATTCGAAGAATGCGCAAAGGAGGCTCGTGGACATATGCACAACCCTGTACAAAATACAAACAGGGGGGAAAAGCGTTCTGGTCTGGGCAGAATGTAGTCGGTTAAACATTATCCATCTCATGAGTGACTTTGCATTCAACGAGGACAACAAATATAGCAAGGCTATTTTATAATTTATCTTTAAGTTACAGTATATTTCTAATGCTGTCCCTCAATAACATATAAGCTGCTTTATATATGAAAATCTCGTTATATTAAGTGCAGTGGTTGAAATTAATTCAGATGTTTAATTGTAAATGAATTAATTGTATTCAGATTCTTTTTTCTTGTGTGATGATTGAAATCTGCAAATTAACTCAGGGTTCAGGAAATGGAGAGGAGGTCTCAAACATTGAAAACCCAATGAGAGTGCTCACAATAAAGCTATTAACGAGGGGTCAATGTGGCATTAGGAAGCCTGCTTACTCCGAATGTTGAGTATTTCCATCAATGGTTTGGACGCATACGATGAAGTTTAAAAAAAAAGGGGTGAACACAAGACTTTGAGATGCCAACCTGAGCCAAACATCGTGTCATTATTGAATATTGCTGAAAAGAAAATAATTTTCTTATAGATATTTATGCCAGTGAAAACATGTAGTGCAGTTTTTCACCGCTGAAAACAACAACCATCCATCCATCCATCCATCCATTTTCCACCGCTTATCCGGGGTCGGGTCGCGGGGGCAGCAGCTTTAGGAGGGAAGCCCAGACTTCCCTCCCTTCGGTTAGGTTAGTGTATGAATAACAAAATACGCTAAACATGAAATATACACGTAGTACTGTATATGTTGCTCTATGTGACTCGCTGTTGTTTTGCCGACTTTCGCTGCCTCTCGTGGACCTTTTGCTGCATTTTCGCTTTTTTTTTTTTTTTTTTTTTTTTAAATAAATTTTTTTAAAAAA